>NC_143584.1:110436666-111036666 GCF_048544385.1 Mastigoproctus giganteus | reverse complement strand
TCATTTTAGGAAGGATGTAGATTTACTTGAGCGTATACAGAGAAGGGCAACAAGATTAATGAGTCGAATGAAGGGATCCTCTTACCAAGAGAGGCTTAAGTTCTGCAAATTGCAGTGGCTGGAGTCTAGGCACCTGCGCGGTGATCTGATTGAGGTGTATAAGGCCTTGAATGGGTTGAGCACGCTGAAATCTGATGGGATTCTTCCATTTGTTCAGATTACGAAACTAAGGGAGCATAAATCGAAATTGAGGAAGGACAGATGTAGAATAGATGTGCGGAAATTTGCCTGTAGCTACGGGTGATTAACTGCTGGAACAAACTTTCATCTGTCGTTGTGGAAGTTGATAGGTTGAATAAATTTGAGGAACTGGACAGGCATTTGGAGGGAATGGTGTGATTTTTTTTTTTTTTTTTTTTTTTGGCTGATGCTGCATAAGCTCATACACATGCTTTCTTGCATCACATGCCACTACTACTACTATTTCCATTTTTGTTATTTATTATTATTTTTTATTTTAAGAGAATACGCACAGTATATCCATTAACTCTATATAACAATGACAATTAAAGAAAGAAAATTATAATTAATTAACTGATTGAATTACGTCTTCATGTTTGTTTGTTTGTTATTTGGTTTTTAGGAGCATTAGCGACTAAGGCCATATTGCTCCGGTGATATGCGGTGGTCATTCCCTGACCTTTCCGCATCCTTCGTATTTGGTGGTCACTGGCTCGAACCCCGGTCTAATCAAGAAGCGTGTGCTACGCACTGCTGCTCCTGCCCACCTGGCTACGGAGGCGCTGACACACATCTTCAAGGCCGGAGTAGTCATGTACGAGGGTGCATAAGTACACGCGCTTTGAGTGACCGTGGTTCAAACCTGCGTGATATGCTGTTTCGTGTATTCTTTCTTGTGAACTCCTCTGACCATGTGGTCTTTCCGTAGTATAAACAGATAATTCATTTCATTCGGGGGAGGGGAGGGGAGGAGTCTTAGACAATCAATCAGCTTCATTAGCATAACTTATCATAGCTGTAATTTTATCAGTGTTTTCGATTATCTGCTGAGGGGCATTAGAAAAGTGTACCATTTCCATTGCAAATACTTGTGAAACATTATTTTAAAATATAAAAGGAAATACTGTATATCATTTAAAAAGGGGAGTGGCATATTTTTTGAGAAAGTGAACTAAAAACGGAAAAGTGTTAAGATTCTGATTATAGAGATCAAAGTATGACTATTGATACAAATACTGTCTCATCTATAACAATCCATCTTTTCTTTTTTATCCCTTATAAATCGATACTCAAAAGACGTGAGATTATCGGCCTGATACAACGAAGTGATGACGTGACATATAGGGTAAAAAAAAAAAAAAAACACTGGTTAATGGGAGAACTGGAAGACTTCGATATGAAAATATATATATATATATATGCAAACCATATTATGGCAGTGGTTAAGAGGAAAATGTGTAATGCATTATTAGTATTAGTAACGGCCGTATGGTGCAAGAAAGCCTATGGCTTATGCTGCACCAGCCAAAAAAAAAAAATCCGAACAAAACAATGATAAAAACAAAAATTAAATAAATAAATAATAATAATTAATAAATAAATAAAAATAATAAAATGAAATTAAAAATTAAATAAAAAGGAAATTAATCCTATCATCCTATGCGCTTCCCTTACCCGAAAGTACTATCCAGATGACCTTTGAATTTCCCCAAACTGTCGGCCTCTACCACCCATGAAGGCAACTTATTCCAGTAATTTATAACTCGCTGGCTAAAATAAAACTTCCTGCAGTCCAATCTAAACATTTCCCCGCGTAACTTGAATTTATGTCCCCTAGTTCTAGCATCATTTATAATCTTGAAAATTTTGTCCTCATTCATTTTACTGATGCCTCTCAGAGCCTTAAACACCTCAATCAAATCTCCTCTAAGGTGTCTAGTTTCCAAACTCTGCAACCCACATATTCGAAGTCTTTCTTCATAAGGACGCCCTTTTGCCGATCTCACCAGGCGAGTTACCCTTCTTTGCACCCTTTCAAGAAGCTCGATGTCTTTCTTTAGGTGCGGTCTCCATACTTGAACACAGTATTCCAAGTGTGGTCTAACATAGGCCTTATATAATGGGATTATCACGTCCCTATCTCTACTTGCAAAAGTTCGATAGATCATCGATAGGACACCATGGGCCTTCCTTGCAACCTGTTTACAATGCTCAGAGAATTTCATGTCTGACCGTATCGTAACACCCAAGTCCCTTTCCTCCAGTACTGGGTTTAGTTGAACTCCACCAAGTGAATAAGTTATTTTGGGATTACTGTTTCCCAGGTGTAATACCTTACACTTTGTTGGATTAAAGCACAGCTGCCATTTTTCTGACCATTCTTGAAGTCTATCGAGGTCTCTCTGAAGAAGCTCAGCTTGACAGTGATCATTAACTACTCTACCAATTTTAACATCATCTGCAAATTTAGACATCACGCCCTCTATCCCTTCATCAATGTCGTTTATGAAAATTAAAAACAACAGTGGTCCTAATACTGATCCTTGGGGAACCCCACTTCTTACATCAACCCAATCTGAGGAATAGCCATTTATCACAACCCTCTGCCTCCTGCCCTGAAGCCATCCTTCTATCCATCTAAGGATTTTCCCAGTGATTCCAACCTGTTCCAGCTTATAAAGCAACCGCTCATGTGGGACTGAGTCAAAAGCTTTGCTGAAATCTAAATAAACAATGTCGAAATTATTCCCTAAATCCAGCTCGTGAGTGACCCTTTCGAAATAGCGAACCAGATTTGTTAAACATGATTTTCCCTTTACAAAACCATGCTGAGTATCCTTGAGAATTTCAATTCGATCCAAATGATCCTGAATTCCACCCTTGATCAATGCCTCCATGATTTTCCCTACTACTGAAGTCAGACTGACAGGTCGATAATTTCCCACTTCACTTTTAGAGCCACCCTTATGTATGGGAGATACATTTGCACTTTTCCAATCCAAGGGAATCTCCCCAGAGTCTAGTGATGCTCGCATAACCAGCCTCAGTGGTTCAATGCACTCGCTTGCCGCCTCTCTCAAGATTATAGGGTATATTCCGTCAAATTATGAAACACTGCACCAATTTTTAACTCGAAGCCAATAAACAGAAATGAAAATTTTAAATACACAGTTGTAGTGTGAAAACAAGTGACGCATTCTATATTTTTGAATTTGACGCATTCTATATTTTTGAATGATAATAACATACCATCTAAGAAATGGATGGCAAGAATTTGAAGATAAACACAAAAAGAGAGAAAAGCAAAACTTCAGAGAAAACACAGGTTTAATGGTTGACCTTATAAAATCAGGAACTGCAAAATAATAATGGGAAAAAGATTCTTGATAACCTGTCTATCATGCGAAATAACTGGATTGAACGAGGGTATCATCAGAAAACTCACAATAATTTTGAAAACTGGAGGATGGCGAAACTTCCATACCGCCAACCCAGCCAAGGAGTCAAGTGACCTCTGGTTGGTTTGGTATGGTCATTTAAGGTCTCATGGGGACTATTCGGAAATCTAGATTAACCCAAAATTTATAGTTTCGCTTCTGCAGTGTGTGGTAGAGATAAAGATGTACAGCATATTTGTTTTTTTTAAAAATCAGTGGCGCATTTTTTTTCCATCTCAGTGTGCCAAAAAATTAGAGTAATATTTCTGGATAATATTCAAATTCAAAGGAACTTTCAGATTATATATGCGAGCTTTAAGCTTAGTTACAATTGAAAAACTGCTTTAAGTCCATGAGGCTGTCACACACATTCTCTCAGGTTTGACAAGCTGGGTTTGCTACATGGGAATCTTAACCGCTGATGGAACTGATATTCAGGTGAAACTTGAGGCAAGTGGTCAAATTTCGGTGTCTGGTCGTTCTGTGACAACCAAATCCTTTGCTTGCGCCTTCATGACCGCTAGAACTATCAGTAACCCTGGGTATAACTTCCGTGTGCATGTCCTGAAATACTGCACCTAGTATGCCGGAGGCGACCTGGGTGGTCGCCTCCGGCATACTAGGTGCTGGTTATATCCTTGCCTTATCCAGGTGTGAAACAACGTAATCAGGTGTGGAATCTACCACACAGATGAATGCTGTACTTCTCTGTTACCAGGCAAATAACAAGCGGGAGATAACTCTCATCAACCGGTGCAATATCACTACTTTGTGCATAGCTTAAATACTTATCATATGTATGGCGCAATATGGCCATAGTTGCTCATGCGCCTAATAAATCCATAAACCAACAACAACTACTACTTTGCTTATTGCAGGATTGAAGTGGTGAAATCCATGTTTAGTCACCAGAGGAAGGTTCCAGCAACCGCCCATCTCTTTCATCATGTAATATGATTGATGTCTTTTGAGGTTATGATGGCCATCATGGTTGAGATCTAATCTTCCTTACGCTGGGTGCTAGATAGTCCACTGGAATGAACTTGTTGATAACTCTCTAGGAGGCATCCGGAGTTGGGGATAGTGACTGAAGGAAGGCCGAGTAGTGTGTATGCGGTGGGGGGCATTGTCGAGGCCACGTTATGTCAAGGAGCTGGTTATATCCTTGCCATATTCAAAAATTTCATTACGTCATTCAGCGTGTGCTTCCCACATTTTATTACAACTGAATGAGTAGTTAAACTAAAACAACAAATTTATTTTCGAAAAAATAAAAACCTCCCAATTACTTCCTCTTTCATTTCAGAAATATACGAGGTTCTCAGTTCCAATATCAGTGATGTCTAGTTCTAATCTCGGTGATGATAGTTTCTTCTCCAGTGGAGCCTTTCTCTCGTGGACATTCTCGGCCTCGTGTTGGTTGGCATTACAAGAATAAAAATTGAATGATTTGCGAGATTTCCATTCCTCATTTCCTTGGTTGGATCAATGTTTCAAATTTTTTATTATCAATGTTTGCTCAGATCATGTCAGTGAAATTATTATTCTTGTAGAGATGAAATCCTTTATTCCACACTCCACCTTAAAATCTCTTCTTTTATTGAAACCTTGGTGTTCCAATAAATGTGCTAAGGCTGTTCAAGATAAGAATGTTGCTTGCATCCTAATCTCCAGGTTCAATTTCTGTCTAAACCAAAGCTCGCTCCCAACAATTGTAACACAGTTATTATTCAGTCCAAGCTAGATTTTAAACAGGGTAAGAGTAGAAAACTTGCTTTTCCAAACGGTAGTCGAGCTTTCTGGTCTCTTGGCAAAGTTATTGGGGGCAAATTTTGCCCATCTGTATTTCCACCTCTATTAAAACCTGATGGTTCTATTGACACCTCAGCTAAAGATAAAGCCAACCTGTTAGCATTCTACTTCTCCTCTCACTCTTGTATTGATGATCTTGGTAAACCACCTCCTACAATTCCTAGTTTGTTTCGTTCAGTGCCTCCTGTGGTCGTCCATCAAAAGTATGTCAGAAGAACTTTTGAACAATATTAATGCCAGGAAAGCTCCAGTTCCTGAATATATTTCTCCACTTGTCCTCAAAACCTGTGCTTCTGAGCATATTCCTTTTCTGTGTGGCCTTATTGAACTTAGTTATTCCATTGGTGTTTTCCCTTTTGCTTGGAAATTTGCTCGTATTCAGCCAGTTCCAAAAAAGGGTGACAAATCCCTCCGATCCAATTATCGTTCATTGCACTTCTACCATTTTTAAATTAATGGAAAAATCCATTAACTACAAACTCCTAAACTATCTAGAAACCTGCTTTCTGATCGATAATCGTTAATATGGCTTCCGTCAGTGGCGATACGCTGGTGATACGTTGGCTTTGTTACCCATATGAACAAATTCAATGGAAAAGTTTGGTGAAACGCAAGCAGTTGCCCTTATTTCAAATGCTTTTGATTAGGTTTGGAATAAAGATCTTCTAAATTCTAAATAAGCTCTTTCTCTCGCTCTCTCTCTCTCTCGCTCTCTCTCTCGCTCTCTCTCTCGCTCTCTCTCTCGCTCTCTCTCTCTCTCTCTCTCTCTCTCTCTCTCTCTTTGACTGTTCACTGCATGTGAGCAGTCAAATGGCTCTCTGCCGTCTAACTTCTCAATTAATGCTAGTGTTTCTCAAGTTTAAGTTCTTTCTCCCTTCTTTTCCTTTTGTATAGTAATGACCTTTCACTGACGGGAAATCCTATCGATGGTTTTGCTGATGATAATACATTGCATTCCACCTACTAGTTTAGGTTATCTTTCCCTGCAAAAACAACTTCAACTTCTCGAATATCCATAAAAAAATAGCTTAAATGCTGATTTCCAGTTAATTCTCCAGTGGGAAAAATAACTTAGTTAATCTCACTTCTTCTAAAACCATTCCTGGCTTCTAATTTGCAGAAAGGATTTTTTGCTCCTATACTTATGTGTCATCGTGTGAGGAGTCTGGGACATATACCTGGATTTTTTTTATACTGGATTATTCCAGCAAATTATGGATCAGAAACATTGAGAAGAAATAAAAAAGAAAGGCAAAAAATAACGGCATTTGAAATGAGATGTCTAAGGAAAATCAATAAAACAAATTGGAGAGAACATAAAACTAATCCAGACCTACAAGAAATCATAGATAACGCAAACAAAAAAGATATTTTAGTAATGGGAGATTTTAACGCAGAAGTTGGAGGCTTTTCGGCAGACGTCAGTGACGTATTAGGAAAATTCGGGATTGGAGATAGAAATGAGCGAGGAGAAGAACTCTTGAACTTCTAAAAAGAAAACAAACTATTCATTACTAACACACTGTTCTACCACAGATCTCAACATAAATATACATGTACATTACCAGATGGAAATACAGAAAACTGCATCAACTACATTTTAATAAATAACAACTGGAAATCATCCATTCAAAATGTTAAAATTTTTAGAAGTATAGATTTTGACATGGAACATGAACTGCTAGCAGCAACAATTAAATGGATATTTAAAAATACGAAGCCAATGAACAATACAACGCTAAATACATCAAGATTTGAAGAAGATAAAAAAAAGGAAATTTATGGGAAAACACTACAAGACAAATTAAAAGATATAAACTAGTCATCTGTGGAAAATATATGGGAGAAAACTAAACAGATGACTAAAGATTTAGAAACCTTGGGAACTAAACCAAAATGAAATAATCATTGGATTACAGTAGAAATTTTAGACGTATGGACGGAAAAAAGACAAATGAAAAACCTCCTGACATAGAAAAGAGTCAAGAAAAAAGGGAAAAATATAAAACCCTGAAACACAAAAGAGACAACCTGTGTAAAACTGCTAAAAGGAAATGGTTGGAAGATAAAGCACGGCTGTGCGAAGAGGCAAATAAGCGCCACGGCTCTAAAACAACTTAGGAGTTATAAAAGAACTCTCTAAATCATACATCCCGAAAATATTGATGATAAAAAAAAACAATATAAAAATAGGAAACGCGAAATAAATTAGAAAAATATGGAAAGAATATTACCAAACCCTGTTCAAAGGGGAAAGAAAAAACGCTCTTGCCTTAGATAATAGAAGAGATAAAGCACCTTCGTGTTATTTAGTAGCATTACAGATGAATTACAGAGTTTCTGACTCCAGAGGCCTCTTCAGTGGATAACAAAAGAAGTTCAGAAAGCAATTAGTCAAATGAAGAATGACAATGCACCCGGAAATTATGGTATCCAAGTAGAACTATGGAAATTCGGAGGCCATGCAATGTTAAAACACCTCGCACATTCTTTAATCTAATTTTATTTACATGTGATATTCTAATTTTATTAGAATGTGTGAGTGAGCTCACCCACCTCTACAACAAAATACTCAAACAGGGACAGGCGCCTGCAAGCTGGTTGACTTAGAGTCGTGGTAGTTCCAAAAAAGCCTCATGCGAAAACACCTGCGGACTTCAGGCCAATATCAATCGCCTTTCCCTTCCTGAAATGCCTCGAGAAGTGCATCTATAATGACATTGCACTCGCAGTCTTTGCGCATAGACCAGATCATACCCATTATGACATGCTGAATAGATCTACTATAACCTGTCTACAGTCCTTATCGCAGAAAATACTTCACACCTGGAATGACATTGACGACCTCCACACCATTTTTCTGGACATGAAATTTGTATTCGACTCAGTCCAAATCGCACCCCTTCTTGCATTACTTAATAGTTTCTACGGGATATCCGGCAATACAATCAAGCTTCTCAAAAGTCTTTTACATAAGAGAATGCTTCACTTCACATGTAATAACAGCACAGTCTGTAAAAGCGCAGAAGTAGGAATCCCACAAGATAGTTCTCTCTCAACTGTGCTATTCGCTGCAGTTTTCATTCCACTTATGGATCAAGTTCCAGCGTTCTTGTCGTATGCTGATGATATAGTGTGTTACTTGCCATGCAAACGCCAGGTTGTTGATCCACAAGAAAGACAAATCTTCTCAGAAACTTTAATACTGCCTTAATACTTTCTGCCAATATGCCAAATTTTTTGGTCTTTCAGTTAATCCACAGAAGTCAAGCTGTCTCATATTTTCTCCAAGTCGCATGACATTCGCTGATATTTTACTTCCGGAATTAGCAGGAAAGGTTCTGACTCCCACAGACAGTGTCAAGTTCCTAGGGGTAATCCTAGACTCGAATCTCAATTTTAAAAATCAAATCCAAGCCCAGCATTCCAAAGCCTTGCGAGCCTTCTGGCGAATGAAAATAGATTTATGCAGAACTCACAATAAACAAATAATCAGGAAATACCTCGAAACGTACTTCAGTAGCGTGATCTCCTATGTCGTGGAAGTTTGGTCGGCCGCACCTCCCTAGGCCCCTCCATAGCCAGGTGGGAAGGAGCAGCAGTGCTTAGCACACGCTTCTTGATTAGACCGGGGTTCGAGCCCGTCACCACCAAATACGGAAGATGCGGAAAGGTCAGGGAATGACCACCGCATATCCCGGAGCAATATGGCCTTAGTTGCTAATGCTCCTAAAAAGCAAATAACAAACAAAACAAACAAACAGCCGCACCTCCCACCAACCTCAAGAAAATATGGGGTCTAGAATTCTGGGTGCTGAAGTGGGCCAACGGGTGGTCTCACCAGATCTACACGACATCCAAATCTCTACTATGCGCCAACCTGCAATACACGCCCGCAGTACACAGAGCCCACGTGCGGAAAATAAAGGAGTTCCTTCATCTGTGTTCATCTAAGCATGATCATATGAACATCTGGAACAGTGTTGGTTGGCGTTTGCCAGGAAGGTACCTTCGCAGTACTCCACCTTTGTGCTCAAGGCTACAGAGGTTTCAATAGACACTTCCCAAATGTGACTTTGGACACTCAACTCGCTCAACATCGACTTGGACCTATGGTCGATTGACAAGTCAAATCGAGATGACATTTTGGCCTATCTTACTGTATGTAAAGGACAGGTTTGCAAGTGCCGATGTCATTTTATACTATGCTTAATTTGTAGTCTTGTTTTTATTAAGATTAATTCCCTGTTCAGATATTGTCTTTAATGGTTAATTTGCAGCTGGACTTGGTATTTTTGTGATTGGTCACTTGTAAGATTCCTCTGGTTATCTGTGCAGGGAATCGAGAACGTATACCAGTTAATTTATTAAAGAATTTTATTATTATTATTTACAGGTAATATAGGTACTATTATTCTACTGGAAAAGTGGGATAATAGTACCTATACACAAAAAAAGGAGATAAAGAAAATTGCCAGAATTATAGACCCATTAACCTTTTAAACCATATATATAAAATATTTATAAGGACCTTACAAAATAGGATACTTAAAATATATGAAGAAACAATAGAGGAAGAACAAGCAGGATTTAGAAAAGACAGATCAACAATAGACCAAATATTCACACTAAACATCATTTACAGAAAAATACTAGAATCAGAAGAAACCTCCATCTGTGCTTCATTGATATCAAGCAGGCATTTGACTCTGTAAACAGAGAAAATTTAATTAAGCAACTACAGAAAATCCCACTTTATCAAGAAATAATCATGTTTGTAAACCATTTCTATAAAAATACAAGAGAAATAGTAAAATTAAACAACCTTAAAACAGAGAAATTTGAAATAGAGAAAGGAGTCATGCAGGGATGCCCTTTATTTCCATATCTACCTAGAAGAACTAATGAAATCAATTGAAGAAAAAAAGAGGCACAATAATAAATGTAAAAAATATAAACCACATAAAAAAATATGTAGATGATATTGTGATTTTAACAGAAATCAAAGAACAACTAAAAGAAATATTAACAAAGTACAAAAATTTGTATACCTAGGCTCTCTAATAACCGGAAACCTAAGTAATATTGACCAAATTAATCACAGACTGAAAATCGGATGGACAAACATGAGCACATTCAAAAACATATGGAAGAGCAATAAAATATCAAATAGGCTAAAAATTAAATTATATGAAATTGTCATCATACCCACAGCAACTTATGGATCAGAGACATGGAGAATAAATAAGAAAGAAAGGCAAAAAAATAATGGCATTTGAAATGAGATGTCTAAGGAAAATCAATAAAACAAATTGGAGTGAACATAAAACTAATGATCAAGTAAGAAAATATCTAAATTTTGAACGCAGCATAATAGAACAGATCTACAAAAAACAACTTCAGTGGTTGAACCGCATGAAGCAACACAGGCTGCCTAATGTAGTACTGACAGGAAGAATTGAAGATAAGCGATTACCCTGACTTCTAATCTCTCTTGGTATAAATGCATTACAAATAGCGGGGCCCCAACATCCGATGGTAATTCGTTCCATAAAACCCATTGTATGTCGAAAATATTAAGTTGAAACAAATAATACATTGATTTCCTGTAATTCGTTCCCCAACAACACCTAAAATAGCTATTTCTTGCATGTTATATACTTCATTTTTACATTAAAAATTTGTTTATAAAGATTACTTAATAAATAGTCAATAAAACATCCTAAAATAAAAAAACAAAACAAAAAACAAATAAAGATTTGAAGCGCAGAGCTGTTGAAATCAATGGTGGCGGGACTATATCAAGCGTCACGTGTCTTTTCAGTCTTTTGTTGCTGTTGGCAAAGAAACTGTCCAAATGGACTGATTTTGACGACTTTTTTTTATAGCTTCCTGAAGTCCAGTGTCACTCTCCGTAATTTTCTCCAACTCTTGTAGCTCCTCTGTTGTTAGCTCACATCCATGAGCGTCAATAAGGTCCTCCACATCCTCTTCGTCAACCTCCAGACTCATTGATTTATCAAGACTGACAATATCATTTGGCAAAGCACCATCTTCAAATCCGTCAACGTTATGAATAATTAAAAGCCAGATCTTTTTCCAGGCTGAATTTAAGCACCTGGTGGAAACATTATTCCAAGAACTTGTAATCAGCCTCACATAGTCCAGCATGTTGAACTTTGACCTCCAAAAATCTTTGAGGGTGAGAGCATTTTCACCAGAGGCCGCTGCAAAGCAACTTGCGAACATTTTCGCGGTGTAGATTTTCTTGAAGTTTGCAACCACTTGTTGGTTTGGTTGAAGAAGAGAAGTGGTGTTGGGTGGCAAAATTTTGACTTGAACAAAGGCAAATTGTACCTGAAGAGATTGAACAAGGTTGGGATCATGGCCTGGCTCATTATCCAGCAGGAGCAATGCCTTCACAGGAAGCTTATTTTTCTCAAGATAACTCTTCACTGAAGGACAGAAAACGTCAAGCTCCCATTCATTGAAGACATATCCTGTAACCCAGGCCTTCTTGTTACTGCGCCAAAACACTCTCAGCATGCATTTGTCGACCTTTTGTTGTTTAAATACTATGGGGGTATTAGAGTGATACACCAGCAAAAGCTTCAGCTTAAAATCTGAATAGGCATTTGCACCCAACAGAAAAGTGAGCCTATCTTTCATAGGCTTATGCCCAGGTAAACTAGCCTCATCCTTAGTGATGTACGTGTTCCTGGGCATTCGCTTCAGAAGAGGCCGATTTCGTAAATGTAAAAAACATGCTGGGGAAGGTAACCCTTCTAATCAACTAACTCTTGGAATTCAATTTTAAAGGGTTCATCTGCTTTATTATCAGCACTGGATGCCTCCGTATGCCTTTCAACACTTTTGATAATCGCCTTTTTTTTTTTTTTTTTTTTTTTTTTTGAAGCGCTCGAACCAGCCTCTGCTGGCTTTAAAGTCTTCAAAGCGCACAGCACTGCCACTGGTTGAAGTTTCACATCGTCATAGATGAAACAATCGTACGAGTGATGTTCCGCGCGTCACACGTTGAACGATAAGGTTGTTGAACAATAACAAAGACGCTAATTGGTTGAGGATAATTGTACGAGTGATGTTCCGTGGGCCACGGAACAACTGAAAATATACACCCATGTATCGTTCCAGCTAGCGTTCCGATATCGGTTCCTGAGAATATCGTAAGTCGAGGCCCTACTGTATTGCTTTCTCTGCATCTACAAAACTTGTTTCCTATTTTGAGATTTGTATACAGTGAGCAGCGAATTTGAGATTTGTACAGAGTGAGTAGCTGCTTAGAAGAAAGTAACGCTCTAGGCGTTACTTTCTATTCTGACATCTGGGGCGGTACCCCATAATCTCTTTTAGGCTTCTAGACTCCATTCAAAAAGAGTGTAGTTAGGTTAATTAATATCCCACCTGTTACAAATCCGTTCTGTTTCTGCTGCATGCCTTTTCTATAGATGTTTCCACCGGCACGTTCTTCTGAATTGGCTGCTTTGTCCCCCCCCCGTCTCTTCCAAACTAGTCGGAACACTTTCTGCAACCAGTCAGCATGCTTTTACTGCCTAACTTACACAACCATCTTCATTCTCATTTATTCCTTCCACTTGCGTTTTCTGAAACAACTTTCCTTTGCACGTATTTCCTGGCCCTCGTGGGTAGCACAGTTGGTAGAATCGTCGTCTTCCCCACACGGGGCGGAAAAGACCCGAGTTCGAGTCCAGTTGATGACGGGAGGAATTTTTATGCGCCTTTTTTACCATGTGGCTTGAGTTAGTCCATTCCAGGCGAGGGTAGCATGGTTTTTCATCTAGCAAACAGAAAATTGACCACAGAACACATGCAGTTTACAATCGGTATACACGTTGCAATAGGGCCTTAGTCGCTGATGCTCCTAAAACCCTACTACAACAACTTATTTCCTGAAAATTATAATCTACAGAAATCCAAGTTAGATATTAACGGATATCCTCTTTCATCTTCTCTGCCTTCAATGGATGCATGGTACTAAGTACTAAAAGTTGTACTACCTTTTCTTGAAACCAAAACTGAGCAAGACATACTGTATGTGTATATATATATACTGTGCTGCCACTTTATTAGGAACACCTACCTAGTAGCGTTCTTTTAGCCTTAAAAACAGCCTGAATTCGTCTACGCACGGATTGAACAAGCTGCTGAAAACGTGTAGGAATGGAGTACCATGTAGACATGAGTGTGTCACGCAGTTCCTTGAGATTCGACGGAGGTGTAGGTCTGCAGCGAACAGCCCTTTTCAGTTCTTCTCAAAGATGTTCAATAGGATTGAGATCCGCGAACTGAGCGGGCCACTGCAGCAAAGAAGTCATTGACACGTTCCTGGATCCAATCCATAGTGATTCGGGCTTTGTGCACCGTCTCATTATCTTGCTGGAAGTAACCATCTGACTGAGGATAAACTGTCAACATGAACGGATGCACTTGGTCAGCAACGCTGTTTAGGTACGATGTGGCATTCAGACGTGAAACTATGGGTATCAATGGACCCAACGTGTGCCAAAAAACATTCCCACATCATAACACTGCCCCCACCACCTCGCACAGTAGGCATCAGACATGACGGGTCCATGGATTCACGTTGTTTTCTCCAAATTCTGAGCCTTCCACCAACATGATACCCCAGGAACTTCGACTCGTCAGACCAAGGAACTGTTTTCCAATCCTCGATAGTCCAGTGCTGGTGTTGCTGTGCCCAAAGGAGGCGTGCTCTCTTGTTCTTCATTGATAACAAAGGTACATAATGTGGCCGTCGGCTGTTGTAGCCCATTGGTGACAAAGTGCGACTAGTGGTCCGTTGCGATATTTTGTTCTGCGCACCAAGGTTGTATTCTAACGTGATGTGCGACATTGTGGCCCGTCTGTTTGCTTGCACAGTTCCAGCCTTCCTCTTGTGATCTCTCATCAACAAGCGATTTTCTTCAACAGGAGTGCCGTTGAAAGGATGTTTTCTGTTCGTTGCACCATTCTCGATACACCCTTGAAACTGTGGTGCGTGAAAAGTTCAGGAGAACTGCCGTTTCAGAGATGCTTTGTCCAGCACGCCTTGCACCTACTACGATGCCACGTTCGAAGTCCGTTAGATCACTCCTTTTCCCCATTCTTGTTACGGTTTGTGCGCTTAACTGATACTAGAAAGGTTGTTCTGCTGCATTTATATCCACAAGTATGGTCATGTGACTTGCAACGTTGTGGGACACACCATTTGTGTGCACAGCAGAAATGTACCTAATAAAGTGGCAGCACAGTGTGTGTGTATATATATATATATATATATATATATATATATATATATATATATATATATATATATACACACACATACACAGGGTGATTCAGAAGGAATAGTATATATTTTGGGAGGTTACAGTATCGATTATTGTGAGTAAAAAGTTTATATACACATGTGTCCAATTCTCAATGGATACGGAGATACAGGTGTTTGAAACTGGCGCGTAGCTCCCTGAATCAGATGTGACCAAGAAGCAGTTATAACCTGACACTGTTTGGTGTTAGAAGTGTTGGTAAGAATGCTTCACAAATGCTGAATATGCCGATATGGTTTTTGTGGTGGAAGTGGTACTACTGCTTGTAGAGAATACCGTCGACGGTTTCCTAACCGCAGAATACCGAATTCAAGAGCGTTTACACCAATCAGCGTGAGACTGGTACAGTTCCCATCGCTCATATTTCTTCTGAATGTGAAAAAAAAAATGAACAAAATGTGGATGAAATAGAACATTCTTCAGTCGGTAGAACCTAGTCCTACTATTAGCACAGTAAGAATTTCTACGCGTAATGGATACAAGCACGGCTTGTATCCATTTCACATACAGCTTGTGCAAACACCTTCAACCAGGAGACGACGCCCAGCGATTGGAATTTTGTCGGTGGGTTGGAATTAATCGGATGATCGCCGAGCAATTCCATTAATACTGTTCAGTGATGAAGCTACTTTCACCCGTGACGGTATCAATAACTCTCACATGTGTTCAAACTAAAATCTACATGTCACTGTAGAAACAAATTTTCAAGGTCGCTTCTTTCTATGTAAACGTGTGGTGTGGTATCATCAACGATCAGTTGATTGGGCCTGTTGTGTTAAAAATTATCTTACAAGACCCATTTACTTAGAATTTTTGCAAAGCGAACTTCCACTACCATTGAAGGATGTTCCCTTGGCTACAAGCATTGTTATGTACTTTAAGCATGACGGAGCTCCTGCACATTATACCCGTCTGGTGATACAATATCTAAATCGAGCTTTCCCTGAACGATGGATCGGCCGCGATGGTTCGGTTCATTGGCCACCAAGGTCTCCAGACCTCATTCCGTTAGATTTTTTGTTTGTGTGGTTGGATGAAAAGTGCAGTATACTGCGGACATCTTCGGAGGTCGCCGTTTCAAAGAAAAGGCGATTTCAGAACAACACATCATATTACCACAAGAGTTGCAAAGTGCATTGAGGTTGGCGGTGGGATTTTCGAATATTTATTGTGAACTGTAAAAAATTTGTCAGTTTTTGTTTTGTATCATTAAAATAGTCAATAAATACGTCAAGTATAAATAGGCACATCGACCAAAGAACACAGTAATCACGATTGCATTCCATATCAAAAAGCAATAATTGTGAATGCATAGATTGAAGAAAATAACATCGAAGCAGTACAGTGGCCAGCACAGAGCTTCGTCTCAACTCAGCTGAAGATCTTTGAGATGAAGTAAAATGTAGAATTAAGGCAAGGCGGAGACAGTCTTTCTTAATGTACCGCACAAATGTTTTAAAAGGGTGCCCGAGCCCACACGGTGCCACACCAGCTTTCTAAAAGAAATTATTAGAAGTTCTTCCACGACTCATTTAAGCAATTGTTACAGTCAAAGGTGGGCCAACAAGCTATTAATTTCCTTATTTTTTCCCCCTAAATTACGGGTGTCCCATGAATTTTTGCAGGATAATGCATATCAGATAATGTGGATATTTTGTCGATTTATAAGTGATAAAAAGCTTCAAAACCCTTGTGAAAAAGGTTCGTTATAATGTAAGATACCTTACCACGTGAATTATTTAATAAGTTTATTGGTGAAATGAGAAATTGATACAGTCAGATCAAAATAGTCCCAATACCTATATAAATTGCTCGCGTTTCGAATTTTTATATAGAAAATCGTGTACGGGCCTGGATTTTGGGTTCTATAAAATTGTGTATAAAGAGAAGTTAACATAGGTTGATAATTATTGTATTACACAAACTCAATTTATAGCTAACTTTTCTACAGCGCTTCAGAGAACATTATGTTTTATAAACTCTAATTTAGCTATAAATTGAATTTATGTGATGTATTATCAACATGTGTTGACTTTCTTGGGGGATTTTTAAAACCCAAAATGCAAGAGCCCAAAGATTGACATCACAATTCGAAACGCTGCCAATTTCTTTCGATATTCGGACTGTTTTTGTCTGATTATATCAGTTTTTATTTTCATACTACTAAATTAGTTAAGTACTTCAACATGGTGAGGTGTTTTTATTAAAATTACTTAGTAGTACTTCACGTAATGTCCTCGAATTTTATTAAGTTTTGTTATAATTGATTTTCTTCATATATTTCTATGGGAATCCTATAAGAATGTTCTACATGCAGTAAAAAAAAAAAAAGTGATACCGATGACTACTTATGATACTTATAACTACACTGTAAATTTTTTACCGAATTTAAGAAACTTAATTAAAATATCTTTTTTCTTGTACTTGTCATTTTTGACCGGTGCTTTCGTGCTTCTTACGCCATTTGGTGACGGATAAAATTGGTGCGCCTTTTCCCTTTTTTTCTTTCATTTTGTTTTCTTTTTTTGTGTGTGTTTCGGTTCCGTTTAAACAAGGCGGCACCGAAAGTCATAAGTACATGGTTAAGGTCGTTGGCCTCGCTTACAAACTTGGACGTTGATTTGTGAGATATCCAGGGAAGCGCTCGTACTATTCGACGTTAACAGAGACTGCACGTCTCTCGCCAGTAGGCACGCGGAACTCCAGGCGCGCTTAACACAGTTTACTTGGTAACCAGTGGAACAGGAATGATGTTAGGAAGCGCGAAGAAGAAGGAAACACTTTATTGCGCTGCGTTATATACATGTGATGTTCATTACACATATCATTGAATAAGGCTGCCGTAGCCTAGTGGTCAGGCGCGCGGGTGCATAAGTACACGTGCCTTGAGTGACCGGGGTTCAAGCCCGTGACTGCTGAATACGGTGCTGTTTCTTGTATTCTGTCTATCTTGTTAACTCCTCTGACTGTTTGGTCGTCCCGGATTATAAACAGTAAATTTATTTATTTATTTTATATACAATACACATGCAATACGACCTGCCAAGGCCAGGAGGCAGAGAATGCTAAGGGATTGACAAAAGCTGCATACAAACGTCTTGGACATAAATGAGAGTAATACCTAACGACAAAATATGTAATAATTTAAATAAATATACATAAAATGTAATTTGGGGTATACGGAAATTCCGAGTGGGGC
This sequence comes from Mastigoproctus giganteus, assembly GCF_048544385.1. NCBI lineage: Eukaryota > Metazoa > Arthropoda > Arachnida > Uropygi > Thelyphonidae > Mastigoproctus > Mastigoproctus giganteus. The sequence goes on along the minus strand of NC_143584.1, from coordinate 111,018,829 downwards.
GGGACGAAGGGGTATACAAACGTACATTAGAACAAAATATTAACAAATAAAAGTAGTACTGATGCCGAACAGCATGCAGTTCGGCATCAATACGAGAGTTAATCTGTGAGGAGCATGAGATTTTCCATTCTCAGCCACAGATGGTGGTGGGGGGAAAGAACATCACTTGGATACAGATATCAAGGGGCGACACAGTAGAGGAACTAGTTCGACCCGCGGACATCTGCAATTGCGATCATGGAAATTTTCTGAAGGTCTGTCTATCATTTGTAGGGCTTTTATCCTGGGAAGCACTTGGGAAGGTAGAGGTCTGTCACAGATTTTCAGCCTATTATTCTTTAGCTGCAGAAAAGGAATGGCTCTTAGGATGGATGTTGGGGCGTGCCATTGACATATGTCCCAGAAGTCAGGGGAGTTGGTTGCGCCTTCCAGCATTTTAACAGTAGTTGAATTTCTCTGCTAGACGTGAGATTTGAAGTTGAGTGGCCATGCTCGTGGTCCGTTGTTTGTGGGTTGTCCACTTCAATATGCACTGGCGCAAATGGGTTTTGAAAGAGAACGATCGCCCAGATTTCGGTGGCATACAGTACAGTAGAGTACACAAAGGTTTGAAGTTAGCTTTTTGTGGTTTTTATACTGCATAATGTTAACTTACCATGTAGCTGCCCGATGTTTAATGCTGTTTTTGCATTTCATTCCGAAAATTTGCCATCGAAGTTTGGAAGTTTTGTGCAAATATTATGCTGCGTGAAAATTTCGATGTATTCTTTATATATTGAAAGGATTTTCGCACACTCTCTCTTAATATATACAGCATACCGTTACTGGTTTTGCTAGGCTGTCAATTGCCGGGGTCCGGAAAATTTACCGCCACGTCAGTTTATCGCGTTTTACCGTCTAGAAGCAATGAGATGTGTTTGGTCAAATCATAAAAAGTTATTTTTTATTTAAGTTTCTGCCTTAAGCTATGATTAGTATATTTTTGGAATTCTATGAACTGTTAAAGAATAGTACGGAAATAAAAAAAAAAAAAAAAAAAAAAAAAACACACATGTATGGAAATATGTAATTTAATAGGTAGATTACGTGTTTTAATAGTTACATGTATCACGAAAATAGTCAAAAAATCCATTATTTGAACAATATAACAATTGGTTAATTTTAAACTAAACTAATTATAACATTAGGTATGTCATAGTACACTGCAAAAATTCAAAATGAATGTTTATGCAATCATCAGAATCAGTCACGTTGGGATAATTAATTACTAAGAAACTGTAATATTTACAACACAGTATGTAAATTATTAATAAGAAATATTATGCGCTGTACCTCTTAGATAATCAACAATATCACCCCGTTCATCATATGCACTACAAGCCTTTTAATTCGTTCATCACAATCGCGATACTTCTTTTTTTGTTGTTGTCCGTATCACTTCCACTTAAATATTGTTCAATGCGCATTTCGTTAATACTTTGTTCTTTTTTAATGCCATCGATAAATTTACAAATGTTGGGATGATAAGCAGCGACTTTTTCCTCAAATCCTTTATGCCACCCTTTAACAGAATTATTCGTTCTTGGTAATAGTTCTAGAACAAGCTGGCGTACGTTCCACATTTCATGGGAATACTTTGGTGGTTGACGAAGATGCCGTCTGGTTGGGCGTCCAATCCATGTATCCTCAAAATAATCAACAACTTCTTGCAATTCTGGAGGAAAAACACCATTTTCACACAATTGTTCAAAAACGACCGTCACAATTGGAGTGGGCACAAATGCAATTGCTGCCAAAATTCGATATTTAAAGCAAAATTAGCATCAGTTTCATAACGTTGTTTCAATCCATTATTCTGAGTGGAACGAAAATACATTGTGAAAAGTGGAAAAAACAACCCCGTTGCGAAGCGTCAGGGAAAACTCTTCTGCAAGCATTCATCATCGCCGTCTCAAAATCTATAGTTATTGATTGCGGGGACATAGCCGGTTCCAATACTTTCAGCTGCTGTAGTAGAGATACATACGTTTCCTCAGACTTGTTTGGCAATAATGCATAAACTAATGGAAGCGATATTTTGTCCTTGAATCCATGTATCGTATACAGCTGATAAAAAAGTAAGGGAACAGTTTTGAAAGTCCTGCAGCAATGAGTCCTGCACCCTCCAGCAATGAGAGCACAACAATACAAATGGCCCTCAGTCCCCAGCAGCTTTCACTCTCCCTCTTACGGCAGCGAGAGGATCAGAGTGGAAGCAGAGGGTGCTAAGAATCTCTGGGTACGACCAGGCTGCCATGAACGGAAATTGAACTTGGCCTGTTATAACGTACGATCACTCATCGGTGAAGACAGGATATTAGAGCTGGAAAAGGAATTAGAAAATGTGAATTGGAATATCATCGGTTTGGCTGAAACAAGAAGAAGAAATGAATCACTTATAAGTTTATCAAGTGGAAATCTGCTGTACACCAATGGAAACAGTGAAAGGAGTGAAGGTGGAGTTGGGTTTCTGGTCCATAAAGATTTTAAAAACAACATTTTGGAATTCAAAAGTACATCACCAAGGGTGTCAAGGCTAATACTCAAGATTTCTAAGAGGTACAAGCTAAAGATTATAATGATTTATGCACCAACATCGAGCCATGATGATGAAGAGGTTGAAGAAATGTACACTGAAATTGAGAGTCTTCTAGATGAGCAGAAAACCCACTACACTATTATTATGGGGGACTTCAATGCTAAGGTTGGAAAAAGGCAAAACAGCGCAGAAAGAGGAACTATAGGAAATTTTGGAATTGGTGAAAGAAATAAAAGAGGTGAAAGACTTGTGGAATTTGCAGAATCTCAAGGAATGTCAGTAATGAACACTTTTTTCAAGAAAAGGGTGAACAGAAAGTGGACATGGAAGAGTCCAAATGGATTAACAACTAATGAAATCGACTTCATCCTCACTAACAGAAGATATATTGTGAATGATGTTACCGTCCTGAATAAGGTAAATGTTGGAAGTGATCACAGAATGGTAAGATGTACACTTGATATAGATGTAGGAAAGGAAAGGAAAAAACTGACTCGAGTAAATAATACAAAGGCCTTTGAAATAACAGAGGAGGAGAAAAAGCAGTATGTACTGGAACTTAAGAACAAGTTTGAGCTTTTGCAGACAGCTCAGGACCAAGATATCGACGAGGAATATTACAACTTTCTGAAAGTGATAAAGCCCAAGAAACCTATAGGGAAACAGAAATCCAAAGAAGAAAAAATTAGTCAAGAAACACTTGTCATGATGAACCAAAGACGACAAATGAAGAGCAAGAAAAACACTGACAGGGAGAAAATTGAGTATACTGAGTTATGCAAAGCCATTAGAAAGAGACTCAGAGAGGACATAAGAAAATTTAACACAAGAAAAGTAGAACAAGCATTAAGGGAAAACAAAGGATTTAAATCAGCAGCCATGAGCAGTAATACAGGAAGACAAATGATACTGAAACTGAAGAATAGCGATGGTGTACTTATAAACAGCAGAGAAGGCATAATTCAAATAGCAGAAGACTACTATAGAGAATTATACAAGGAGCGAGGGAATGATACCAGCAGTGGGGAAGATGGATTGCAAAGTAGCAACACATACGACATACCCAATATTCTTCCTGATGAGGTAGAACATGCATTGAAGAAAATGAAGAATCGAAAAGCCCCGCGGGAAGATGAAGTTACTGTAGAGTTGTTAAAATTGGGAGGAAGAGACATAACACAAAAACTGGCAAGGCTCTTCACAAAGTGCATTAGAAAAGGTGTGATGCCTAAGCAGTGGAATAATGCAATCATAGTTTTGCTGCATAAGAAAGGAGATAAATCAGAAATTGGAAATTATAGACCAATTAGCTTGTTATCCCATATCTACAAGTTGTTCACAAGGGTCATTACTAACAGATTAGAAAGAATACTTGATGAGAATCAACCGAAAGAGCAAGCTGGCTTTAGGACAGGATTCTCAACTATGGATCACCTTCACGTAATATCACAGCTAATGGAGAAAGCAAATGAATATAAAACACCATTATGCCTGGCATTTGTGGATTATGAAAAGGCATTTGACTCCATACAGCATAAGGCAATGTTTCGGGCTCTGGAAAGACAAGGCATAGATACTCCATATATTATGATTTTGAAGAAAATATATGAGAGTGCTACATCCTTTATTAGACTAGACAAAGACAGTAGGAAATTTAAAATCGAGAAAGGAGTTCGACAAGGAGACACAATATCTCCGAAGCTGTTTACTGCTGCCCTTGAGGAAGCTTTCAGAAGATTAGACTGGTCGCAGAAAGGAGTCAATGTGAACGGAGAATACCTAAACCATTTACGATTTGCAGATGACATTGTGGTCATAAGCCACGATCCCAAAGAATTAGAGGAAAATCTTAATCAGTTATGCACAGTTAGTAAGGATTTTGGACTAAAGATGAATATGGCTAAAACAAAAGTAATGATGAACAAGTATGCCACGGAAAGGGAAATAATGATTGAAGGAGCAGTAATTGAAAAGGTGGAGTCATATACTTATTTGGGACAAGTTATTAGCTGTAATAATGATAAATGGCTGGAAGTCAAGAGAAGAATAAATTTTGGATGGATAGCATTCAGGAAATATAGTCACATACTGAAGAGCAATATCCCAGTTTGTCTGAAACGTAAAATAATGAATCAATGTATACTCCCCATCATGACTTATGGAAGTGAAACTTGGGCACTCACCAAAAGAATGGAAGAGAAGCTAAGAACTACACAGCGAAGAATGGAACGAATTATATTGGGAATCAGACTGTTAGATAAGAAGAGAAACACATGGATTAGGCAGCAAACTCAAGTAAAGGACATTCTTATCAAAACTAAAGAACTAAAATGGTCTTGGGCAGGACACATAGCTCGAAGACATGATGACAGATGGACTAAGAAAATAACAGAATGGTACCCAAGAGGAGCTAGAAGAAAACCTGGAAGACAAAGGCGGAGATGGATAGATGAAATTCATGAGTTTTTGAGTAGTAAATGGATGGCCAGTGCTCAAAACAGAAGGAACTGGAAAGTTGCTGGAGAGGCCTTCATCCTGCAGGGGATTGAAAATGGCTGATGATGATGATGATTTGAAAGTTCCATCGGCATACCAGTGTTTACTTCGCGCTAACAACTGCAAATTTATTTTCGTACTGAAAATACGATTGTCCTCGGGTCCAGAATCAAATTGTAGAAACAATTCTCCATTGCATGATGTTTTATATTCTTCTGTAAAAACTGTCTCTACGATGCGTTGGAAGAACTGGGCCATCAAAATTTCGATTTCTTATATTTCGGATCGTTCGTTTCATTGTATCTACACTTGGAAGCTTAGGGGCTGCTGCTTGGCTACAGATTCTCGAAACATTTGAAATAATACTATGAGGCGTATTATTTGTTGTTTCTGCATAAGTTCGAATGGTATCAAGAAGTTGTGCTGCCTCAACTCCTGCTGCGTCTCCACAATGATTTTGCTCCTTCCATGTTTTAACGATGGTGTTATTTACCGTAGTAACTCGAGCGGCACTTTTGGTTTTTTTGTAATTTTGACACTTCCAATGAATTTTTGTTTCATTTTGCCTGTCTTTATGAAACAAATGCCCACTAAAGCACAATTTCGGTTTTCCTTTTTCTGATTTCAAAAATTCCACCGACATGATGCGTTCACAAACTCAGAAGGATGAAAAATTAACTCAAAATAAGAAAATGTTGTGATTGTAAGAGATTATAAATATATAAGTACCTCCCTAAGCGGCACGTCCAACCCCCCACTTCCCTCAAACATGCTACTTAAGTTAAAAATAAATTTATATAAATTATATATATTGCCTGGCGATATTTGTAGGCTATAAATTGTTAATGCGATAAACTGCTAGCGATTAATTGCCGACGGTGAATTGTGGGCGATAAACTTTCCTAGACTTAGTCGAGGAAAGTTTATCGCCGAAAGTTTAAGAAAATTTAAGTTTATAAACAATTTATAGCCTACAAATGATGACTAGCATATTTTATCGCCAGGCAATACATATAATTTATATAAATTTATTGGTAATTTTAAATTGAAAATATGGCTTTTCTATAGGCGTTATTTAAGAATTAAGTGGAGTTAAAAATGGAAGTTATATGCTAGGTATACATTTCCTAGAAATACATACCATTGCAGGTGCTTTAATTTAATTGCCTGTTATTTTCCAAAATTGGAATTAGGTAGATACCTACTTAATTCGTTTAACTTAAGTGAAAGTGATCCGAGCGACAAAAAAAGTATCGCGATTGTGATTTACGAATTAAAAGGCTTGTTAGTGCATACGATGAACGGGGTGATATTGTTGATTATCTAAGAGGTATAGCGCATAATATTTCTTATTAATAACTTACATACTGTGTTGTAAATATTACAGTTTCTTAGTAATTAATTATCCCAACGTGACTGATTCTGATGATTGCATAAACATTCATTTTGAATTTTTGCAGTGTACTATGACATACCTAATGTTATAATTAGTTTAGTTTAAAATTAACCAATTGTTATATTGTTCAAATAATGGATTTTTTGACTATTTTCGTGATACATGTAACTATTAAAATGCATAATCTACCTATTAAATTACATATTTCCATACAAGTGTTTTTTTTTTTTTTTTTTTTTTTTCCGTACTATTTCCTCACAGTTCATAGAATTCCAAAAATATGCTAATCATAGCTTAAGGCAGAAACTTAAAAATAAAAATAACTTTTTATGATTTGACCAAACACATCTCATTGCTTCTAGACGGTAAAACGCGATAAACTGACGCGGCGGTAAATTGCTGGCGATCAATTTTCCTACACTCGTCAATTGCCACCTGTTGGTGACCTTTTTCAATAGTAATACTAGTACCATTTAACAAGATACTTGGAAACCTGTGACTACTGTTAAATCAGTCTCGTACTTGATTTCTTGATGTTGCACTTTAGCCAAACTACTTAACCGTGCATACACAGAATTTTTGTGCTTTAGGAATGCATTGTCGATAATCCATATTTGTTTATTTAAGCCCCGCATTACAAGCATTCTCATTTAAATATAGAAAAAAAGTGACATCAAATTACGTAACATTTATATACAAAATGTGCAAAGTTTTGACACTGACTCAGGAACAGAAAGATAATCGCTTCAACAGGCCGCCGTAGCCTAGTGGTCAAGGCGCGCGGGTGCATAAGTACACGTGCCTTGAGTGACCGGGGTTAAATTAAATTAAATTTTCTGTTTATACTCCGGGACGACCAAACGGTCAGGAGAGTTCACAAGATGACAGAATACAAGAAACAGCACTGTATTCAAGCCCGTGACTGCTGAATATGGTGCTGTTTCTTGTATTCAGTCTATCTTGTGAACTCCTCTGACCGTTTGGTCGTCCCGGAGTATAAACAGAAAATTTATTTATTTATTTATGTGTTAAGCAATACTTACGCATGATGGTGAAGCGTGACATCTAATCGGTAGACCAAGCGCGAGTCTGCTCAATGGAAATACGTTGATTCACCACCACAAAAGAAATTTAATGTTATTGCAGTCACGGAGAAAATGATGGCTTCAGTTTTATGGGATGCTCAGGTATCGCATACTGCATTCCTGTTATGAGACACAGCACCCAATGGCGCCTCCATAGCCAGGTGGGCAGGAACACGCTTCTTGATTAGACCGGGGTTCGAGCCCGTTACCACCAAATACGGAGGCTGCGCAAAGGTCAGGGAATGACCACTGCACATCCCCGGAACAATATGGCCTTAGTTGCTAATGCTCCTAAAAATCAAATAACAAACAAACAAACAACAACACAGCACCCAATGGATATATTTTCCCCACACTGCGTGGGAAAGGCCTGGGTTCGAATTTCGTTAATGACGCGAAGAAGTTTTGTGTGTCCCCCCCCCCACAACGTGGCCGAGTTAGTTGGTGTCAATCGAGGATTGTATAATCCTCACCCTCCTGGAAACAGGTTTTTTGCCCAACATACATACATTCAAATCGACACAGAACACACGCAATTTAGAGAAACGGTATACTGACGTCTCATGTCTTAGTTCATGCACAGAATGAACTAAGTTAGTTGGTGTGCTGCTTACACACACACACACACAGAGGAAGGAAATAGCTGTCTAGTGGTGGTTCTCAAGGAGCAGTGTCCTCAGCTTTGCCATAGAAAGGTTCATATCTTGTGAATCACCTTTTTTCACCATGAGAATGCTGCTTTTTCTTCCCCCTCATTGTGTTGCCCATGTGTATGAATTTTTAGGTAAACTAAATTTCAGCTCATCCCACACCCTCACTACTTATCCTGCCTGGCACTGAATTGGGTTGTTCAAGATTTTCGCCAAGACAGCTAATGTTATGAGGTTGTTTGTGTGTGTGTGTATTAAGCTCTGTTTATTATACGTTTGTGTGTATTCTTCATTCCCTGGAAACGCCAGTTTTTAGTCCAGCCTGTTTGCCTGACGAAAAACCGGAGATTTCCAGGAAATGAAATCATGCAACCCTTTCCTGAATGACTAACTCGGCTTCCGCGGCAGCTTAGCACGTTACATCGTCATCTGCCATTCGATTCGAAGAATTCTGGATTCGATTTTATTTGACGACTGCAGGTATTTCTAGTCCTCTTCAATCAAGGTTGTAGTTGACAGATCTGAGGATGAGAAATCCCTGAGATCGGCTAACCTTGGACACACACACACTTCTGCAGTAAGAAAAACACGAATGTATGGATATGAGTAGCAAGCTCCATTGCGGTTAAAGTAATTTCAATTTTACCAACTCAGCCACGGTGCCTTGTCGCAACCAATTGACAGGCCTTATGGAAATGAAAATCTAGTATTAGTAGAAGCAAAATAATGCCAAGAAGCCAGTTTACACAGCATCAATCCCCGCTCTTCAAATTACCTACTTCCTTTGCCCATCCCTTCCAACGCTTTGTTCGATCCCTCTGCGTTCTGACGTCGTGGTGCCCACCGCAACGTAGTAAAATTCCACTCCCAGTCAGATGTCACGACCAGCGGTACCGTCGGCGTTTCCAATTACGGAATTTGTAATTTGTTTTCCCTTCTGTGTTGGCACAATTATTGTATGCCATCTATTTACATTTCACATAAAACGATCTAAAAAGCTGAATCCATGTTTACTGGTGTTTCATTGAATTGTTAAGCGCGCAGGAGGCGTTTCCGATTATGAAATTTGTTTTCCTGCTGTACTGGCTCAATTATTATATTGCCATCTATTTATACTTCGTATAAAGAATTTGAAAAACTAAGTCTACGTTTATATCAATTGTTGACAGCAAGCATGGCTTTTTTTTTTTTTTTTTTTTGTCTTCTTGAATTCTGAGTGTTTCAACCAATGCAACTGTTGTTGTTTCCCATTATGAAATTCGTTTTTCCGGTGTGTGCTATTGCCACCTATTTATGCTTCATATAAACATAGTCTGAAAGCTAAATTGATGTTTATATTCAATAGTTAACGGCAAACTGTGTTTTCCCCCCCTTCCCCTTTCTCTCTGTGTCCTCAAGTCTAACATGGAAACCTGGGCGACTGTAGGCGTTTTCCATTATTATAAATTTTGTTTTCCTGCTTTATTGCCATTCATTTATACTTCATATAAACGATCTAAAAAACCAAGTCGATGTTTTTCTGATGTTTATATTCAGTTTTTAACTGCAGGCGGCGCGTTTTTTTTTTAAATTTTTTTCAGTTTTTTAAATTTTTTTTCAGTGTAGAAGTCACAAAGTATCTTATACTCTGTGATACAGTAAAGTATTCAGATATGCCATCAAGATCTAGTGAAGGCCTTTCTGATGGCGAACTTGACGAATCGTTTGACCTTTCTGAAGAAATTGAGGGAAAAAAAGGAAACTCTTATGAATGAGAGTTTCTGACTGTTACTGAATATATATGAATATATGATACTGAATTTAGGTTTCACTAAATTAACTAAAAGAGTTTTTTAGAGTTATTATCAACATAGATCTAAATGAAAAAAAAAAATAATAATAATAATATAAATAAATAATGGACAGACCGAATTCAATTTTTAAAGAATATATTTATCAGGAAGAGATTTCTCTCATTCTCAAAGGGTTAAATTCATTCAAACAATAAAAAAAAAAAAAAAAAAAACAATACTAGGTGTAAACCTGTTCCCACAATCATTCACTCTCTGAATCTCTATCTAGCTGCTGTCTAGAAACCAACTTTTATCAATTTAAATTTATAGCCCCTCGTGTGTATCGTCTAAGAATGAGTAAAGATGCTACCAGCATATTGCTTACTCAGCCTAATTGAAACCTTAAACACTTTGTGGGCATGTGTATATGTAAGGGCGTCACCTAGAACGTTTGTTCAACTCCGCCTTGTATCTCTGTGAAGAACATTATCACTACAAATGGGCCAGATGTATGTGTCTGGTTTGTGTATACTATGTGTGTGTGTTCTGTTGTGTCCGGCCGCTTGGCTACCCAGAAGCATCAGTCACCTGGACAGACGATTCTGGGTACTCGTCCACACCACCGGAAGGTGGACCAGTCACAGTAAAACACGTACCGTCTCGAAAGAGACTCTAACTCACCTGGTGTTGTCAGCAGGTGGGAAGGAAACTCTGGGGGCCCATTCCAGAGGGAAGAGAGGAGGGAAAAAAATAAATAAAAAAATTAATAATAATAATAAAAAGCTAGTGATGTGCAGGTAAAAATAAAATAATATATTTATATAGGAAAAACAAAATAAATAAATAAATAAAATAAAATAAAAATTGATAAGTATGGCAAATTTAGCAAAAAAAAAAAAAACGAACTAAAATTAATAAAGATAATATAGAATAATAAAATATATATATAAAAATAAAAATAAATAAAAAAATAATAAAAATTTCATTTAGCCTTCCCTTTCACAAGTGTGAAATCTAGGCTGTAGAATTGTTTGTCTGGTTTCGGTTGGCATTGGCATACAAGATCTTTCGCCGGGTAAAAATGTCAGATGCAAAGGCCTGCAGGGAAGAAAGATTGTCTGGATTCTGGATTAGTTGATCCACATGGTTTGGGGAGAAGTTAAGAATTCCTCTCCAAAGTTTATCTCTGAATTCCTTGTACAACTCACAATCAAAAAGAAGGTGGTACTAGTTTTCCTTGGCTCCAGAAAAGCATAGGTCGGTAGCGAGAAGCCCCAGTTGTTATAGCTTTTCATTTAGGGAGCCATGGCCGGTCACCAAGAAGGACGTCTCAAGGCTGAGAGATTACCGGTATCTTGCACTTTTGGTCATTGCAAACTTTACCTCGGGGAGGAATCTTATGGCTACTGTGCCTTGTGCCGACATATTCAACCTGGTTTGCCAGATGTTGACCAGTTCGTTGTAACATGTTTTTTCACGCTTATCTGCAGTGAGATTAAGCTCAATATCCAGAATACAGGTTGGTATTTTCTTTCTGATTCTGAAGCAGAGCCCACGAAGGGTTTTAAACAAATCAAGCGGGAGAGTTCCCGCAATTACCTGAATAGCTGCCGTGGAGACGGTCCTGCATATTCGGCGGGTTGCCAGGATCATTCCTATTTGAATGGAGTTCAGTTTGTTTCTCATTTTTATAATAACTCCTCGGTGGAACTACACACCGGCGGCATAAATTACAATGGGTAGCAATACTTCTTTGTAGTATAGCGATAATGTTCTCTTAGACATATTCCAATCACTTTGAGAGACTCTGAGGATGGAGGCAGAGAAACCTTTAACTTTGGTGCTGAGGTGTGGGAAGAAGCAGAGTTTGTGGTGAATAGTGACCCCTAAAACCCTTGCTTGCGTAACTAAAGGCAGTTGCACACCAGAGATCTTGATTTGCGGGGGTCTCCGTAGGCCAAGTTTGTTCTTGAAGATCATCATTTTGGATTTAGCTGGATTTATGTGGAGCTTGTTTAACTTGGTCCAGACGGAGAGATTGGACAAAACATGCTGAGCGTTAGCTTCCAGAGCAGAGCGTGAGTTTCCAGACACGATGATTGGCATTAGCAAAGGCACATGATGCAAGAAAGCAAGCTTATATAGCATCAGCCAAAAAAAAAAAAACACCCTTATTTTATTCATCCACCTTTATTTTATTCATCCACTCGCACCAAACGTTTGTCAAGTTCTGCCTTGAATCTATTTAAGCTATCAACTTCTACAACGACAGATGGAACTTTGTTCCAGCAATCAACCACCCGTTGGCTAAAGGAAAACTTCCGCACATCTATTCTACAACCGTCTTTCCTCACTTCTTTGAATTTATGCACTCTCAGGCGATTATTCTGAGCAAGAGGAAGAATCCCATCAGCATTGAGCATGCTCAAACCATTCAAGGCTTTATACACTTCCATAAGATCACCTCGCTGGTGCCTAGTCTCCAGACACTGTAATTTGCAAAACTTAAGCCTTTCTTCGTAAGAGCACCCCTTTGTTCCATTCACCAATCTTGTTGCCCTTCTCTGTACTCGTTCCAGCATACCTACATCCTTCTTGAAATGAGGCCTCCAGACCTGTATACAGTACTCAAGGTGTGGCCTGACCATTGCCTTATACAAGCGGATAGAAACATTCCTGTATATCATTGACAAGACACTATCAGCTACTCTTGCAGACCGTCTGCACTGCTCAGAAAACTTCATATCTGCCTGCACAATTAACCCCAGGTCCTTTTAATTCTCTACCACTGTCAGTGTACCACAGAGTTGATACGTTACTGGGGGATTACTGCTTCCCATATGTAGTACTATACATTTGTCAATGTTAAACTTCATTTGTCACCTCTCAGCCCATCTGCTCAACTTTTCTAGATTCTGTTGCAGCAGTGTCTGTCATTAACAACCCTGCCAACCTTCGTATCATCTGGAAACTTGGACATTAAGCCTGATATACGATCATCAATATCATTTATAAATACAGAAAACAACAATGGACCCAACACTGAACCCTGAGGGACTTCACTAATAAACATTAGTCCACGAAGAGCAGTTTCTATTGATTACCACTCTCTGTCTTCTCCCCCTCAACCATCCCTTTATCCATAGCATCATCTTGCCTCCAATTTCACACTGCTCCAATTTGTGCAACAGTATCAAAAGCCTTTCTAAGATCTAAATATATGATATCAAAGTTATTCTTTGCATCCAGTTGCTTTGTGACTACATCATAGTATCCAGTCAGATTAGTCAAACAAGACTTCCCCTTAACAAACCCATGCTGTGTCCGAGCTATAACTGAAGTCTTGTCTAGATGATCTTGCAATGCTTCTTTAACCATTGCCTCCATTAATTTCCCTGGACCAGTTAAACTAAGACGTCTGTAATTACCTGTGTCTCCCTTTGATCCTCCTTTGTGGATTGAGGTCACATTTGCACATCTCCAGTCCGTTGGTACCTCCACTGAGTCCAGGGAAGCTCTCATAATTATGGCTAAGGGTTTTCTTACTTAGATTTCATCCACCCCAGGTGCCCCTCTTGTGTTTATCTTCAACAATTTCTCCTCCAATTTACTCTCAGTTATTACAAGATTATCTAGTTTACTGCCAGAGTTGAATACACCTCTGGCATTCCCCTCCCTGAATAACTCCTCATGTGTGAATGTCGATGCAAAATATTCATTTAATATGTTAGCTAACTGAGCAGGATCATCAACAGTTGAACCATCGATATCAAGTGGACGAATCTGATTCGTCCCCTTCCTTCTAGAGTTTACATAAGTAAAGAACTCTTTGCTGTTTTTCTTTGCATCCTTTTTCAAAGATTTCTCGTAATCTGCCTTCGCCTGCCTAACCTCCTTTGCAACTTGGTTACAGACCAGCTTATATCTATCATAGGCTTCTGTGTCATATGTTAATTTATATGTATCCCATGCATTTTTCTTCTCTGCCATTTGCCTCATTAGTTCATCTGACATCCATTTTGGCCTAAACCTTGAACAATATTTCTTAGTTGGTATGTAAAGCCTTGTAGCTTCCAAGAAGGCTTCCCATTTTGCATTTGCTGTTGGTAACATCATCAGTTGGTCCTACCGTATAGAATTTAAATACTGTCTCAGACCACCGTAGTCACCTTTACGAAAGCAAAAACCCTTGTCTTTACCCTTGATGGTAGTTACCTCTTTGAGTTACCGCATAGTTACCATGTAGGCCTTGCCTGCCTACATGGTAACTATGCCACTGCCTAACACTATGCACACTATGCCACAACACAATATTTTAACGATGCAAAACTAAAAATCCCCAAAATTCATGATAATACTGCAGCAAAACTACAATAATTTAACTTCTAAAATAAAATAATGCAGGCCATTCTAGGGACACTAAATTACGACAGTAATTGCAGGGAGACAATTAAAATTACAAATCGAAAACCAAAGACAATAATCAACAGTCAGACCTATATGGCATAGCCATCGTGAACGTTCGTTAGTAGAGCAAGACAAAGCATAAAATTTAAAAACGCTCAAAAATCGGCGACGCCTTAGAAGTTGGCCATAAAAAAGACATGAATAGACTCACCATCACAAATAGAAACCTGTAGATCCAAGAGAAATCCAAAATAATCCATAATCCATTGGTACAATATTAAAGAGCACAAATTTCCTCGACCGACACACGTGGTCCAGTTTTAACACTTCGTCTACGTGCAGATGCCTAGTTTACGCTGCAGTTTAGAACGCAAACCTTTCTTTTTAAGAGTACCCTTTTGTATCAGCGAATAACTTATCTGTCTTCTCTGCACCGTTTCAACAGATCTACGGTCTTTCTAAAATGAACTTTCAATCCTGTGTAACTGACAGTATCGCGGTTTGCCGTTAATAACTAGTTTGAAAGAGCTAGTTCGAGGTCCGTGATTGGAGGAATTAGTATTAACCATTTGCTGGAAGGAAGCGTCTGAATTTTAAGTTGCTCAGTTACTAAGCTGTATAGCTCAAATATTCAGTCTTTCCTCGTATGGACGTCCTTTTGACGTCCATACGAGGACGTCCTCGTATGGGTCCAGCATGGTTCCAGCTTGTCTGGAAAATACCCTTGACAAGGCAGGTGTTGAATAAGCTAACAAGGTGAGGGGGGGGGGAGTTGGTCCAGAACTATTTAATATATTTTTAACAGTCCTTGATCTTGCGAACAGCCTAGTCAATCACCTCAGTGGAGAAAGGAGAAGAGACACTCAATGTGTGTTAGCTAGTGGTGTACTCGGTCAGAACGCACCAGAACAATGTTCCGGTACTTTTTTCTAAATGTCATAATAGAAAATCATTAAATTTATACACCTAATATTATGAAAAAATTGCATAATAAAAGGGGAGGGAGAAATAATATCAATTTTACCCATTGCTACTAAAAATATATATTAATAGTAATCTTTAAAATTAATGATTTCTTTAAAAATTTATTTAAAAACAAAAATATAAATTTCGCAATGAAACTTGAATGTTTCTTACTAAAGTACAATGTGTTAGATAAAGACATCCAATGAATGAGATATACTGTGATGCGTGCGAACGCTGCATTTTCATTCCTCCCCACGAGCTGAACCCTAGAACTGGATGTTCTATGAACCGTGAGTGTGAAGTTACTGTACAGTTGATGTGACATGATCATATAGTCTTCTGGAGAACGAGTGTTCTGGTACTATTTTATTTTTTTATGATGAGTGTTCCGGTATTATTTTTTTAGCAATACATCTCTGGTGGTAGCTGTCATTGTTTGCAGTGATCTGCTTGTGGAAATCAGTGTTTAAGTCTGGGTTGTCCTGGACAAGGATTCTGGCAAGGATACGAACCATTGTATCATGTCAGTTGGTGATTTCTCGTATGGACGTCCTTTTGCTGATCTGATTAGATGCGTTACCCGTCTTTGGATCCTTTCAAGAAGCTCGATATCTTTGTGTTTAGTTGCGGCATCTACACTTGGACACTTCCAACAGTGGTCTTACAATTATCTTGAACAGCGGGTACGGAGAGGAAAGATCCATGAGGAAGGTTCTGAGATGAATCACAGGGTGGCTGCAGGGGAGGAGGCAGAGGGTAATGATTAATCGTTACTCTTCAGATCGATCTAACGTTAGAAGTTGGGTCCCTAAAAATCGGTTCTGGGGCTACTGTTGTTTTTGATTTTCATAATTGACACCGACCAAGGGATAGAGGGCATGATATAAAAATTTACAGATGGTCTAAGGATTGCGAGAATGTTTAATGGTCAGCACCAAGCAGTCATTTCTTCAGGATGACTTGGATAAGCCTCAAGGATGGTCAGAAAAATTTCATTATTTTAATGCAGCAAAATGCAAGGTCTAACCATTGGAAATAAAAACCTAAAATAATATACTGTATATACAGTTGGTACGGTTGAATTAAAAACAGTAGTGAAATTAAAGGATTTTAAGAGTTATCGTACGGGTGGACATGAAGTTCTCCGCACAGTGTAGACAATTGCAAGACGGCACTCCAAATACGAAGACAGCACACCTAAAACCGACATCGAGCTTCTTGAAAAGGACTAAAGATGGATAACGTGCCTAGTGAGATCGACAAAAGAGCTTCCATACAAGAAAAGACTTCGGATATGCGGGTCAGAGCTTGGTAACCAGGCACAATAGGTGGGAGAAAGACTTCATTGAGGTCTGTAAGGCTGAGAGGGGATAGTAAAATGAAGGCGAAGTTTTCATTATTTATAAATTATTCCAGAAATTACTTGAAAAAGATTTAAAATGGATTGTATGAAGTTTTATTTTAGCAGCGAATTTCTAATTAATGGTATAAGTTCCCACAATTGTATTTCAGGCTGTAAGCTTGGAGAAACTCAAGTCAGCTGGACAGTTACGAGTGGGGAGAAAACACCTTGGTTGTTCATTTTCTTTTTTATGTATTTACCAACGTGGTTCAATAAAGAATCGTCCTCACTTACTTCCACATATCGCATGATATTTTTTGTGTAGCATCATACATATCTTTGTACTAAAGATGTAAGATTTCAGCCCTGTGTCTTAATTTGTTTTTCTCTTACAGAGCTGAACGTGTGACGGAGTAGCATCAGGAATAAAGTTGAAGCCCGAGCTGTAATCCGGTATCTGTTCTTGAAGGGGAAATCTAAAGAAATCCACGAGGAGATGACTGCTGTATACAAAGGGTACTAGGAAAGTTTTGCAATATGACGCAACAATGAATCACAGGAAGCTGCTTGTTGCTGCATGTTGAGACATGTTCATACGTGGATAGTAGCCGCCGCGCCAAGGCTCAGTTATTCATTAGTAGTGAGAGTGTAAAGTGCTTGCGATGGCATCGTGGTCACGAAATGAGATAAGGACAGTTTTGCGGTATAATTTCGTGCGTGGTTTAACCATAGACCAGTGCTTAGAAGAAATGACTCTTGCACTAGATAATGATTGTCCACCTCGTACAACGATATTCAGGTGGTATAGAGAATTCCAAAGGGGAAATTTCACTCTGGAGGATTCTGAGAGGCCGGGAAGGCCACGAACGTCAGTTACGGAGGGAAAACGTTACTGCTGTGAGGAAAATGCTTGACGAAAACAGGCGAGTGACCTACCAACAGATAGAGGATACTTTGGGCCTAAATGCACCAGCAATTCGTTCGATTCTGTAAGATCATTTGCACGTGAAGAAACTTTGTTCTCTCTGGGTGCCGCATCAACTGACTGAAGAGCAGATGACACGACGTGTGACTTGGTGCCGGGAGATGTTAAAAAAGTTTGATAAGGGACAATCTCGGTATGTGAACAACATCGTGACAGGTGACGAGACTTGGCTGTACTATTACGATCTGCCGACCAAGGCTCAAAGCAAAGTTTGGGTCTTTGATGATGACGACACACCCGTAATTGTCAGAAAATCCCAATCTGTAAAGAAGAAAATGATAGCTGTATTTTTCAAATCGAGTGGAATTGTGGAACGTGTCGTTTTGGACACGCAGAAGACAGTCACAGCTAAGTGGTATACTGAACAATGCCTGCCTAAAGTCATTGGATCTATGAAGAACCTGCGGCCAAAGTCAAGAATGGACACCTGGTACCTCCATCACAAAAATGCTCCAGCTCACCGCGCCAAAGCCTGTACCGAATATTTGACCACGACAGGACTGAAACTTCTCGAGCACCCTCCTACAGTCCAGACCTTGCTCCCTGCGACTTTGCACTGTTCCCGCATGTGAAAATGAAGCTAAAAGGGAGGCGGTTTTCCAGTGATGAGGGCTTTCTACGGGCTTGGGACAACGAGTGTGCTTTACTCCCTAGTGAAACTTGGCAGAACTGGTTTAAAGATTGGTTTCGGAGGATGGAGAGGTGTATTGAATGTAGAGGAAATTACTTTGAAAAAATTAAATAAACAAAGCTGTATTGCAAAACTTTCCTAGTACCCTTTGTATAAGGATGAAGCTCCATCCTATGGCATTGTGAAGCACTGGTATAGACAGTTTAGGTGTGGTCGGAAATTAAAAAAAAAAAAAAAAAAATCAAATTATTATTTTAGGGTTGCCCGTAATTAAATACATTAACCCGTATTTGTGTCTGTAAATTGCGTATGTTCTATGGTTGTTTTGCTGGACGAAAAAACCCCAGTTACTGGGGAGAAAAACCTTGCTATCTACGCCTGAGACCAACTAACTCAGCCACGGAGTGAAAAAAGCCCATTCAAGTTCCTCGCGTCATCGACGGGATTCGAACCCAGGCCTTTTCCACCCGGTGTGGGGAGGACGGTGACGATACCACTGTGCTACCCGCGCAGACTGTGGTCGGACATCAGGAGAATCCCAATTCAGGTCGTCCCCATTCAGCCATTGATGGCAGCACGACCAGAAAAGTGGAGTCGTTAATCCTGGAAGATCGCCGAATATCTGTGCATGAATTGTCCCAGGAGGTGAAAATTAGTGTGGGCTCTGTTCAAACAGTCCTTCATGACCAACTCGATTTACGGAAATTGAGTGCAAGATGGATTCCGCGATTATTGACTGGTTTCCAGAAGGCTGATCGACAACAGAAATCACAAGGGTTGCTAGCCCGGTGCCAAAAAAAAAAAAAAAAAAAAAAAATGAGGAAGACTTTTTCTTACGTCTAATCACTCGGGATGAAAGTTGGATATACCATTTCGACCCTTCAAGCAAAAAGCAGTCCATGGAATGGCGATATCATGGTTTCCCACCTCCCAAGAAGGCAAGGGTCCAAGCGTCAGCAGGAAAGGTCTTGCTGACAGTGTTTTGGGGAAGAGAAAGGCGTAATAATGACTGATTACTTGCCGAAAGGTATAACAATTACAGGTGCCTATTATGCCAACTTACTTACAAAATTACGGCAGAAAATCAAAACTTGTAGGCGTGGTATGCTGTCCAAAGGTGTGAGAATGCTTCAAGACAATGCCCCAGTTCACACTTCTGAAATTCCAACAACACAAGCGGCCACTTGTGGATATGACTGCCTCATCCAGCCTGCTCAGCCGATCTTGCACCATTGGACTTCTTGTTTCCTTCCCTCAAATCATTTATTCGGGAGAACCACTTCCCTGACGAGACACTCATATCTGCAACAGAGTCATGGTTCAAAGACCAACTTCAATAGTTCTACAAAAACGATATCCGTAGCCTCATCCATCGAGGGGAAAAATGTGTAAATCTGCATGGTGGCTATGTAGAGGAGGGCTAAAACCTGTGCCAAAAATCAACAGGATAGCACCTCTGCAGCTAGGTCAGGGCGATTCTTCATTTAACCACCCTCGTATCTCTCTCTCTCTCTATATATATATATATATATTATTTTTTTATGTTTAATTAGGTTTTTTATTTTTTTTTTGGCTAGTGCAACAAAAGGTTGCGGCTTCTTTAACGTTCGTGGCCTCTTTAACGCAATACACTGCTCTTGTGCTCCATATCTTAGAATTTTTGGGCGCCATGTGATCCCATACCCACTTATTATTATCGATAAAATTCCAATGATACAAACAAGAGTATTAAAATACCGGGTGGTTATAAAATAAAGCTTTCCTATTCAGGAGACCCCAGTGTCAAAACGGTTAGAGTTAGCACTGTGAAGATCGGTGGGTATGTCATTTAGGGTATGGGAAAAGATTTGTAGAAGAAAAAAAAATTAGTTCAAATTTCCTCCAACAGGAGAAAAACGGCGCTGCATATATGTAAAAGTTGTCATTTACTTCAAGACACGATGCTTACGCAAATGATATCCTGTTAGATAAAAGCAGAAAGGCCAACGTCAATAACCATTATGGCTCTTAGAAAAAAGGAGCGCGCTGTTTTAGTAAAACTGTTCTTCCAGAATAATAGTAACGCTAATGCAGCACTACGTGAATATCGGAAACTTAAAAGGTTTGCGACGGACCTTTGACGTCAGTGGAGCTTCGAAAACTAATAAAGAAATTTGAAGCGACCGACCGGGGAGTTCGGTGTAATTCCAGGCAGGGGACGACCACGTATCGGAGCGGAGATAGTGGATGAAGTGGCGGTTGCAATGGTCAAAATGCGAAACACTTTCAGTCAGTAGTGCCAGAGGTGTGTCAAGAGACTTGAACCTTCCTTGGTCTACTCTACGTAACGTGCTTCGAATAATTTTACTTTGGTTCCCGTACAAGATTCACGTAGTGCAAGAACCAAAGTCTTGTGATCAGCAACAACGAATAGAGTTTGCTCTACGATTTCTGGCACGTATGGAACTTGATGATACATGGGTTCGAACGATCTTGTGGTCTGATAAGGCACATTTCACTCTTCATGGGGCTCTAAAAGCACAAAACTGCCAAATATTCTCGTCCATCTGTTGTGCATGAAAGACCACTACAAAGTCCATACGTTACAGTGTGGTGTGGAGTCACAGCAGAGTTTATAATCGAACCATTTTTCTTTGAATAGTCTACACCTCATGATCCCGTAAGGTGTTTGGTAACTAGTGCACGGTACTGCGCTCTTCTAAGAGATCACATTCCCGCTCTGCAAGAAAGGCATTGCTTGGAGACCACAGTGTTCATGCAAAATGGTGTCCCTCTCCACGTTGGTCGACAAGTGAAGGAACTACTCCGTTCAACATTCGGAAATGATCGCGAACTCTGGCCAGCCCTCAATCCCACCAGATCTCAATCCCTCTGATTTCTGGCTATGGGGATACCTGAAAGCAGAGTTTACCGTGGCGGCATACAGACGCTTTTATAATATATTTTATTTTATTTATTTTTTTATTATTTATTTCTGGATGATCTGCGAGATTTCTGTTCTTCTTTTCCTTAGTTGGATTACTTTTTTAAATGTCAATGTTTGTTCTGATCATGTCACTGAAATTATTCTTGTAGGGATAAAATCCTTTATTCCACACTCCACCTTAAAGTCTCCTCCTTTATCTAAACTTTGGCATTCCAATAAATCTGCTAAGGCTGTTTAAGATAAGAATCTTTCATGACACAATTGACTTGCATCCAAATCTCTTGATTCAATTTCTTCCTATACCAAAGCTCGCAACGATTGTAACGTAGTTATTATTCAGTCCAAGTTAGATTTTAAATAGGGTAAGAGTATAAAACTTGCTTTTCCAAACGGTAGTCGAGCATTCTGGTCTCTTGCCAAAGTTATTGCGCGCAAGTTTTACCCATCTGTATTTCCACCTCAGCTAAAGATAAAGCTGACTCGCTAGCATTCTACTTCTCATTCTTGAATGGATGACTTTGATGACGAATGGTAGCAGGAAATCACCTGCTACTACTCCCAGCACATTCCATTCATTGTCTCCTGCGGTCTTCCTTCAGAAGGTTGTTAGAAGAATTTTAAGCTATCTTAATGCCATGAAAAAGTCCAGATCCTAAATCTATTTCTCCACTTTTTCTCAAAACGTGCGCTCCTGATCTTACTCTTGTTCTGTGTCTTTTTTTTTTTTTAATATATACTTCCTCATTCCACTGGTGTTTTTCCCTCTGCCTGGAAATTTACTCGTATCCTGCCAGCCAGTTCCAAAAAAGGGTGACAAATCTCTCCCATCCAGTTATCGTTCCATTGCACTTCTACTGTTTCTAAAGTAATCGAGAAATTCATTAACCGCCAACTCCTTAAACTATCTAGAATCTTCTATCTGATTTTAATGATCGCCAATGTAGATTCCGTGAGTGTCGATCCAGTGGTGATATACTGGCTTATGTTACCTATCTGTGGACAAAATCAAAGGAAAAGTTTAGTGAAACTCAAGTATTTCTAAGTCTTTTGATCATGTTTGGCATAAAGATCTTATAAGCTTCCATCTTCTGGATTGCCGACTGTTTTTTGTAATTGGGTATATTCAGTTTCCTGTCTGACCTCTCACTACAGGTGATGATAGACCGCCCTGCGCTAATGGCGGTGTTCCCTAAGGTTCAGTTCTTTCTCCCACTCTTTTCTTCCTCTATTTTAATAACCTTCTTCCATTAACTGGAAATCCTGTCGATAGTTTTGCTGATGATAGCACATTGCATTCCAACTTCCAGTTTGATTAGCCTTGCCATGCAAAAACAGCTCCAACTTCTCGAATATCCACTATAAATTCTTTAAATGCTGATTGCCGGGTAATTTTCTCCAGTGGACGAAGATAACTTAGTTAATTTCATTTCTTCTAAAACTCAGTCCTGTCTGATATCTCGCAAAAAGGATTCTTCTGCTCCTAATGCTTATCTTCGACGACTCAGATTTCTAGACAAATCACATGTCTCTGTAAGGGATTACCCTGACTTCAAATTTCGCTTGGCATAAGCACATCACAAATATTGTTTTTTGTGCATCTAAAAACTGGGTTCTCTCTCTCTCTCTGCCTTACTTTTCTTTTAAACAGCTTCTCACTATATATAAATCTGAAATTCGCTTTACCGTGGAAAATTGTGCCCACATCTGGGGCAGTGCCCCTTAACTTCTCTCTCTCTCTCTCTCTCTCAGCTTCCAGACTCCATTCAAAAGAGGGCAGTTAGGTTATATCTCTTACAGAGTCTCTCCACTGTCTGTCATATAAACGTTCTGTTTCTCTGCATGCCTTTTCTATTGATGCTTCCATGGGCACCGTTCTTCTGAATTGGCTTCCACAGTTTCCTTCCTCTCTCTTCCAAACCAGTCCGAACAAGTGCCGCAAATTATCAGCACCTTTTTACTGTCCGACTTCAAATTCGCAAAATGTACTTTTCTTCTTCCTCAAAGGGTAATTTCTTCAACTTACTTCTGTTTTCTGAAACAACCCCCCTTTACAATTACAATCTACAGAAATTCAAGTCTAACGTCAACAAGTATATATTCTTTCATCATCTCAACCTGCAACCCGCGAATGGTACTAATATTATACTCTAGGTTCTAATACTTTTAGTGTTTGGGAGTTTCATTAAAAAATATTCAATTGAGGAAGAGATCTTTTTACAAGTAGTTTGAGATTATGGGCATATGCCAATTATGAACAGCCCAATGAGCCACTCATGCAAAACAACTTTCCTAATACATATCGTAAAATCCCGCACATAAGATACTTTGGCAGTAACATATGTACGGCGAGTCCAGAACGGTAGTTCAACACCGCCCAGGTACTTTGTGATGATACAGAAATTTGTAAAACGGCCAGAAATGCGTGTAATGCGATGTTTGTGCATGTGTGTTGTTTACTTGTTTCTGGTCTCTTTGTCACCAGGAAGGCGATCAGTTGGAAAGCCTGCCCAATGTTCGTCTGCACCACTCGGAGGTGGGCCACAACTAAGTGTATCCCTAACCACCGGGAGGTGGGTTCCTACAATCTTTGTCTGTGCTAGGAAAGACGAAAACCACATCCTCTGGATGTAGTACTATACCAATAGGTGCTAGAAAATCCGTACCCACAGCTGCCCAAACTGGGGTTACAGCAAAAATAAATAAAAATAAATAAAAAGAGAATAAAAAAAAATAAAATAAAAGAGAAAAAAAAATTGGATAACATAAATGAAAATAAAATAAAGGAAGAAATAGAAAAAAAAAAAAAGAATTTAAAAGAAAGAATGAAGATGCGTGTAGCAGAGTGTACTTTGAAGCGGTTTAGATTTAAAATAACAAGAAGGCTGTAGATATAAGATGGTAGGCAAAGTCGGTTTCTAGAGAAGAGATATTGATAGAAGTTGCAGGAATTCAGTTGGTTTCTTGTTGCCGTCGAGATGATGATAGATTCGAGAATAGTTGCTTTATTTTGGTAAAAACAGCAGATGTAATCATCAACCGTGTAATAAAAGAAAATGAAATATCATTTTTTCGTATATTCAAAAACATAATAAATTCAAAACGTGATGGGGAAAAATGGATGCCATTTATGGAAGATACATATAATTATCTAGTCACCTCAACAGCACTATAGGTCTGCGTATTCGACGACAGAATTAAGGTTAAATATTTATTTTGACAAACGTTTACCCAACACATTATTATTATTATCTGTTTATTTCCATAAGGAACCACCCCGGGACGGCAAATTGCCAGGAGGGTTCTCATTGCTTTTATTAGCGTTCGGTCACCAATTATGAATGTTTTTGGATTTGTAATCGGCAATGATTATCAAATGTTTCTTGAAACTTTATTGGGAAATTTAACAAAGGGAATAATTTCTGTTTAATTGTAAAAACTAATATTATTAATTGGGATCGTGTGCTTTAGTCCACTTTTTTAATATTCCTAGCAGCATTGCGACTGTGACTGAGATATTCTCAAGGAGCCCACAGAAATTGGTGCATGAAGGAACTCGTGAAAGTGGACTCTCGCGTTATACTGTTGTGACCATCCTCAGGAAAAACTATATTTCAAACTTGAAAGCCATATTACGTTCAGCAATTTTTTCATTACGTTTGTGACAGAATGATAGAATTTGCAAATATTATGTTGGGGTGGGCTAATGTCACTCTAAACAATGTTTGATAACATTGTTTAGAGTGACGAGGCTGTTTCACTTTGGCGGTTTTGTTAAATCGACACACTGCTATTTATTGGGCAGCAGAAAATTAGAATATGTGTGTTGAAAACGCTCAGGGTAATGCAAAGGTAACAGTATTGTTACCGTAATCGTTGGGCCTTTCATTCCGCCAGACTTAATGCTAAATGATACCCTCGAAATTTTGAAAGATCGTGTGTGACTAGTTATTTCACGGTGGGACAGCATTGAAACTCTTAAGTTATGCAGGATGGAATTAAAGGTTTTTTTCTACACTGCAGAGAGGAAAACCTTTAATTCTTTTAAAACACAGTCCTGTCTTATTTCTTGTAAAGAAAGTTAGCTACTCCCACTTAGATCTCCAGACGATATACCTGTCTTTACTGGAGATAATTCTGACTTCTTGGCTTATATTATAACTATTGCGTCCTTTTGCGTCTAAATATCTGCTAACTTTCTGTAAATCACAAATTAGTCCTATCATGGTATTTTTCTACATCTTGAAAAATTTAAATTCCTGGTTTCCATTCAAAAGAAGTAGTCTGGTTAATTAATGATCCTTCTCTTACACGCTCATTCCATCCCCCCCCCAGTACAGACTTTTAGTTTCTTCTACATGCCTTTTTTTTTTTTTAATGTGTGCAGTAATTCCTCCCAAACCGCGGATATGAGATTACGCGGTTTATATTTATATACCAAAATTTTACAATCCACGTTTTTATACATACTCATTTCATTCATTCTTCTTAAATAAAAGAGCTTGACAATTGTTACTCCCACCTCTGTAAATCACGTGGACGAATATAGTGGGTGGATCCGTATACCGTTTTGGCGGGAATAAAACGTTAAGTAAGTATTATGATAAAATATGTTTTTTTTAATAGAACATAGGATCAATTTTTTGAACTTTACACATCAGATCAAGAGAAAATTACAAACGTGCAAAACTGAAATAATTACTTGATGCAAAACATAAAATAAAAATAAGTAGATATTCACTTAGGTCTAGATTACCGTGAAAATCATTGGCCGTCTGTATTTGGCCAATTAACCCAATATATCTCTATTTTGGACATGTTCTCGTAAATCTTTGAAGATTACTGTTTGTTCTAGAGCATTATTAATTTTTTCCCCCTTTTATAACAGCATCGTATTTATGCTGTATAAATGGAAAATGAAATTTATTGTTTTTTTTTTTTCTTTTAATGTATTTTATTTGCATATTGATCGTTTTCTCCTAACCTCGTATTTTCTGTAGGACCTTAGTCTTATCAACTGCAGTTTTTCGAAACGCGGTACTTTTCAGGAATGGATTCCTCTATATTTTCAGGAACTGTTCTGAATTAATTGGCAACTGTAATTCGACTTCTTTCTTCCCACCCAATACGAACACATTTATCAGGTGGCTAACACCCGTTCGAAATTCAATTAGAAACTCAGCGTACTAACTTTTCCTCTTCATTTATCCCTTGTACTTCTGTTCTTTGGAATCTCTTCCATTTCATTTATTTTTGAAAATTATAATTCACTGAAGTTCAAGTACAACTTCAACAAGTATTGTGTGACTTCCCAACCTGTATATGATTTATGAGTACTGCAGTCGGTTCACGCGATGTGGAAATGCCCCTTTTCTTTTTTAAATCACTATTGTGATTTATTAGATATTGCTCCACCCGGGACAGCCATTAGGTAGTGGATGCGTTTACACGTTGCATTCAGAAAATCATCCATAAAGTTTGATACACATCGAATTATTTTAGTTTAAATAATAAATTATACAAAAATGTAACACAAAAACACACTGAACAAAGAATTATGTTAGCCTTCCATTATAAGGTCTTTTAGAGGGTTGTAGTTCTGGTTAGACGGAAGCATTTTTTTTCCCTTCTCCTTTTCGAATTAGTTGGTCCGGGAGACTCGTATATTTTATCCAGCATACGGACAAACTGATCATAGAATACACTCAATTTAGACACGATACACTGACACTCATAGTTCGGCGCCTCCGTAGCCAGGTGGGAAGGCGCAGTAGTGCGTAACACACGCTTCTTGATTAGACCGGGGTTCGAGCCCGTCACCACCAAATATGGAGGATGCGGAAAGGTCAGGGAATGACTACCGCATATCCCGGAGCAATATGGCCTTAGTTGCTAATGCTCCTAAAAACCAAATAACATAACATAACTCATAGTTCTCAGATGCTTTGGCGCAAAAACAAAACAACCAGTAACATTAGTTTCGAACACAAGGTAATTTGGGACTTTTAATTACCTGTTTAGTATCTGTGGTTAGTCAAAGAAACTAACAGCAGACGTTCCATCGGGCTGAATGCGTGCATTTTAGAGGCAACAGAGGCAGTTCTGTTTTCATTGAACATCAAAATTAAACTTGTTACAGGAGAACGGCTGTAATTCAAATCCGAGGCAGGCATTATCATTTTAAAAACACGCGTAAGGTATCATGTTCAGAAATATCTTCCTGTATATAAATGTTTTATTATTTTTGCTCTTTGACTGTTCTTTCTCCCCTTCGCATTCCTTGTCGTACCATTTTTAAAATATGTAATGTCCCCGAACAAATGGGAACAGTGACTTCGAGTATTACATTACATAGCACGCTGAAATAGACTGAAAATGGTTGTGCTTCAAAATGATAGATAGTTGGTAGCAGCTATTGAGAAGGTTTCTCATGGACGGTATATTGAATTAAGAACAAAAGAAAAAATAAAAGAATATGTTCAACTGATCGCGAGCTTCAGAAATCACTTTACTGTTTGGAAAACAACTGCGTGTTGTTTTCCTGATGACAGTGTAATTTCAAGCATAAAATTTCGTTAACAAGCTTATTGACTTCTTTTCATAGCTTGTGTTTCTGCTTTTTTTTGGGGGGGGGGGATGTTTTGATGCATCGAATACTTTGGTCGTAGTGTGCTAGTTCATACTATCTTTATCTTGTATGTTATATCTGCTGCTAATGAACTTTTAAACTCCATTCCGAAGAGGTATGTCGACTCAATTAATGACCCGTCTTTTGTAAAGTCTCCACTGTCTCGTAGACATCCAGTTTCTGCTTTTGGCATTCAGTTTTCTGCCTTTTCTATATATACTTTAATGGGCATCTATAATTCTCCACTTTCTTCCAAACCAATCCAAACACCTGGCGCAAGCAGTCAGAATCCATTCACTGGCCAGCTTCATACTCTCAGATCCAAGTTTTTCTTATCTCTTTTACTTCTCTTCTCTGAATTAACCTTCCTTCACGTGTATTTCCTGAAAATGACAACAAAAATTCAAGTCTAATGTCAACAAGTATCTGTAGCAAAGTGATCAAACACGAGGGTAAGTGCACGCTTGAATGACCGTGGTCCAAGCCTCGTGACTATTAAATATGGTGCTATTCTTGCGTTTTCTATATCTTGTGAGCTCCTCCGACCATGTGTAGTCGTCCTGTTGTATAAGCAGAAATTTCTGTCTTCTGAATAAAATTTCCTTCACATGTATTTTCCGAAAATTACAATCTACAAATATTCAAGTCTAATGTCAACAAATATCTTTTGTATTCTTGGCCTTCAACCCCATATATAGGTACTAAGTACTATAGGTTCTAATGCCTTTCGTATTTGATATTTTCTTAGAAAAGTAAATACGGTCTAAGTGGCTGATGCTCATACAAGCTACACTAAACAACAAATTTTGGGTCATATCTTGTTACGGGCATGAAATTAAGTTTACTTTACAGATTTTGAGGTGCTAAACACGTAAATAGTGCTTAAAATGGCAGATTGGCTCTTGTTTCCGAAAAAGTAGTTTTTTACATTTATACAAGGTATTTTTTTTTTATTTATATTGCAGTAAGATGTAGCTACGAACATACCTGAATCAAACACGTGGCCTTTCGCTTTTATCAGCTTCAAGAACACCCCTTTTCACCATCCAGCAATAATCGGCTAACGTGGATGCACCCCCCTCCATTTGCTTTTGTAGCTTTGTTCCATGACTGCGATGTCTTGATGGAAGCGCTCACCGTGTTTGTCGCTGACGGCACCACAGTTTGGCGGGAAGCAACCCAGATGTGAGCGCAAGAAATGCATCTTCAATGGCATGTTGCAGCCCAGACTTTCGTAAGAAGTAGTGTGTTTAGTGTCAAACGGCACCAGGGGTTTCCTTCATCTCCGCGTTGATTTCATTGTAGGTGTACCAGTTCACTGGAAATGCCAGAGATTTAAAGTACTCTATGTGGATATTGTATATGTGTAGTATTGTGTACCGTTGTTCCACTGGCCATTTAGCCGCTGGACCCCTGCTGAGGACCAAGTTGCCCGCACTCTGCCCCGTGGAGGCAGACCAGGTAACCAGTAGTTTCATTATCTTACTCTGGCAGGTCTTGCCACCTGCCAGAGTAGAGTTTCTTGAGATTTCAGTGGCTAGGACCTAAAAAAAAAAAAAAAAATTAATTGGATCACGTCGTGGGGATTTCGCTAGAATTGAAAGGCCAAACGTATTGTGGACCAAAGTAATTTCAACATTTATTAAATTTAAATAGTGTGGAGCGTTCGCTTGCGTGCAGGTAGAGTGGGGAATGAGACTGAAGGTTGGGGGAGATGGACAGAAGTATGGAAACTCCATCTTTCAGTGGGGCATGCCCATGCCCCACTGAAAGATGTTGGTAGGCCTGTCTTGTTAATGGTGGGATTCATCCCATTCTCATGGATTTGTAGGGCAGAAAGGCTTGACTTGGCCTACGTTTGTGAGCCATTTCTTTTGTTTTGTCAGTTCATGATTGCAATCAAGGTTCTCTTCATCTGGTGAAGAGTTCCTGAGCGAAGGTGGTGAGGGCCAGGTACTCCTCTTCTGAGTCCAGAATGTGGTGTTCCTGATCCTTTGGGATGTAAGTCACCCTCGTTATCAGTGTTCCTCACAGGTCATCATTCTGTGTATACTGATGCATAAGGTGTGTCTAAGTTTCTCTTTCCCCGCAGCAACAAAGCGGGTTTTTCAAGGATTCCAAGAGTTGTAAGTTTGTCATTGAAGTGTATGGACCATGCCCCCGTGAGCAAGTATGTTGACTGAAGTCTCGGGTTGAACCGAGGTGGTGATTTTGGATACGCCCTTTCGATTGTGGGAATGAATTTTCTCGTGACGTCCCCTTTTGTTGAGGCAGTCCATCTATTTTGCCATTCCCGTCTTAGGTGGTTCATAAGGCGTGTTTTTTCGGTCATCATATCGTTCGTTTGTTCTGCAGTATATTCCAGGAAGGCGGGCGATGGTGATTCTCCGCTTTCGTAAGAAGTAAAGTGTATTGATGTCTAGCGGCACCAGGGGTTCCCCCTTTCTGCATTGCTTTCATTGTGGGTGTAACCAGTTCGCTGGGAAAGCCAGAGATTTAAAAGTGTATGGACATTGTCTACGTGTAGTGTTATGTACCGTTGTTCTTCTGGCCATTTAGCCGCTGGACCCCTGCTGAGGCCCAATGTTGCCCCACTTTCGCCCAGTGGAGGCAGACCAGGAACCCAGTCATTTTAGATTTACTCTGGCAGGCCCTGCCACCTAATTTCCTGAGATTTCAGTGGCTAGGACCTTAAAAAAAAAAAAAAAAAAAAAAGCGTGCGCGATCTTTTATATATATATATATATATATATATATATTTTTTTTTTTATGAAAACCTCAAACACGAAAGGTATCAAAACCTATAGTACTTAGTACCGTGCATGGGTTGAAGGAGAAGTATAGGGGAGGGGGATGCCGGAAACTTTGTTCTGGAGACTAAACATGAGTTTCACCACTTCAAGCCTCCAATAAGCAAAAGTGGTTGTATTTCACCGGTTGATGAAAGTCATCTACCACCTGAGAATGCACGTACGTACATACAGATCCATATATATGCGATATATATATCCATCATCGTTGGTTTTGATTATCTTTACGCGAGGGGAATACCGCTTGCATAATAAAGGCCGAAAATATGAGCGAACGGTAATTCGGACATAATTAAGGTTTTCTGTGTGGGACAATCTACCGGGCTTGCCAGGTGGGTTAAGTACCTGCTTGGCAACCCAAAGGTCTGCGGGTTCGAATCCCGCCTCGGGCTTGGATCACAGTAAAATGCAAAAACTTTGGGAAGTGCATTATGGCCACAGAAGCTGATGCGCCAACTAACAAAAAAAACAAGTGGGTCATTCGCTGGCGTAAAGATAGTGGGTGGGAGCCTGAAGGCTCCAGGGGGTGAAGGTAGAAATATGGGGATGACAGTGTAGGCAACCCCAGAAGTCAGTGAGGCAGACCCATGCCTCACCAGGAGAAAGTAGGGGGCGCTGTCCCCCATCGGCGCAGGGGGTAGGGGTGGAAAGGCACACCTACCCCCTGGCACCCATGCAGGAAAACTATACAATGACCGTGCTGATGGTGTCCAATCTGGTGTCATATCCGAGTTGTCATCCGTTCTACCAGTCTCCCGTCCGTGTTAGTCCTTTACCTTAGTGTGGTTTTTCCCCCTAAGTCTTCAAGTTCTCAGGAATGTGTGTTGTTCACATAGATCCAGCTGGTGGAGTGTCCAAGTTTGGTAGTCATCTCCATTTGTTATTCATGGGACAAGGGTCCCATCCATGTTAGTCTACTTTGGTGTAGCTTGTTTCTTGAGTTTTCTAATTATTGTGGTTGGGTAATTTCTGGTGTCCCAGTCCAAGAGAACTGAAGAATAGATGTTCTCTGGTTATGGTGGTAGTGGATTGTGGTGATTTGGTTTCTCCTCATCGCGAACAGTGCCTGCGCGTAATCCGAGAACGCTTGATGATACTCCTTCGTGTCTAGGAGGTGATGTTCTTATCCCTGTGGTAAGTAGTGGATTCTGGTGAATAAAACACCAGGTAAGTCTTCATAGAGCCGGCAGTCATACATGAAGTGCTGCTGCCAGCTCTCCAGCCCGCCGCAAGTTCAAGTTGGATCATCCTGGATTACAAGTAGAGACAGTTTGGTATTAATCGCTCCGTGTCCAGTTAAGAGGTAAGTTGTTGCCTGTAGACCTAGGGAATACCAGTTTGGTGAGGTTGGGTAGTTTCGTTCAATATTGGGTAGAAACTTCTTTGTGATATCTCCGTTTTTAGAGGTGCTGCGCTTTTCCTGCCATGCCTGCTGCAGGTGAGTTTGTATCCTCTTCTTTTCCACATTTCTGTTGCTGGTTAGGTCAATAGTGAACCCCTGAAAATTCTGCCGTGTACCTTTGTCTAGGTATTACGGTAGACCGCGACGTACGATTTCTAAGTCCAGCGGGAGAGTGCCAGCGAACACCTGCAGAGCATGGGTGCTCACCGTGCGGCAGGCGCGGGAGAGGGTTAGGAGGATGGATCTGTGAATTTGGTCTGTAATACGTATGTTTACTGCTGTTGTAGTTTTTTGGAACCATGCGCCCGATGCGTAGGTGACGATCGGAGTGAAGATAGTTTTGTAGACCAGTTGGAGGAGTCGCTTTTTCAAGCCCAATTCTTTGTGTGATCCTGGTGACCATGGCTGCGTAGCGTCTTATTTTTTCACAGAGATATTTCAGATGGTCCTGAAATGACAGGTTTTGGTTCAATATCACACCTAGATATTTCAGTTGGTTAGAGAATTTGATTGTTTCCTGCTCAATTTTTATTTGCGGAGGCTGCCTAAGATCAAGGCATCCCTTTAGTAGGATGGAGTTCGTTTTTGTGGGAGATATTTTGGGTGGGTTTCGGTTTTCCCATTCTTGGAGAGTGGTCAGGGCCCGATTTGCGAGGACCTCTG
Source organism: Mastigoproctus giganteus (assembly GCF_048544385.1). Taxonomy (NCBI): domain Eukaryota; kingdom Metazoa; phylum Arthropoda; class Arachnida; order Uropygi; family Thelyphonidae; genus Mastigoproctus; species Mastigoproctus giganteus. The sequence goes on along the minus strand of NC_143584.1, from coordinate 110,986,095 downwards.
ACGCAGCCCTTGAGTTTGCCTATATCGTCAGAATGAGATCGTCCGCGAATGCCTGAGATTGTACTTCATGGACATGTAGACATGTGTATAGGTAAGGGCGACACCTAGAACGTTTATTCAACTCCGCCTCGTGTCTCTGTGATGAACAGTATCACTACAAATGGGCCAGGTGTGTGTGTGTTTTCTGGCCACTTGGCTACCCAGAAGCATCAGTCAACTGGACAGATGATTCTGGGTACTCGTCCACACCACGGGAAGATGGGTCAGTCCCAACAAAATACGTAGTCTCAAGAGAGACTCTGACCCACCTAGTGTTGCCAGAAGGTGGGACAGATTCCTCTAGGGGTTCATTACAGAGGGAGGAGATGAAGAAAGAAGAGCCAAAAAAAAAAAATAATAAATAAATAAATAAAAATAAAAAATAAAAAAAATAAAATAAAATAAAAAAACCACCCGTAGTGCAGTTAGGGGGAAGAAAAAAAATAATAATAAAAATAAAATAAATAAAAAATAAATAATTAATTAATAAAAAAAAAATATATATATATATATATATTAATTAACTAATTTACTAATATATTAATTAAATAATAATCAAAAAAATATAAAAAATATACTTCATGGAGATCGATGTTAAGAAAGGTATCCAAGACGATATTCCACAGTAGTAGGCCAAGGACCGAACCTTGAGGGCAGCCCGATGGACACGCCTGTAGAGTGTGCCGGGAGAGTGTGACTTTGATAGTTCTGTTGGTTAGGTAACTTTTGATGGTGTTATAGAGGTTTTCCGGCATGTTGGTTTCACGCAGCCTCGCCAGGACGCTCGGCCACCAAAGTGAGTCGAACGCCCCAGCGAAGTCCATGGCTATCACTAGGAAGTACTTTGTATTACATCTGTCAACCTTGGTCAGAAGGTGAGGTAGGTCGTCCACGGCGGAGGTGCCCCGCCTGAAGCTGAACTGGCTTACTGAGGCCAGGCTCATCATAGTAATGTTGGATCGGTGTGTAGAATAGTCGTTCAAATAGCTTACTGATGACTATCAAAAGTGCAATGGGCCAGTAGGAGTCTGGAAGGTGTGGTGGCTTTGTTGGATTGTTTAGGATGAGTTTAACGTTCGCCATCTTCCAGGAAGTCGGGAAGGTGCTTTTACTGAGACAGAGGTTATATAGGTTTAATAGTAAGTTCGGGGCGTACTGTACCGTTTTTTTTTTTTTTTTTTTTTTTGATAATTTCAGGTTCCAGAAGGCCCGCTACAGGGCATCTATTTCCCTTTATTAGGACTGCCGCATTGCTGATCTCTTTGATGGTGAAAGGGTGCTCTTTTGTTGCCGTTTGGTGAGTCTCGTTGGCCTGACAAACTCGAGTCTGTTCTGCTCTCATTATTTGTGTCTCTGGTTGAAAGGCAGCATCAAGGATATTGTTGATGGTGGGTTCCCAAGTCATAGTCATGTATCCTTAGGGCGTTTTAGTGACTTAAACTACTTCCTCTCTCGGGAGTTTGTTGGTGACGAGCTTGTATACAAGTCCCCAAGGGTCCTTGTTTCCAGGGGTGGAGACCAGGCGCTCCCAGGATTGGTTTTTGCTTTCTCTAATTTGTGCTGTATAGGCGTTTCTCGGCTCTTTGTAGTTCTGTCGTAGGATTTCAATTTCCGCCGCCGGCTGGGAGCGCCTGGCTCGCTGAATGGCCTTTCTTCTTTCCTGCGCCTCTTTCCTGAGTCGCTGGAGGTTTTGATTTCACCAGGGCACTGCCCCTCGGTGTCGGATTTTTCTTCCTGATGGCTGTGTCGCTGCCTTGTTTTATGATTTCCGTCATTTTAATTTGGAGGATTCTTGGGTCCTCGATACGTTGGAGTTCTCTTTGTCATTGTATGCTATTCCGTAGGGTGGTCTGGAAGAGTTCCCAGTCTGCTTTTGCTATGGCATATCTATGGGCAGTTTGTCTGTTCACAGATACTGCGGCCAGTGATTTGTTTAGACTGAACGTAATGGCGCGATGATCAGACGTTGTCCAGGTCTCACGGACGGTCCAAATGGAAATGTTGTTGGCAGCATTGCCATAGTGACATCTATGGTGGTCCACCATAAGGTGTTGCAGAATGTAGGCAGATTGTTGAGTAAGTTTAGTACAGTTAATGTTGAGGTTGCCAGGAACTCTTCCAACCTGGTACCATGTCTATACGGGGTATGGCTGTGCCACATTGGCAACTGGCAATTAACGTCTGCTCCCACAATGATTTTTGCATTTGGGAGCATATCACTAGCCAGGCTTAGGTACCTTACTGCGAAGTCGATATTCTCACCTGGACAGCAGTAAAGGGCTATGACATAAAACGCTCCCAAGGCCGTGGTGAGCTGGGCACATACAGCCCAAGATGTGCATAGCTGAGTGATTTTGGTCACCGTTATATCTGGGTTTCATACCAAGACCGCTGCTCATGGGGTGTCGTCCCCCGAGGACACCCCATTTCGACTACTTTGTATGTTATGGAATAGCCCCTGACAGCCTTCATATGTACATATGGTTCCTGTAGTATAACTACGTCAATATTTTCTTCTTCTTCCACCTTCTTGCGGATTTGGTCGGCGATCGCCTTGGCTCTATGTGCACTTGTCTGCATGAATTTGATCTCTATGATGTTATATTGTTTACGACGTGTTCCCATAGTTGAGTCTTGATTGGAATGAACTCTTTGCTTTGAGATATGTAGGACATTGACCATCTCTGATTGAGTGTGCGCTATCTAACTTTAAACTCTTGCAGTTTGCACAGCTTGGGTTGGTGTTTTTGTTTGGGCAGTCACGGAAGGCGTGTACCATTTGCCGAACAATGCCGGCACGTGGGGACTGTTTGGGTGCATGTGTGGGTTGTATGCCAAAATTTGCAGCACGTGTAACATTTGGGCACAGTCACATGCTCCCGAAAGCGCCAGTTAACATAGATTCTGTGCTGGGTGCTTAAAGCCCTCCACGCCATGGGCGCGAGCTCAGCAACCCAGTTCTGGCGGCTTCCGTCCCTTGACTTGGTTATATACTTGGGCGTCACTATGTCTTGCTTATTCCTGTCCGGAAATATGGCCTGTAGATTTCTTTGGAATAGCTCCTCTGATAGTTGGTCTGGGGTAAGATCTTTGGTCAAGTCGTATATTACGATTGAAGGGCCGCATTTTTTGGGCTCAGCAGCGGTTAGTCCTAGTTCAGGTATTTTCGGATTTTCTATTATTCTTTGTGCTTCCCCTCTTGTTTCCGTTTCTATCGGTAGTCCGACTTTCCTTGTTTTCCTTACGACCTTTATTCTTGTTGTCTTAAATTCTACGTTTAGGTTAATCATTATTTGAGATTTGAGTTGTTCACTGGACTGGTTGTCGTCGGGTTTGTTGGTTGTAGGACCACTAAGTGTGGTTGTTTAGGCAGGCCTTTCTTTAGGGTTCGGGTGTTTTGCCGGCTACTGTCGAGTCACTTGCTGGTGTCCTCAGCGTTTGTGCATACGATGGAGCGTGCTGTAGCATTTGTTTGTCCCCATTCATGTTTCGTGCTTACAATATTGCCTCTGCATTCTTTAGTTGGCTGAATGTGTTCATTAAGATAGCTTCGAGTTTATTCCATTGGTATACGATTTCTCGTAGTAGGGATGTTTTCCTTCATCAGATTTTCTAAGACCGTTCGCAGCAGTAATGTCTGCTCTGGAACGGTTACGTTTGGTAGTGTCGGATCGAGTTTAGTATTTTCTGACGACTTGGGTTGGTCGTCTGTCCCTCCTGGGTGTTCATGTTAATCCTTTATTTCGCTGGCACTCCTGGTTTTCCGATCAGATTTTGGTACCGTTGCATTTTTAGTTTTTCTTTTGGTAATTGGTCTATGATCCTCGGTCTCTTGCTGTCTCTCGTTAGTTTGGTTGAAGGTGCCGATCTCAATAACTTCCGTATCGTTTTCATACATTTTATTTTTCCGGATAATCGGAGTTGTCCGGTTTATCGAGGTGCTGAGTGTTTTCCTACACAGGTCTCTTTGGGAGTCTCTGAATGATGCCTCACATGAGTCCGTACGTTAATTTGGAGAGGTACACTACTGTCTGTGCGTTTTTCCTTCCCTCACCGAAACACGTGGGGAGGAGGGGGGGGGGGGGGACGGCCGAGGGTAGAAATTCCCTTAGAGCGATGGGGAAACTTTCCTTAGCGGTTTCTGGGGAGGCTAAAGACGATGGTCAAATCAAAAAAGTTGCGAAATGCGCGAGAGAGAAGTTCCACTTCACCATGAAAGTTTATGGCAGAGAGGCGGCGGAGGAAGGGGTCACTGAACGCATAGTTGGCAATTATAGGTTAACTGAGTCATAAGAAAGTTGTGGCTCTCGTTCAGCCCAGGGTACACACTAGTGGGGAGCTCCTCCCCAGTCAAATTTCTTTGTGGTGGTGGCACAATTGTGATTTCTGCTAAAATTGTGGTAGCAAAATTTGCCGTTCACATTGGTATATTTACAAATATACCAAGATATAAGATATCTTGGTATATTTGTAAAAAGTAAAGGGTTTTTAGGGTCAAACGGCACCAGGAGTTTCTCCCGTCTCCGTGTAGTTTACATTATGGGTGAACCAGTTGACTGGAAAAGCCAGAGATTTAAAAGTGTGTGGACTTTGTACATGTGTGATGCCTTGTACCTTGTTCTTCTGGTCGTTTAGCCTACAAACCTCTACTGAGGCCCGACTTTTCCCCACTGTCGACACGTGGAGGCAGACCAGGTATATAGTTCACTCTGGCAGGTCCTGCTACCTAATTTCCTGAGATTTCAGTGGCTAGGACCTAAAAAAAAATATATATGTATATTATGGTCGCGGGAAGCGCTGGGAGAAGTCAAGAATGTTCGGCGAAATTAATTTAGATTGGTGACTTTAGATTGTGTGGGGCTTCAGCCTTCTCCCACCTCAGATAGAGTTGGGAGAAGGCTGAAGACTGTGGGGAGATAGATAGAAATATGGAGCCGAAAGGGAATGCAACTCCAATTTACAGTGGGACATGCCCATACCCCACCAGAGGGAAGATGTGGGGTGGACTTCTCCCTCATGTGCGTAGGCCGAGCAAGAGGAAGAATCCCATTAGCATTGAGCTTGCTCAATTCATTCAACGCCTTAAACACCTCAGTGAGATCACATCGCAGGTGGGTGCCTAGTATCCAGAAGCTGCAATTTTCAGAACTAAAGTTTTTCTTGATAAGAACACTCCCCTCTGTTTCCCCTTACCAATCTCCTTTCCCTTCTCTGTACTCATTCCAGCATCTGTACATTCTTCCTAAAATGAGGCCTCCGGACCTGGATGCAGTAGTTAAGATGTGACCTGAACATTGCCTTATACAGTGGGATAATCACCTCCTTATCCCTACTAGCAAAATTCCTGTATATCATTGACAAAGCCCCATGGGCTGTCCTGGCAGCCTGTCTGCACTGTCAAAGAACGTGATATATGATTGCACAATTACCACCAGTCTTTTTCATTTTCCACTAACCTCAGTGTAGTACTATCCAGTTAGTGCGTTACTCTGGGTTTACTGCTACCCTTACTTTGCATTTGGCAATGTTAAACTTCAATTGCCATTTTTCAGCCCGTGTGCCTAGCTTTTCTACATCCTGTTACAGTAGCACACCCTCATTACTGTCACTAATCATCCTGTCAACCTTTATATCATCTGCAAACTTGGACATTAAGCCTAATATACCTTCATCAATATCATTGATAGATATACAAAACAACAGTGGGTCCTACACCGAACCCTTGGGGGACTACACTAATAACATTAGTCCATGAAGAGCAGCGTCCATTGATTACCACTGTCTTCTCCCACTCAACCATCCCTTTATCCATAGTATCAACTTACCCTTAATGCCACACTGCTCTAATTTTATAGCAGTCTTTTAAGTGCAATAGTATAATCAAAATCTCTCTTGCAATCCAAGTACAGTATATGATATCAAAATAATTTTGTGTCCAGGTTCTTTGTGACCACATCATGGTATCCAATCAAATTGGGCAGACAAGGTTTCCCTTTTACAAACCCATGCTGTGTCTGAAGTATAACTGCACCTTGTTTAGATGATCCTCCGTTACTACTTTAACCAGTGACTATTATTTTCCTTGAAAGAGAAGTTAATCGTGTCACCCTTTGATCAACTTTTGTGACTTGCGGATACATTTGCACATTTTCAGTCCGCGAGAATCTCCCCTGAATCTAAGAATCTCCCAGACTTATGGCTGAGGGGTGCTTAATTCCTTCGTTGTCTTCCTTATTACAATTGAATAGATCCCATCCACCCCAGGTGCCTTTCTTGGGTTTAACTTTGACAATTTCCCCCCAAATTTCCTGTCTGTTATTAACACTATCATTCAGCTCCCTCTTAAGAGTTTGAACTTCTGGCATCTAGTTCCGTAAAGAACTCCTCCTGTGCGAAAGTAGATGCAAAATACTCATTCAACTTTTATAAACCTGAGTAGGGATCAACAACAGATGAACCATTGATGTTAAGTGGACCAATTTCATTCATCCCCTTCCTTCTACAGTTTTTACATAAATAAAGAAGTCTTTGCTGTTTTTCTTTGCATCCTTTGACAAATATTTCGCATAATTTGTCTTCGCTTGCCTAACCTCTTTTCTAACTTGATTAGAGACCAGTTTATATCTACCATAGGCTTCTGTGTCATCACTTGCAATTTTCTTTTCTGCCACAAGACTCATTAGTTCATTTTTATGGGCCTTTTTCACTGACTGGCTGAATTAGCCGGGCTCACGTGATGAGGGTCACGTGGTTTTTTTCTCCCGGAGACTAGGGCTTTTTGTTCAGAAAACAGAAAATCGACCTCGGAACACACGCAATTTACAGACAATATACACGAGCTATATGGCCTTAGTCACTGAAGCTTCTAAAATCCTATTGCTAACAATCATACCACCATGCCCCACATCGTCAGTGGCTCAACTGATCACTGTTCTGTAGGGGGAATCGAGGATTATACCTGCTACATGCTGTTGTTCGTTGGTAGAAAGCCTGTCGAGGTGGGAGGAGTGGAATGTGTCATAGCGGCCAAAGGAGACCCACAAGCTTTTGAAATGAGTGGTCGTGACGTCAGTATGAAGCTAACATGTGTGCGATTACTTTTTGGAGGGCAGCGTATTTTGGTTCCCATATAATAGTAATAATCGATTGGAAATATGTCTAACTTTTCGTCATGAAAACTTGTATCCGTTAACAGCATGGCTCCATAACCGTTCAAAATCGGACGTACGTTTATATAAACTTTCATTGTTTTCAGATCCTGGATCGATATCGAAAGTACGGCTTACATGTTATGTCTAATTTCAAGGTATTTATGAAATACCTTTGTCAAGAATGGAATTATCCATTCGTGAACAGGGTATTTTATTATCTATTTAATAAAAATAAAAGTATATTACATGAAGATCCATATGAAACCCTGCTATAAAAGTTCAAAGTTTTTGTAATCATAAGCTGAAGAATTTATTTCATATACTGTATTTGTTGGATACACAACCACGTTGACAACGATCTCGCTAGACAAAAACTGCGCAATTTAGCTTTAAGAATCATGTGATTACTTAAATCGAAATCCCTGGGAAGATCCATGTAAATTTTTGCAACCTAATCTCCTTCGGAGCCTCCGTAGCCAGGTGGGCAGGAGCAGCAGTGCGTAGCACACGCTTCTTGATTAGACCGGGGTTTGAGCCCATGACCACCAAATACGGAGGATGCGGAAAGGTCAGGGAATGACCACCTCATATCCCCGGAGCAATATGGCCTTAGTTGCTAATGCCCCTAAAAACCAAACAATAAACAAACCTAATCTCCTTCGTTGAATTAAGTAGTAACGATCTGCCCGAGGGAAAGTAGGATAGGCACGACGGATCTACGAGAGTGAAAACCATGAGAAAAAGAGGGATGAAATGTTTTTTTTTTTCTTTCTTTTTCAGAATTATTGTATATATAATATTTTATTAAATACTATTTAATAAGATAAAGAGATAAAGCTAGTTTAAAATAAGATGATATTTAACCGTTAAAAGTGAATAATAAATTGGAACTTAAGTGAAGGTAAATTTTTCTTTCTAATTGGACTGATATTTTAATTGACCATGGAAGATAAACAAACAGATACAGACATTGCATTGACACCTCATAGCATTAGTTGCTTTGAAGAGTATATGTTGGCAAATATATCAAAAGCCGTCCGGAATATTATTAACATCAGTTGCTTTTGAATGGAAATTTAGCTAAAAGTAAATATCGAGTAAATAAATTCGTTTATTTTATAATTATATAATCTAGTTAGGGGCAGGATGAACATCATGACAGGGTTATCTATTTTTTTGTTAATGAGCTGACTTTATGTAGCTATGTCTGTCACTGTTTGGAAATAGCCAAAAGATTTGGCTAATTGAACCTCATATCTGTACCTTTTTAACTGTAATCTGAAATTTTTAGCGCTTTATCTTAACCCTTGCGCCATATTTACCACTTTTCCTCTACTTCACGTGATTCCTGAGGTATAAAAATTGAGAACCTCGACTTTATTTTTTAACGCGAGCGGTATAAAGATACTGAGGTTATGAACATGACTTTGACTGTGATCATAGTAATTTTGAGTTGCTTAGTTGCTTATTCATCCGTCTAAGATCGTCTACCTGCAGTCTCGATTAAAGAGGCCTCTAAAAATTTCCCTAATCTTCAAACTTCGAACAATTCAAACCAATGATAAGTGGCGAACCTACTATAGGAGGGAAGGAAGAGGGATATTATCATCACACTTTAAAGCAATTGGAACTCAAAACACGTCTCAGTATAATTTGTAAATTGACAGTGTTCTAGAGACTGGTTTTTTGTTTTGCTAGGTGAAAAACTGATACGGATAGATTTTTAGTGCGTCTTGTTTGGCAAAATTTTTTTTTCCGGCTCTTTAGTGGGATAAGCGGCAGATGTTGCAGCTTTGTTGTTTAGTCTGACCGCAGCTCGTGACGTGAGCACACCCACACGCAAGAAATGTATGTACGTACGCTAATTACTCTTCTTGCCTCAAATCAAAGTCCTGCATCGTGTCGGCTAAGGAAGGTGTACTGCGACGACCCAGACTCTCTGACGACCGGTGTCCCCAGCTGGCCTGCCCCTGTGGCCTGTGTTCCCTTGACGTCGTGCTTTTACGCATGCGCATATATGCATCATAATACTGTACTTTTAGACGGGGAGATGTCCTGGACTCTGGAGCGTATCGCCCTGATGTATTGTTTTTATGATGATAGTCGTGGCTCACGCGCAAAAAGAGAGAGGCGGAATGTTGAATTGCGTAAGGATGAGCGAAGAGCAAGGCGTTGCGGTGTTTATTTCCGCGTTCGTATCAAGCGACCCCGTGTCAGCGAAGCTTGATACTGTTAGTTAACGGGGTATCCTTCCGTGCCTGAAAGGCTATTGTGCTTTTTTAGCGTCAGTGCGGGACTGGAGCGCACATGTTTTTTATTGGCTTTCTTGTCTTCTACCGTTTTAATCGTGAATTACATGCAGTTTGCGTTCTCCATTAATCCCTTTCATTCGGAGCCGCTGGCTGCGCGATTAGAGTGCATTGCAAGAAATGAATACTAGAAAATAATAGGAAACGATAGAAATAGCCACACATAATGAATCAGCGCTTACGTGGTGGTGGGGGGGGGGGGTCGTTCAGTGAGTTAACTACCTTGACTATGAAAGTTAGTACAGCCAAAAATTTAGGTATCTTTATTAAAGAATCACTTTCTTTTGATGTTCATATCTCAAACATTGTGAAAGCAGCTAGCAAAAAACTAGGTTTTCTTAAAAGAATTAACCGAGACTTCAATCAATTGGCACTTTTCATTTTTCTCTATAAAATTTATGTTAGGCCAGCCCTAAAATCTGCCTCACAGGTCTGGTCCTCACATGCAGCTTACTAAAAATTAGAAATTGAAAATATTCAAAAAAGAGCAATACTGTACGTTTGTTTTAAAAGTAGCCTTGATTACAATAAGAAATCTTACCAAGAGTGGTGTGTATTCTTTGGACTTGAAACGCTGGAAGAAAGAAGAGATAAAGCCGACTTACTCATTTTTTAACCAGCTGTTAAATGGTACCATAAATTGCCCTCATCTCGTCTCACAAATAAACTTTAACCCACCGACAAGACCTTTAAGAAACCATCTACTGCTAAAACCATCCTATGCTAGAACTAATTATGGATACTGCAACTACTATAACAGGACTGCAAGATCAATCAACAAAGCAAATCTTGGGATATTTAATACCCCTGGACACTTCAAGAGGCAACTGAAATTGCTAACCGCATCCGTTTTCTGAACCTTAAAATTGACTCTTCTTACAAGAAGTTCTAAGACTCTGATTCTGTAATGTGTGTGTGTGTGTGTGTGTGTGTGAAGCAATGCCAGTGTTCAACCTGTCTCCTTCCTGTTCACTTCAGTCTGACTGATCCCTCCTCTTTTTATTTATTTAGTTTTATTTTTATCTGTAGATTTCAATTTACTGTTTTGTGTTCTCGTTATGTACATTTACTTTTCTCTTTACATCGGATATTTAGCATTAGCATTAGTAGAGGCATTTGATGCAAGAAAGCAAGCTTATGCAGCATCAGCCAAAAAAAAAAAAAAAAAAAAAGTAACGTAAATAAATAAAAATAACCACTTCCACTTCACCCCTCTGTTCGTTCGAAATACCTGTCCAGCTGAGCCTTAAACTTATTTAGGCTATCAACTTCCACGACAAGGGATGGAAGTCTGTTCCACCCACCAACCACCCGCTGGCTAAAGGCAAATTTCCGCACATCTGTCCTACATCTGTCTTTCCTCAATTTGAATTTATGCCCTCTCAGGTGATTTTTCTGAGCTAGAGGAAGATTCCCATCAGCATTGAGCATGCTCAAACCATTCAAGGCTTTGTACACCTCTATCAGATCACCCCGCTGGTGCCTAGTTTCCAGACACTGTAATTTGCAAAACTTAAGCCTTTCTTCGTAAGAGAACCCATTTGTCCCACTCACCAATCTAGTTGCCCTTCTCTGTACTCGTTCCAGCAGCTCTACATCCTTCCTGAAATGAGGCCTCCAGGCCTGTATACAGTACTCTAGGTGTGGCCTGACCATTGCCTTATACAAGGGAATAATCACCTCCTTATCCCTGCTAGAAAAATTCCTATATATCATTGACAATACACCATGAGCTACTCTTGCAGCTCGTCTGCACAGCTCAGAGAACTTCATATCTGCCTGCACCACCACCCCCAGGTCCCTTTCATTCTCTACCACTGTCAGTGTAGTACCACAGAGTTGATACGTTGCTCTGGGGTTGCTGTTTCCCATATGTAGTACTTTACATTTGTCAATGTTAAACTTCATTTGCCACCTCGAAGCCCATCTGCTCAACCTTTCCAAATCCTGTTGCAGCAGCATAGTGTCAGTAGTGTCCTTGACAACCCTGCCAACCTTCGTATCGTCTGCAAACTTGGACATTAAGCCTGATATACCATCATCAATATCATTTATAAATACAGAAAACAATAAAGGCCCCAATACTGAACCCTGAGGGACTCCACTAATAACATTAGTCCACGATGAGCAGTGTCCATTGATTACCACTCTCTGTCTTCTCCCCCTCAACCACCCCTTTATCCATAGCAGCAACTTGCCTCCAATGCCACACTGCTCCAATTTGTGCAGCAGTCTTCCATGTGCAACAGTATCAAAAGCCTTTCTAAGATCCAAGTTTATAATATCAAAGTTATTCCCTGCATCCAGTTCTTTTGTGACTGCATCATAGTATCCAATCAAATTGGTCAGGCAAGACTTCCCCTTAACAAAACCATGCTGTGTCCTAGCTATAACTGAAGTCTTGTCTAGATGATCCTGCAGTGCTTCTTTCACCAGTGCCTCCATTAATTTTCCGGGAACAGAAGTTAAACTCACAGGTCTATAATTACTTGTGTCAGCCTTTGATCCCCCTTTGTGAATTGGGGTCACATTTGCACATCTCCAGTCAATGGGTACCTCCCCTGAGTCCAAGGAAGCTCTCATAATTATGGCTAAGGGTTTGCTTACCTCCTTTGCTGCCTCCTTTAATATAACTGGATAGATCCCATCCACCCCAGGTGCCTTTCTTGTGTTTATCTTCAACAATTTCTCCTCCACTTTGCTCTCAGTTATTACAAGATTCTCTAGCTTACTGCTAGAGTTGAATACACCTCTGGCATTCCCCTCGCTGAATAACTCCTCATGTGTGAATGTCGATGCAAAATATTCATTTAGTTTGTTAGCTACCCGAGCAGGGTCATCAACAGTTGACCCATCGATCTCAAGTGGACCAATCTGATTCATCCCCTTCCTTCTAGAGTTTACATAAGTAAAGAACTCTTTGCTGTTTTTCTTCGCATCCCTTGCCAAGGATCTCTCGTAATCTGCCTTCGCCTGCCTAACCTCCTTTGTAACTTGGTTACAGATCAACTTGTATCTATCATAGGCGTCCGTGTCACGTGTTAATTTGTATGTATCCCATGCATTTTTCTTCTCTGCCATATGCCTCATTAGTTCATCTGACAACCATTTAGGCCTAAACCTTGAACAATATTTCTTAGTTGGTATGTAAAGCCTAGTAGCTTCCACGATAAGTTCTTTGAATGCTTCCCATTTTGAATTTGCTGTTGGCAATATCATCAGTTGATCCCACTGTATAGAATTTAAATACTGTCTCAGTCCATTGTAGTCGCCTTTACGAAAGCAATACCCCTTCCCTTTACCCCTAATGGTAGTTACCTCTTTGAGTAACTCCCACTTCAGCACACTGTGATCACTGCCACCAAGTGGTTCATTTATCTGCAGATTCTTAATGCATGAAGAATCACTACTGATAATCAAATCAAGAGTATTACTCCCTCTAGTTGCCTCCCGAACATGCTGATGTAGAAAACAATCATCCAATAAATCCACAAAAGCCTTGCTACTGTGTGAGTGACCAGCCCCCAAATTCCAGTCAATATCTGGGAAATTAAAATCCCCCATTATAAGACTCTCTGATTTACTGGCCCACTCTATTTCTCCGAACAGTTTCTTATTATACTCATCAGAGTCATTAGGCCTATAGCACACTCCTACTCTCAATTTTGATCTCCCAATGCTTATGTCACACCAAACTGACTCGACACTGCACTGTCCAGCGATGTCGACTGGCTTCACTTCCTTGGATTTTATGTGTTTTTTAACTAATAGCATAACCCCTCCACCCTTCCTATCCTGTCTATCCTTTCTGTAGACATTGTACTCCCCAAATTCCAGTTCTGCATTTCTTATATCTGTGTGACACCACGTCTCTGAAATCCCCACAATATCTGCCTTTGATGTTTTGAGCAATACCTCAAATTCATCAAATTTATTTACTAAACTCCTAGCATTGGTGTACACACAAGTATACATGCACCTGTTCTTTTTCTTAGCTACCCTAACACAACCCATGTGTTTACTTGTACCCCAATGATTCCCAGCAGTCTCTGAAATATCCTGCATCTTATTTTCCAGGCTGCGGCTCATTCCAATAGAAGCAGTGCAAGAATCACTTTCACCTCTGCCAGTGGCTACTGTTAATCTATTAGTCCTTGTATCCCCCCAATCTAGCAGTTTTCCGACCCACCTAACATTGCCTCGATAGCATCAGCAAACATTCTTGCACCCTTTCTATTTAAGTGTATCCCATCCCTGTAGAAGCAGTCTCTCCTGTTAACAAGTACAGACCAGGCTGAAAAAAATTCTACCCCTTGAGCCCTGCACAATCTTTCCAGGGCCGAATTGATTGACAGGGCTCTCATCATATACTCCCTCCTATCGTGTCTGGGCAGAATTGCAGACACTTTCAATTTCAACCCTAATTCACGGCTTTTTTTCATCAGTGACCTGTACTTGTCAAGTAATTCCGCCGGTCTCCTACTCTTAATGTCATTAGTGCCAACGTGTACAACTATATCACCTTTTGTGCCCTTAAAAGATGATATCCGCTCTACAACGTCATCAACTTTTGCCCCTGGCAGACATACCCTGGTCCTATTCCACCTATCCTTTTTACAAAGCATGTTTCCCGTTTCCCTGACAATAGAGTCACCAACAACTACTAGTTCCTTTGGGACCAGCGCATTCTGCCTTGGGGGTTGCCGCTGTGTTCCGCGATGACCAAGTGCAAGCTCTGGCATTGGTGTGGGCAGCTGAGAGCTTGATGGGCCCCTCACTTGTAATCCTTCGAGGGCATCCACCCTATCCTTCAAGCTCTCATATAGGCCCATAACAACGCTGAGTTGTCGCCTTATCTCCTTACACTCCTTGCATCGCACACACACAAAGACATCCCCCATGGCAGTATCATGTCCCATACTTGACTGCTCCGCAAACATCAAGCAAATAGTGCATCTTACAAGGCTGTGATTCAGAGGACAACTGCCCCCCTCAGTTCTCCCCTGGGCCACAGCATTCCCATTAGCTTGAGCCCTTTGCTTTGCTGCTCTGGTTTGAGTCATGATTTAGATTTACTTTCAATAAAATTTCAATTTCTGTACAAAATTAAATCCTAAACTTGTATCCAAACACAGTTATAACGCTATATTTATGTTTCAGTAACGAGTGTTATCTACGGAATATTTACGTTTCAGTAACGAGTGTTATCTACGAAATATTTACGTTTCAGTAACGAGTGTTATCTGTGAAATCCCTTTATATAACTTTCGTATCAAGTTATGTATTAATTATTTGTTTTTACTAATTATTTATGTTACGTAACCTAAGTGGTTATATGTATAATTAATTATGTTAAATAAAATTAATTATATTACGTTTGTAATCTAAGTCGTTATATGTATTTATTTAAACGTACAATTTAACTGCTAACGAAGTTCAACTAACGCTATCTAGTACGGTATATCGTATCACAAAGGCGGGAAAATTACGAACGGTTAGCGGAGTTGAAACACGTGGAAACCTTTACCGATACTTTTATGCAATTACAAGGCCGAGTAAAGAATAAATACACCAAATTAATCAGAAAATCACAAAATAATGTTATACTACTAATTTTAAATCAAAAGTTTTAGAAAAACAATAATTTCAAATCAATAAATAAGAAAAATCCACTTAGCGGCTTTGAAAACGACCGTCTCTAGTAGCCTCGTCAGCAATCAGGCTGACGCCTGATTTATCCTCCAAGCTCTCCTTTTTAGCTGTGTAATGATGCTTTGTACTGCATCCTTAGGTATGTTTGATTGCTGTTTTGCAGCTGTTAATAATTATAAATATAAATATGCTTTTATATGAAAAAGGGTAGTTTTTATATGATATACGCTCATCTTATTTTCGCGGGTCTGGCTCTATCTAGTAAATTAGAGAAGATCAGAAGAGATTTAAAGTAGCTAGCCTCCTAAAGGAAAACATGGATCTCAAGAAATTAGAATAACGGGCTATCATCAGATTTTTGACAAAAGAAGGGAATGGGTCAAAAGTTATTCATGGATGCATGAAAGATGCATGTAGTAATGATATCCCATCTGAGGACTAGATAAATGTTTGGTTTGAGCAGCTTAAATGAGATCGAGAATCCATATATGATCCCCGCTCTGGACTACCAACAGAAGTGACAACTTCAGAAATGTACCAAAAAAGTGAAGACTTGGTTATGCAGGATAGGCGTATTAAAATGGCTATGCAAAAGAATGTGATATTTCTGCTGGGTCGGAACTGATTGTCCTCCATGTGAATACCTGGCTATGCCAAAGCTCAGTTCGGTTGTTTGCCAAGAATGCTCATACTTCACAAACATTACAGGTATCTAATTTATGAGAAAAATTTATATATGCATGCACAGTCTAGAAAACAGTTTCAGCGACACACACTTATCTGAGGCTGATGTCATTATCTACAAAAATGCATGCCGGGATTTACGTAAACGATTCCACAAAGAAATTGCAAAAGCGAAGAATTCCTGTTGGCAAAGTTTTGTTCGTGATACCGGTAATTCTAATCCGTGGGGGTCTTACAGGATATCAAGAAATAAAATTTACAGGATATCCAGAAATAAAATGTTATGCGTAGATATATACAACACCGTGATGGTTGGTGAACAAGAAACACAGGATTGAACGTCGACGGTTGAGACCATTGTTTCTAAACTTTCTCCCAGGGATTCTTTTGAAAGTTACTCCTTTGAACAAGAACAAATCCGTCAGGATAATGCCTTATATATTGGGTGGTCGGATATAGTGCCTTTCACACTTGTTGATCTAGGATTGGCTATTGCAAAATTAAACGCTAAAAAATACCTCGGCTTGGACTTGTTAGAAAATATAGTCTTGGTCAAGTTTTTCGAACTTTTTCCTCACATCTTCTTGAATCTTATGAACAAGTGTTTACTAGAAGGGGGTTTTTCCTAGACAATGAAAGGTGGCTTTATTAAAAATTCTTCATAAAACAGGGAAATCTAAATCTGATCCACGAGCATACCGGCCAATATCTTTATTAGCAAATATGGGTATATTGTTCGAGAGGCTTCTCATACCGAGAATTTAGAACCTTCTAGAGGAAAAACACATCTAATTGTCAATTTGGCTTCAAAAAAAGGATGTTCAACCGAAGGTGCTATTATCTCCCTAACAGATTACATTCAAAATTCAGTTGCAAAATACGTAATAGCTGTGTTTATTGACTTCGAGGGCGCATTCGACTCACTATGGTGGGAAAGCGTCCTCAGGTCGTTGCGTGAAGCTAACTGTGATAACAACATCTGTCGAGTGATCAGACCTTACTTCAGTGATAGATTAATTAAGATCTGTGCAGGGCACTTAAACTATTCCTCAATTGTTCCAGAGGATGAACCCAGAGTTCGGTCTTCGAGTCTCTCCTATGGGACGCAGTGCTGGACCAGTGGTTGGTCAAAGATCACGAGGACATAGCTTATGCCGACGATCTAGTAATTGGAATCGAAGGAAGGTCAAGGATGGTAATTAAAGAGCGAATCCAACCCATGCTGGACGATCTGTTGGCTTGGGCACAAGTGAATAAACTAAAAATCTCTACCAGAAAGAAAAATTTTATGATTTTCCCAACTCATTTGGCATACAATAGAACCTCCAAAAGTTCTAATAAACAACTCTCAAATTCCCTATATCTCAAGCGAATACCCTTTCATTATACTATAAGACAATATTCTTACCGATTGTGTCTTATGCCGCCAGTGTATGGTTCAGAAATTTTATCAAAGTGAGAATACGTACCAAACTGATATCCTTACAACGCTCTGTTCTTTTGGCTATCAGTTGTACTCCTAGAACAATATCTAAAAATGCTTTACAGGTGTTATACCACATTAGGTGGTATGATGCCCCTTGATCTGTTTATTATATACAGAGCAATGACTCATTATTTGAGGAAGGGCCTTGCTACGGAAATATTGGGGATTTCCCCAGATCCAGAAAAGAACTTAAAGATAGAAAAGACCAGAATTTGGGAGGAACTTGTGTAAAGGTGTGGCAAATCCGTTTGGATGAAAGTGAGCACGGATTTGTTACTAGAAAATTTGTTCCTAAAGATGATTTGGCATCAAAGATTCAAGTTTTCCTGTGGTTTACACCCTTTATGACCACATCTTATTTACTTACAGGTCATGGTTCCCTCCGTTCTATGCGTTTCGAAACAGGACTGGAACCTGATCCTTATTGCACTTTCGGAGGCTTAGAGACGTGGGACCATGTACTTTTCCATTGCCTATTATACTTACAGGTCAGATTGGACCTACAAACTGCAGTTCCAGATCTCACGGAGGCTAATGTAAACATTCTTGTGGAAAATGAAACTAATTTCAAGGTATTACAAATTTTCTCAACCTTGGTTTTCAAGAAGAGAATTGAGCTGAGAGCTCAAACTGCTAGGCAATCCACTTAATAGATCTTGAAATCTAAAGTAATAGATGGAAATCGGCTTTGGGGCATAGTTGCCATATTGTGACACGTCACCTAACCTAGAACCACAGTATAAAACAACGGGTGCAATTTCTAGATCTGGTGTGGCTAGGACTCTATTCCCAGTAACTTCTTGGACGTGGTCTTCAAGCGAAACGAGTTCGATGGCTCTGTATACTATCAACATTGCTGTTTTGGACCAAACTGGAGACAAACGAACTTTCTGCTTTTTCTGTCTTGGATATTATCTATTGGACACATCTGATCCGCTATGGAGACTGAGGCAAGCATGTACTAATTACAATTAAACTACGGCTATGATTTTGTTAAGAACGTGGCTCTGAGAACTTGTAAATAATTGGCCTATCATCGGTTGGTGGGCAGGTACCCTGGTATTGCAGACGTGACAACCCAGTTATGAAGATAAATCACACAATATGAGAGATGCCAAAAGGTGTATATGATAATATTTAAAAATAATTAAATGCACAAGGCATAATACTGTGTGATTATTTTCAAAACAGGGTTGTCATGTCTGCAATACCAGGGTACCTGCCCACCCACCGTTGATAGGCCAATAGCTGTGAAACGGTGCCGTCTGGGTGGTGGTACTCACTGAGAATAAGTAACAATAGTCTTCTCTATTAGTGAAGCGTTACTTATTCGAGGTGGTGCAATACCATGGCAACTCATTGTGAAGGAAGAGCACAATA
Source organism: Mastigoproctus giganteus (assembly GCF_048544385.1). NCBI lineage: Eukaryota > Metazoa > Arthropoda > Arachnida > Uropygi > Thelyphonidae > Mastigoproctus > Mastigoproctus giganteus. The sequence continues at coordinate 110,967,394 of NC_143584.1, read as the reverse complement.
TGAGAAACAGAGCAAATGATGCCTCCCACACTACCATCGTAGTTTCTTAAGAGTTATCTATGTGTATTTACACCGATATTATATAGATATTAAACTCTTTAACTCTTAACGTATTATGCCTTGTGCATTTAGTTATTTTTAAGTATTAATAGATGTGGGGGGGGGGAATTGAATATGCATATATAAGATTCACAAGGGTTACCTTCAAGAATTCTAATTAGTGAATGCGGATTCGTCACTGGGATCCAGAAACAAAACAGAAGTCCGTGCAATGGAAACACCACCCAAAACAAAAAAAATCTGAGACTCAACTTCAGCCAGTAGTTCATCGTCACCATTTCCTTGGATATGGAAGAAATTCTTTGGTAGACTACGTACATGCCACGTAAGAAAATAATCATTGGAGACGTGTGCTGCTATTCTCAAAAATTTAAGAAGTGCCATAAAGAAACAGAAGAGAGGAATTGGCACGACGTATATGGTGATTGGTTATCTTGATAATGCTCCTGTACGCAAGTCCTATGAAGCAATTGCTGTTCTGAGTGATTGGAGATTCCAGGAGTTAAAACACTTTCCCCTGACCCCTATGTCATTTTCTCTTCCGTTAATCATGAGACTAAGAGTTGAATCGAACTTTACTAACAAATAATTATCATGGAACCTTCCAGAAAACTCTTGTTTGTATGCATTATGCCCAGTGCTCCCATCAAATCCTCATTTAGACTTCGAAATACCTGAATGTTCTTCTCAGCAACATTGGCAAAAACAATTCCATCGTCTTGAACTATGGGTGAAATTGTGTGTCACGAAGATCATAAGGCCTTTTTTTCAGCCAGAGGATCAGTAACTGCGAATGATTTTTCGGCAAGACAATTACGGTTTATTTACAAATCTTATTGGGGTAATGACAACATTCTTTTTTCTGTGGCCTCAGTCTGATCAACCGATATTTGATACTTGCTGAGTTTTGCATTCACGACTAAGGGCAGAGTATCTTTGCTCAACTTTTCATGCAAGTCTTATTTTTGCGGCCAGAGTAGCAATTGTCATTTTCTCAGGGTTAAATAGTTCTGCCGCATCCTATTCTCAAATGAGCTTAGTACCTCACCGGTACTAAGCTCATTTGAGAAGCATACGATAACCCTTGAAAAATCTCCCGAAGCATTTCTGCTTTTCTTTGTTTGTTTCGGCCAATACTACATTGAAATAACATTCCTGGGCACGCTTCCTTAGTGGGTTTTTCAACTACGACAACTTCCGAGAGTAGTGACAGTTCTTGTTTTAACCGTTCTAAAAGTTGAACTAAAATTCTTCTCTTGCTATCATCACACCTGTAAAATTTATTTCACGGTAACTGTACAGTGCCGGTCTCCTCTTCCTTCTGAATAGATCCTCCTGAGAAATATCTCGGTTTCTGAATGTTAGAGAGACGTGCTGCAATACGTGCTGATTTTTTTCATTGCTATTACCATAAGATTGTGGTAGTATCTGAAAAAGATTCTTTATTGTTCAGCATGTATCACACTTCTAGCAGATTGCTGCCGGAATATGCCACAATTTGCATATTATGAGCGAATAGACTTTCAGAATACCGGCATCTTCTTGGATTCAATGTGCCGTTATTTCGATTTTTCTGTTATCTAGAAAGTTTTATTTTTAATATATTTAATGCAGAAATAATGAGACTAAATAAGAAATAGAGAGATTAAGAATTCAATTTTATTAACTGCACATAAAAAAAACAAACATATATTGACAATCCAATGCTACCTTCTGCCATTAATACACTCCTGCTTACGCCCCGTTCTATTTTCTTTATTATATCAAGTTTAATCTGCGCGGTAGCACAATGGTATCGTGACTGGCCTCTCCACACACCCGGTAGAAAAGGGGATGGGTTGGAATCCCATCGATTACGTGAGAACCTTTTTTGACTCCGTGGCTGCGTTAGTCGCTGTCAGGCATAGATAAGAAGGTTTTTACCCCAGGAACTAGGGTTTTTCGTCCTGCAAAACAGGCAAATCGACCAGAGAACACACGCAATTTACAGGCACAATACACATGGGTATATGAATTAATATTCCCGGTGACGCCAATGTAATACAGTAGTTTGGATTATATCAGGTTTTTCACTAATCTTTAATGTTGTTCTTCTTTTCTTCGCTGTATTAAGTTTATTAACTTCAGGAGGCATAGAGAGGGTTGTTTAGTTTAATACCTTTAAAGTAATTTCCAACTCAAGGTGTGCTGAATTCTTTACTATTCAGTCATTGACAATCTAATAATCACCCTCACCATTATTATGTGAGGAATTCTGTGATCAGCATATCCAAGTATCGTGGACAAGTCTATTACAGAATCCAACGTACCTCCGGATAAGGTAATATGGAAACTCCAAACATGAAAGGTGTTAGAACCAGTAGTATCATGCATGTCTCGAAGACTGAGAAGACAAAAGATACCTGTTGACATTACACTTGAATTTCTGTAGATAATAAGTTTCAAGAAATGCATATAAAGGAAGGTTAATCCACGAAACAGAAATGTAGAAGAAATAAATGAGATAGACAAAATGAAAAAGTTAGTTCTGTGAGTTGAGTTTTGATAGGGAATGGACACTGAATGGTTGTAGTACGTGTTCGGACTTTTTTGGAAGAGATAGACGGTATTACATATGCTAGTTCGGAAGAGCAGTATCCATGGAAGTATATATCTAGAAAAGACATGCAGCAGAAAAACAGAACGTCTGTGAGAGAGAGTGGAGAGATATTGTAAGAGACGGATCATTAATTAACCTGACTGGCCTCTTTTGAACGGAGTCGAGAAGCTTGAGAGAGGTTTTGGCGGACGTCATCCCAAATTCACTCTTCTTGGTGATACGCACCGTGTTCTATGATCAATTCATATGTGATTTTCCTTTTTTTTTTTTTTTTTAATTTGTTATTCATTTGATTATATTTCCAACGGACAACCGCACTCACCGAAAGCATAAAATGCAAATGCCCACAATCCAGTACAGTTTATCAAGCGAGTCCAGAGACAGGAATAATTTATTTTCATTAGTAGCATGATGCCTAATTACAGTAATTATCTAGCTGCTTGAAGGATCAAGATTAGTGGGTGTAATCAGTGTGAGGTGGGCATATGTATTGTATTTGATTACGAAGATTTAAATTCAGTAGTTAATGAAAACAAATGCGAGTCCAACTGGTAGGTAGTAGTAGGTAATATAAACTTGAAGAACTGTTTATCCTTTAAAATGTACATAATTTGGCTAAGCTAACTGTATAGCAGGGTATAAAGTTAAAACATTATTTGCGTTAAGTAGATTCTTAAACCTTCGCTCCCTATCATAGTTGGAAAGAATAAATTACTCTTCGCGAAAACAGCTCCTTTTATATTAAATGCAATCTTTTAATAGTACAGAATGCACTGCCATGGTAGTGAACATACCACCCTGTACAAACGCTTGATGTTTGTTTCACAGACAGGAGAATATACTGTATATATTTTTAATTTCCTTGCAAATTAAAGTTTATTCTATCTCAGGGTCGCATTTATAAATATGGAGATTTTAGACAAAATCCACAAAATATTCGTGCAGCAATCCTTACAGAAGTGCATGCAAGAAAAAATTTCAAATAATATTTTTATTTTAGTTTAGTTTATTTTAGATACTATATTCAAGTATTTCTATTTAGATTGTCTGGAGGACGATCTAATGGAGGAAACTGAATTTGGCAAACATGTTTTTCAGAGGATCCACAAGAGAAGTACCAAAAACAAAACCAATTTCTAAAAGCACTACGAGGAGAGCGTTATGCCGTGACCAGTTAACGTGTTACACATGGCCGGGTTCTAGAAATGGAGAACTTGCCATTAACATCGTATAGGTATAGAACCATTGGTAGTTGCTTGATCTTCTCGCGTAACAGCATTATCGACAACGCAACATGACATGACCGTTGTTGCGTGAATTAACAATACGGTACCTCCTTTTTCTAGTATGGTGTATTGCGGTTTGGCAAAACCTCAGACCAAGTAACGGTATGTTCAACTGCACAACGTAACATATTGGAGATCATATGTTACGTTCTGCAGTGCATCGTGGCAACGTACAAGTAACTCCAAAGCCAGAAGTCTCAAGAGCAGTGTCAGGCGATCGAGTCGGCCATGTTGTAGAAAATGAAATTAGATGATTACCATTTCAGTGATAAATTTCTTTCTCAGCACTTCTTTTACAGGTGGTTTCTCGATATGTGGAGGTGCTGTCTCGCATAGAAACTGTTTCCAAGCATCCTTGCTGTTTCAGTTTATTTATTTACTTTACTGCTTTCTACATCCACTCCCTGATGCAAACGGGATAGTTATATGTAAATTTAGAGGTTATTTCACTGATTTACATTAATATTTACATTAGATTATTATTATATTTAGTTGAAATGAAATTATACATATGTATGAAATTAAATTAATATATACAGTTACATTCAGACTCTTGAAAGGAGTAATCTTATATCTGCGAGAGAGGTTGAAACGTGTTGTATATTGTTTTTAAAATTTGAACTATTATTTTAATAAGTTACCCTTAGTTCAGACTTTATTCTTTGGTTACACAACGTAACTGGAGAATAAATGTGAGTGTATTTCCCCCCCCCCCTCTTTTGGATGAAGACGGAATTCATAGTGATTAGTTCTTAGTGGATCAGTTTCCTGTTATCCATTATGAAACAATTTTCTAATCTGTATCATAGTACTATGCAGGTCCATTTGAAGTATTTCATAGTGTTTGGTTTCTGGGAACATGCTGCGGAAACAAGCAAGATTGTTGAATGTCATCCTTAAGGGGAGGGTTCTGTGTGCTCCTTGCCGGAATCTGAGACTTGTGCCATTTATGTCAGGAACATCTATTCATTTTATGAGCAGTTTCGCCAGAGTAGCAGTATTTTATCATTTTTTTTTTTTTCAGCCGAGAAGCTTCCAAGAAGTCACGTTGGTATGCAATGTCGATGGAGAGTTGGTAAATAGTTTCTCTAGTCGGCTTAGTCACCTTGGAATTTAATACGAAAATTTGGTATAGAGGAAAAGATATTTAATATTTTTCTTCATGGCATTCGGAGGCCGAGAATCAGGCCTCTGAAGCATATAGGGGAATGGCTGTGGGCTATCTTGTGACGTACTAACACAGTGGTATTTTATGGAAACTTGGTTAATCCTTGACAAACTACCAAAATGCTTATTATTTTAATTTTCATCATCACCATGAACTTGGTCCGACTTAGGTCTTTTAAGACCTGTTCCGTTGTAGCTCATGGAGGTGGTCTTGATCTCGCCATCGTTGTCTTGGTCGATCCACATCTCTCTTGCCTGTAGGTTTGTAGTTAAAGGCTAATTTTGGGATCCGGTCTGGGTTCATTCTTCCTATGTGGCTGATCCATTTTTTTCTGATACCGTTTTATGTCATTTACTATGTTATCTACTTTTAATTTCTCACAAATATCTAAATTTCTTTGGTGGTCTAGTTTTGTAAAGCCTGATAATGATCTTAAAAATCTCATTTGTGCTGTTTCTAGTTTGTGTGCATCTTATTTATACCCAAGTCTCACAGCTATAGAAGAAGGCTGATTTTGAAGTGATTGTTGCGCAGTCGTAATTTTGTTTCATTTGTCATTTGTTTTCCGAAGTGGGGTTTAATCGTTCCGTTCATTTTATTTTATTTTTGTAGTTTAGTGTGGATGTCTTTCCCTTCATTCGATGTTAAATTTCCCAATAGGTGAAATCAGATATTTGTTCTATTATTTTGTCATTAGTAACAATTTTGACTTTTTGTATGTTTTTTTCCCACATAATCCCATTGATTTTGTTTTTGAGGTGGAGATTTTCATCTCGTACTTTTTGCCTATTTTATTCAGTTCATTAGCTGCTATTGTAGTTCACCTTCGGATTTTGCAATTATAACTTGATCATCAGCATATAATACAGTTTGGATTTAATTTCTGTTGTTCAACTTTATTCCGTTGTTAATTGTTTGTTTCCATTCTTTAATAATTTTATTGATGTAGATATTAAATAAATTTGGTGATATTCCATATCCTTGTTTGACTCCTTTGTTGGTGTTAATTGGGTCTGATAGTTTACGATTAGAATATTTTATGCAGACTTTTCAGTTTTTATATATAATCTTTGTATTGCTTTCCGGAGTTGTTGGGATATTTTCTTCATGTAGAATCCAGGTTTACATTGTTATATCCATGTTTTTACAGGTTTACATTGTCATACGCTTTTTCATAATCAATAAACAGCAATGTTGGTAGGTTGAATTCTCTTCTTATCTCCAAAATTTGTTGTAATGAGCAAATTGCATCTATTGCGCTTCTCCCTTTTCTGAACCCACATTGTTCTTCTTCAAAGAATTGTTCACTGTATTTATTAAGTTTATTCTTTAGTATATTAGAGTATAACTTTGAAGCAGTTGATACGAGCAGTGTTAACCCCTCTGTAGTTGTTAGGGTTATTTCTGGAGCATTTTTTGTGTATATTGATTACTATTCCTGTTTACCAATCTTTGGGTATCTGTTGCTTATGCCATACACTGAGTGATCACTTAATTATGACCACCTACCCAATGCTTCTTAGGTTCTCCTTTTTCCCGCAGTACAGCAGCTATCCGACGTGGCATTGATTCAACAAGATGTCGAACGCGTTCGGGAGGTACGGCCAGCCAAGCTGTGTGTAATGCGGTCAGCAATGCAGGTAGGGAGGTGATTGGCGTATCCAGACGGCTGATATACCTTTCCATAGTGTCTATGGGAGAGTTCGGAGGAGGCCAATCGATATACTGGAAGTCAGAACTGTGTTCCTCAAACCATTCCTGCACAACAAGTGCCCGATGGCTCGGCGCATTGTCATCTTGGAAGGCACCATCGCCATTCGGGAAACGTGTAACAGCAGGGTGTACACAGTCAGCAAGCAGTTGACGATAGCAGAGACCACTGATACGTTGTTCCACATGCACCAGGAGTTCAAGTTCCTGTCAATGAAACGTGCCCCACACCATACAACCGCCTCCACCGGCCTGCACCTTTGATCCATTCATGATGGACGAAGAGCCTCATGTTGTTGACGCCAAATCCGTACACGACCATCCACGGTGTGGAGTAAATAACGTGAGTCATCCGACCAGCACGCTTTCTTCCAGTTTTCTAACGTCCAACTTGCATGGTCTTTGTACCAAGCGAGTCTTTTACGCCGATGAACCTTGGTTAGGAGAGGATGCCGTAGGGATCGTCTGCTGGTATAGCCCATGCGTGCGACGCATGGTCATGCCAGATATTGTTCCGGGTTGGCCCACGTTGTATTGGGTAATCAACTCTTCAACAGTGCTGCGCCTGTATGAGTCGTCGGACCCGGCGCTCACGTCTAACATCAACTTTTCGCTGACCTTTGCAGTTTTGCCGTCGGACCGTTGTTTGACCATTTTGACGCCAGTCCTGGTACACTTTAACTACGGCGGCTCTCGAACACCCCCACCAGTTCAACCGTTTGGGAAATCGAGGCACCAGCTCGTTGAGCACCCACAATCCTTCATTTTTCCCATCACGCTCGGAATTTTGCTACCTACAGAACCACTGACACCTTATCTATGCTACGTAGGTCGACTAACTGCGCACTCTTGTACCTCACGTGGTCAACAGGTCGCATTCAGTTTTCATCGGGGTGGTCATAATTCAGTGATCACTCAGTGCATGATGTTAAATAATTTTAGTAGTTCGTTTTTTTAATAAGGTGCCACCATATTTAAATAGTTCTACATTCAAATTGTCTATGCCTGGGCCTTTTCGGTTTTTTGATTTTTGTTATATTAATTCTGGTTCTTCCATTGTTATATTTTCTTCATCTTGGGTTACAACAGATTCATCTTTCAATTCCCTGGTGCCAGGGAATTGAAACCACAGTTTGGAATAGTGTTGCTTCCATTCTGCTTGAGAGATGGAGTTGGTTTTTATTTGATTATTTGTGTCAGTTGTAATTTCTTAAAAATTTTAAAACCTCTTCTCTGTTGGCCCGTGATATCACGTTCTAAGGATTTAACAAATTTATCCCAGTCATCTCGTCGGATTCTTCTGGTTAGTTTTCCGACATATGCTCTAAGCTTTTTATATTTTATGTAGATGTAGGTATTTAGTTTGTAGGAACAGTTTATAGGTTTTTTTTTTCCCTCATTGATTGTTTGTTTCAGTTCTTCATTCCAAGTTCTTAGCCAGTTTTTATTTTTTATAGGTTTATATCCAAAACTTTCTTCAGCAGCTCCCAGAATTGATTTTTTCATGTTTGACCAGATTTCCTCAACATTATTACTTTCATCTGATTTGAGTTTATCTTTCAATCGACTTTCATACAGGAATTTAGTGCTTTCATCTTCCAACAAATGTATTTTTAATTTCTTAGTAGTTTTTGTTGATATTTTCTTATTTTTATTAAGATAATTTCAATTTCACTGCCTCTGAATACTCTAGTGTCTCTAATTTTGTCATTTAAATTTTCAGTAATGATAATATAATCTATTATAGACTTTGTGTTTCTTGCTTCCCATGGGAATTTATGGATATTCTTGTGCCTGAAAAAAGTATTTGTAATTTAAGTTTATTAAAAACGCAGAAGTATATCAAGCATCTTCCATTATTGTTGACCACGGGTTCGCCTTCTGATATTATACATTTGTCTATTGATTGAGCACCAACTCTTGCATTAAAATCTCCTACTGGTATGAGGTATTCATTTTTGTTAGTTTGGTCTCTGATCTGTTTTAATTCGTCATAAAATTCTACGGTTTCATCAATGTTGCCTTCTACTGTGCGTAGATGCCAATGATTGTTATTGTATAAGATAGAATTTTTAGTCTTAATTTCAATATTCTGGGTGATATCCAAGAGTAGTCTAATATATTTTTTCCCATTCTTTCTTTATTATAACTGCAACTCCCGATGATGCGCACATTTCGCTTGGTACGCCTGAGTATATCATTATGAGGTTACCTATTTCTTTGGATCCTTTGTTCTTTTTTGTTTCAGTAATGACTGCAAATCATTATTTCTATTTTCTAGTTCCATGGTCAGTTCATCTAATTTATGATTTTTTCCCCTAACGTTTCAAGTTGCTACTTTAATGTCCTTAATCGTAGTCCTATATCCATTGCCTAGGTCGTTATCTTTGAGATCCGTCCATTTTTTCCCTTTGAGCTTATTTCGATTATTTAGAACAGGCCTGGGCAAACTTTTGGGCTGAAGGGCCACAATAGGAATTCAAAAAGAAGGCGGGCCGCACGTAAAATATTATTTTTAGATATATATTGTCTGTTATCATGAAAAAGAAATATAACATAAAAAATTATCCTCTAACAACCAAGAATTTAATGAGATGAATGGAACTGTTTTACAGCTTTAAACATTTTTTTTAAATTTCGGGTGTTAATTTTGTAGTTGAGATTGGGGCGCCTCTGTGGGCAGGAGCAGTAGTGCATAGCACACGCTTCTTGATAAGACCGGGGTTCGAGCCCGTACCCACCAAATACGGAGGATGCGGCAGGTCGGTGAGGGCATGCAATATTTATGGCCGGATGCCCTTCCTGACGGAAGGGCATCCGGCCGTAAAATTGCATGCCAAAACAATAAAAACGCTGACCCCACATAATAATGGGAAAAATGCGAGGGAAAAAAAAATTGTAGTTGAGATTTTTAAAACTGCTTGTAAATGTTCATCGGTGATGCTCGATCGTAAAGAATTTTTATTTAGATTCATGATGGAAAATGTTTGTTCACATATGTAGGTTGATCTAAAAACAACCAACATTTTTCGGGTAAAATCTTTTAAGTTTTCGTCGAATTTGTCCGAATTAAGAGTATTGTAAAATTTACAGATTTCCTCACGACGGTGTAATTCCCTTAAATCGGTATCACACTGCAGATCTATAATCTAGAGTTGTGGCTCACTCTGTGCACTATCAATTTCTATTGAAAATGGGTCGCGCACTATTGCCAAACTTGTCTCAATTTTTCGGAAGTCGCCAAATCTTTGTGAAAAGTTGTCATTCAAAGCGTTGATAATTTCACAATATTTTTCAAATTTATTTTCTAGAATCTTCAGCAACTTCATGGTTGAAAAGTGGTCTACCTTGTTAATCAATAAATGTCGAAGGAACAACTGGAGTTTTAATTGAAATCCATTCAAACCTTTTACCATATCATGGGCGTATAAATTTTTCCCTCGTAACACGGTGTTGAAAATATTTAAGTGTGTCACGATGTCCAGGGTAAACGCATAATCGCAAATCCAGTTATTATCAGTTAATTCGGGAAAGTCCATAATATTTTTCAGTTTTAAAAATAGAACGATGTCATCTTTAAGATCCCATACTCGCCGAAAAACTTTTCCTAAGCTAAGCTATCGAATTTGGCTGTGATAAGGAATATCTGTGTACTCGGATTCAATATCTTGAAGAAAATTAACGAATTGTCTGTGTTTCGGGGCCCCTTCGATCGTATTAAATTTACTAGTTTAATAATACAAGATGTGACATGTTCAACTTTTAACACATTTTTACATAATACTTGTCGATGTATAATACAATGAATTGTAATTAAATTATAATCAGGAAAATTTTCACAAATTTTATCTTGAATTTTCTTTAACGCTTCAACATTTTTACCTGTCAAACTTGGTGCTCCGTCAGTTGTTACGCTTACCATTTTGTTCTATTGTAAATTATATCTTCTTAAGCATTTTTCAAATATATCAGCTCCCGTTGTTTGGTCTTTAAGAGATTCCATTGAAAGAAGCTCTTCAGTAATTTCAAAATTAGATCCCATCCACCCCAGGTGCCTTTCTTATGTTTAATTTCAACAATTTCTCCTGCACTTTCCTCTCAGTTATTACAAAATCATTTAGATCCCTGTTAGAGTTTAATAAGCTTCTGTTCACCCTAGAGAATTCCTGATGTGTGTGAATGGCCAGTTTCACATGATGAGCGCCTAGGTTGCTCAAGTGGAGGATAAACGCTTGGGACAATTATAATGTCGCAAAAGGCATAAAATAAGTAAACTTTTTTCGAAAAAACAATTAAAGCTCGCGGGCCGCACAAAAATGTGCGGCGGGCCACATGCGGCCTGCGGGCCATAGTTGGCCCGGGCCTGATTTAGAATGTCCTCCGGATAGGTCCTCAGGGTAAGTCTAGTGGTGGGCTTGCCACCTTATAGCCTCTAGACAGGCTTCAGGCACAGCATTTCCTCTGTGTGTGTGTGTGATGGGACAGTTTCCTCAGACGTATTTCCTCTGTATGTGCGGCGCCTCCGTAGCCAGGTGGGAAGGAGCAGCAGTGCATAGCACAGGCTTCTTGATTAGACCGGGGTTCGAGCCCGTCGCCACCAGATACGGAGGATGTGGAAAGGTCAGGGAATGACCACCGCATATCCCGGAGCAATATGGCCTTAGTTGCTAATGCTCCTAAAAACCAAATAACTAACTAACTAACTAACCTCTGTATGTGATGGGATTGCAATTGATTAGCTGCCAGATGATCAGATGTATTTCCTCTGTATGTGATGGGATTGCAATTGATTAGCTGCCCTACGCCCTCGACGTCTGGGGTGGGCGGTTAGGGGATTCCTAACCGCCCACAGGGGAAAGGGGAACCCCCCTAAAAAATTTTAGGAGTTTCCCCTAACCGGCTGAATGGGTGTCTGAGTAGGTGAGGCAGAGTTGTTTCCGGAGTTAATTTTGCATTTTGTGCCCTCAAGTTAAATTAAAGGCTTCTGGGATCCTCACTCGTTAAACTTGAGTGGGGGAGTTTTTAAATTTTGATTTCGGATAGATTTTCGATTTCTTGTTTAAAGTTTTTGATTGAGTACGGGTCGTTATATTGGCCGTCTGACTATAATTTTGTAAATAGTTGGCGAATATTGCCTTTTAAAAATTTTAATGTCTGGAAAAAGGTCGAACACTGGCTCTCTTCTCAAAAGAAGGGCTGAGGTGGAGATTGGTTCTCGGAGTGAGTCATCCGACTCAGAAAGCGGAAGCTCAGAGTATGAGGTGGATGAAGTGAGACTCACTGAAGTAGAACAATTGGTTTTTGATGAAGTGAGACTCACTGAAGTAGAACAATTGGTTTTTGATGAAGTGAAACAACAAAAAGGCTTGGGTGAAAATAGTAAAGAAAAGTCCAAGGATTCTGTTCCAAAGAAAAAGAAGCAAGGAAAGAAGAAAACTAAGGCACAGAAGGCCAAAAGTGGTCAACAACTTTCTAATGAAGAAGAATTTGCATTAAAATCTAAGATGTCCCTGGAAAAGAAACGTGAAGTGATGAAGAATATGAAGATAGTGTTAAGTTCGATCACTGAAAGTGATGAGGGACCTGATGCTTCAAGGTTGGTAAGTGTAGATAAAGTGGTTAATGCAAGGAGCAGATTGAGACACATTCTACTACAGAGTGAAAATAGAATATCTGGAAAGGTATCTGCTAAGATCCTTGAGATTTGGGACGAGCTCGAGATGACGATCATAGAGCTGGAAATAGACGTTCAAGTGTGTAAAGCTGAAAAGAAAGATATCCAAGAATCGGCTTTAAAGGATTCAGTTCCAAAAGAATTATGCAACTGTTGTGAAGGCAGGTGGTTTAAATAAGCCTAAAGTTGCAATAATTAGCACAAAGAACGTAAATCACAAGAGTAGTGAGGATGTGAAGGTACACTTGATTAAAAAAGTAAGACCAGCCTTGCAAAATATTAAAGTTCGTAATCTAAAAGCTGTGAGAAATAAGAAAGTTGTAATCGAAGCAGAGACGGATAAGGATATTGATGAGTTAATGCAATGTGAGAAATTTAAAGAATTGAAGTTAAGTGTTGACAAGGTAAGGAAGCAGAATCCAAAGGGTCTAGTATATGATGTAGAGCAGGATGTGGACAAAAATGAATTGTTAGAACAGTTATGACTGAAGAATCTGAAAGATTACGGAGTGGATCAAAAACTATTCCAGGAAAGTTTAATAGTTATTTCCGTAAATAAAGCCAAGACCAAGAAGTTAAACAAATGTGAATGGAATCATCTACCTGGATTCTTCAGGTAGATGGTTCCATTCACAAGCAATTAGTGAATGTAGGAAGAGTATTTGTCCATTGGTCCGCTTGTCGAGTTCGTGACATCGTCACAGTTACACAGTGCTATAGGTGTATGGCCATATCGCTAAGTTTTGTAAAGGTGGCGCATGTTGTGGATAATGTTCGGAAGAAGGTCACTCATACAAAGATTGTTCCAATAAGGAGAAAGTTCCTCACTGCATAAATTGCTGGCGGAAGAAATTGCCCTGTGAACATACAGCAGTAGATCGAGTATGTCCTGAATACATGAGGGCAAATGAACTAAATCAAAAACGTACTGATTACGAGTAGTGAAGAGTTCTTTCGACAGTAGACACTGATGCATAGCCTGAGAGTGTGCTGTGGCGATTGTTATGTAAATAGTATATATAGTTGATATTTTGGGAAGAGACTCAGTGTGAGACCAGTTTTAAAAGTCAGACAGCTGGAAAGTATAAATTTTAGAGTTTTTAACCTTCTGAACGAGTAGAGATCTTCCTCCTCGAGGAAGGGGCGGAAACAAAAATCACATGGAATATTAACTTATTTCATGGGACGACAGGCTAAAGACCGTAAAAATTGTAAGTCATCTAATCAACAGAATGATTAAAAGATATTTTGGCCTAATATCACAGTGATGATCGATCACTAGATATAAGAATAGTAAGATACAAAAATGTTTAATCTTTATTGCATATGGGCATATTTGCCTAGGTGGCACAATGGAGTTCTGTTGCTTATATGATGATGTATGTGATGGGACAGTTATATTTTAATTTTATAAAGGCAGAAATAATATTAGAAAGTGAAATTTTATATCCAAGTTTAATCTAAGGTTTGTGCGGAAGGAGACCTTCACAGAATAGTTATCAAGTCCTTTCCTATTTTTAAAAATTAATAGCCCGAAAATTGTATGTGGTATCGAAAACGTTGTTGTTGTTTTTTTTAAAATTGTAATATCAATATATGTGATTTTTAACAATAAAAAATTAGTTCGAAATTTGGTAGTTAAGGGACTATTAATTAAGACAAATTAGCTTCAAGCTTTTTATCCAGACGACAAAGAGTTAGATCACGTGGAGAAGACACTGGAATTTTCGTCTTGATCTAATCCTTCTTCGTCTGGATAAAAAGCTTGAAGCTGTGGTTCTAACTTAAGGCTTTGAATGGCTTGAGCAAACTCAGTACTGATGAGATTCGTCCTCTTGCTCAGACTATGTACATGAGGTGGCATAAATTCAAATTGAGGAAGGATGATTGCAGAATAGATGTGCGAAAATTTGAATCACCTGTTGGCTGAAGACAAACTTCAGCCAACGGATGGATGATTGGTGGAATAAGTTTCCATCCAGTGTTGTGGAAGTGGATAGTTTGAATAAATTCAAGGTACAAACTATTGGAGGGGATGGGTAGGTGAAATGGGATTTTTTTTTTTTTTTTGGCTGATGCTGTTTAAGTTTGCTTTCTTGCATAATTTGCCACTGTTGATACTAATACTGGCTTTAAATAACCATATCCAGCTAGGTTCCTTTAAAATGTTGCCTGAAGATAAAGAACATTTTTAAACTTTATTACCAGAATGACATTAGTGTTGTTGCAGCCTTTAGATTGTATCAAAAAAAAAAAAAAAAGTTTCAAGGCTCCGTGCTCGAGAAGAATTAAATATTGTAGGGCGGTTCGAAGAAGGTTCCTCGGCCAGCGTCGCAAGAAGTGATTCAAAGAACTGAGGCAACAACAAACCCCATCAAATCCATTGTGGAGTTGGATTCGTGGTGAGGCCAGTTGAATTTACAGTTGTTAGATCGTTCAGGGCAGTTGCATGCTTTATAATTGGCATTTTGAAATCGCTATCGAGAACTTCTGAAAGGGTTGTAATGTGGTTTTCAAGCAGTCAAGTGTGTACTTTGATGAGTAAAACACCTGTTTGGTCAGGAGAAAGGTAAACGACTTATTTGGATAAGTGTGCACGGGTATTTCATTTTAACACAAACAGCTTCAAAGTTTCCCGACTGCTCATTATGACTCCCATAAGTTGCCAGTGATTGGCAAATTATAGGAGTCATAATGGTATGTTCAATAATTTTGAAAGAGCCGTTCTTTTCGTTCTTGGGACATTGGGGAGGGGTTGTATCGTGGCTCTCTGATGTAATACATCATGGGGATATGGAAGTGGCTTGAATGGTTGACTTAATAGGACGAACATTTCATATACGAAGTATTTAAGTATTTTTGGTCTTGAAGGCTTTTTCTCTACATCATTAAAGTGTTCTTGTTGTGATGCCTATGCTTACTGTTGCGAAGAAGTAGCTATCCAAGAGATTCTTTAACTGGAGATAATTAGTTTTGAAGACTAGATCCATTTGGAAATGAATCGAGTCAGTTTGATCCTGATGTTGTCTAAGAACTGAAGGAAGATGTAACTTCTTTTTTAGTTCAGGAATAAAGTTTGTTCCTGTGAAAATTTTTCGATTGATGAGAGAAGGTGGTGTATAAACCACGAATTGGCTGCGAGTCTTCATTTTCTGCATCTGTGATAATTGATGTACGTTGTGTGGATGTTGGGGCGCACGATCGCTCCCTAAGAATATTGAACTGTGTTTGTTAAAATCACCGTCCTCTCTCAACGTGTGGAAAAGAGGAAAGCAAACCGACCAGAGAACACGCGCAATCTACAGATGTAATAAACACGGTTGTATAAGTGTTTCTTCTCGGGTAATTGTAATATGAAATGAAATATGGTCTGGTATCTTAATAGGAACTGTACTTTGCTGAGTCGCCGGCTGGGAATGATGTAAATTTAAATTCTTATCCCATTCTAATTCTTCTTCTATTGTTAACTTTGTTGTTCTCTAATCTGAGGCCGCCATAGCCAAGGGGTCAGGCGCGAGGGTGCATAAGTACACGTGCCTTGAGTGGCTGTTTCGCTTTCCATTAAAAAGCGAAACAGTGGAAAAGGAACATGTGAGTTAATATCGTGTGATAATATTCTTTTTTAAATTTTTTAAAGTTGTTTTTAGGTGCTCCAAATTACCGCAGTATGCGGCAGCCCTTAGATCCCAGGCATGCTGAATAAACGATCCCATTTTGTATAATATTTTAATGTATAATAACTATAGTATGTATTTAAGAGGCCTTTTAGACGCGAGTGATTCAAAAGGTAATCTAATTAATCCAAATTAGATTTACAAAGCTTACAAAGGATTCATTATATACTTATTTGTACAAGTAATAGAGAAAAATGCCCCAATTCTCCCGTTATATCGTTTCTTATAAGGAACCAAAATAAACAAGTTCGTTTTCTTTGTATTTATGTTTTTTAACTAGCGAAAGGCTTTAATAAGGAACTCGGCCACCAGATTTCAGATTGTCCTAATTCCTAATTCAGATTGACCGTCCCTCACAGAAACACCTCCAAAACAATACGAGAGCCTCACAGATTATAGTGATATGCTTAAAAGTAGGAGACAGTGTAATTTCATTTTCACTGATTTTAATGTTTTTTACGAACAATGGCGTCAAATAAATCCTGTTCCTATCTGTATGCAAAGTACAGAAAGGAGAATGAAGTGGAATAACCTCAGTGGAACACAGAAGGCTGACATTAGAGTTAATATCCTTCACTTTCATATTGTTGCAATCTTCCCCCTAACCTTAAAAAAAAAAACCAAAAAAAAAACCAAAGTTTACTTTCCCAGGTAATTTCACCAACTTACACAAGACCTACAAACGCCAGTTGCAACATCTGTGTAAGACAAAGAAAGCGAGGAATCTAATTTTGCTAATGCCTTCTTAGATCCATAACAAAACTTCAGTTACGTAACTGACCTGCTGTCCAGATTTGAGAACGGACAATCTCCAATTAGACATTTCCGCTCCTGAGCAACTGTCGATGACTTGGCCTACTTACTAGTGAATGACTAAGACAAACACTAAGCTAACGCAGTCTGTCTCCCTCCCCCGGTTTTTCCCCCCAAGTAAGAATAAAGTTTTATTCTGTAGCTTAAAAATTGAATTTCGATGGCAAGGGTCTCTCTAAAACAACACCATAAGAGAATTAGTGTTAAGAATTTATAAACAGATGGAAAGTAAATTAACAAAAAGAGGATAAAGGCAGGAGGGGAAATTTCGTTCTTCGGTTTAAGCTTGATTTCTAATTTTAATCTGATCTGAAAATATAGCCCATCGTGAATTAAGCTGATGTAACTCGTAGAATATTCAATAAAAAAGTATTGCAGCTACTTCTTTAAAACGAAATGGTGATTATATTCGCATTACCTACGGTATTTTGGAATGTCCCCCCATATCTCATTAGAAAAGATTCGTGATGAAAACAAAGAAGAAAAAATTATGAAAAGAAAGATGAAGGAAAATTTTATTCTTTTTTAAAATTTTCAAGAAAATAATTTCCAACGGTTCTCTTATAGCTAGTTTTGAGTGTAAGCAAAAGTATTTTTACTGTAATTTCTTTTTGAAATAAGCGCCGCTTTAATTTGCTGTGCATTGACCTCTTTCGTGGCCAAAACCCTCTGCTGAGATTGAAATAGCAGAATTCTAATTTTCAATTTTCTTAAGCCACACGAAATTTACATCAAAGTTAGGTTACCTGCTTTGCTTCAAACCTGTTTTACAGCATTAGTAAACTATATTAACCACTGAGTACAAAGTACATTAATTATATTACCAAAATATTCTGAAAAACGTAGGTGAAGTTAGTGTTTTTTTTCAAGCTGCCACCCTTTTACTCTAATAAAAGTGTCTTTTAACCTGAAGAGTGTATAAACTGCAACCTCCGTTAATGCGGTAATCTTGAACATTCCAGTAACTTGTTTCGAAATTTTAGAGAGTAGTTTAATATTGCTTATTTTCACAATAAGCAATTAGGTGGTTTCACGACCAGATTGTCGAGGGGATACTAGACAGGGTGTATATATGAGGTGAACGACAATTTTCTCTCGGAAGGTGGAATTTAATCTCTCGTAGCATCTACTGTGCTACGAGATCCTCTATATTTAGGCTTGAGGTAGCCGAGTGGTCAGGAGCGAGAGTGCATAGCACGCGTTCCTTGAGTAGACCGGGGTTCAAGCCCGTGACTACTAAATACGATAAATATTTGTACTGACAATTTATTGTAAACTCTACTGACTTGGTTGTCGTGCCGGAGTATAAAACAGAAAATTTATTGATAGTGTATAGTGTGTTCGTTTCTAGCGGCACCAGGGGTTACCCACATCTCCGCGTTGGGTGTAACAGTTCACTGTAAAGGCCAGAGATTTAAAAGTGTATGGATTTTGTATAAGTGTAGTGTTGTGTATTGTTCTTCTTCTGGCTATTTAGCCGGTAGACCCCTGCTGGAGCCCCAACGTTGTCCACACTATGCCTCGTGGAGGCAGACCAGGTACACTAGTATTGAAATATTTACTCTGGCAGGTCCTGCCACCTAATTTCCTGAGATTTCAGTGGCTAGGACCTTAAAAAAAAAAAAAATAATAAATAAAAATAATATATATATATATACAGGGCTTTCCAATAGTAACGCTCGATTTTTGTAACGCAATAAAACAAATTGTGAGAGTGATAGTGATCTATTTTTATTTTTATTATGAAGTATATGTGTTAACATTATGTTTTAAAAATTATATCAGATAAATGTCCGCCGCGGCTTTGTCTGGTTTGATTAATCCTGGATACCCAATTGGTGATGATGTTATCGCATAAAAGTGGCTCAATTTCAGCAATAACGCGCCTAATGTTGGCCTTTAAGGCGGCAACCGTCCGTGGTTTGTTAGCATAGACTTTGGATTTTAGAAAGCCCCAGAGAAAAAAATCCAGTGGCGTTAGGTCGCAGGATCTGAGCGGCCAATTAACGTCACCATTTCGCGATATAACGGAACCTTCAAATTTCTCATGCAATAGTGTTACTGTATCACGTGCCGTATGGCACGTAGCACCGTCTTGCTGAAACCAAATGTTTGTTAGATCGATTCCATCCACTGCAGGCCAAAAAAAAATCTCTTATCATAGCCCTGTATCGCTCACCGTTGACCGTAAGTGCCACTTCTTCGTTTTCGAAAAAACACGGACCGATTATTCCGCCGGACCAAAGTGTACACCATACCGTAACTTTTTCGGAATGTAGTGGGACCTCATGAATCTCCCGTGGGTTTTCGTCGCTGTAAATTCGGCAATTTTGCTTGTTAACAAAGCCACTTAACCAGAAATGAGCCTCGTCACTAAACATTATTTTTCGCCCAAAATCAGGATCGACCTCCAACTGCTCTAGCGCCCAATCAGCGAATGCACGCCGCTGCGCATGATCGTTGGGCTTTAGTTGTTGGGTTAATTGCACTTTATAAGGGTGAAGCCCTAAGTCCTTATGCAGGATTCGCCAAGTTGTCGTCGAAGACAGGCCAAGTTCTTGAGCCCGACGCGGAATGGACTGTTGCGGATTCTCACGCACACTTTCCCGGACTGCAGCAATATTTTCAACGGATCTTGCGTTTCGCTGACGTACAGGTACTTTCAGATTTGCCACAGACCCAGTTGCTTCGAATTTGTTTATTAAACGGCGAATTGTGGATTCTGAAGGACGTTCGTCGACACCATAAACTGCACGGAGTGCACGAAACGTTTGACGAATAGAACATTGGTTTTGATAATAATTTTTTACAATTTCGACTCGTTGCTCAGTCGTGTAACGCTCCATAATAAAATGCAGAGACTAACTGAATACGGCTACCAAAGATACCATCTGTGTGACTGTCGACTTCGTCATGCGCTGTTGCCAAACATCGAGCGTTACTATTGGAAAACCCTTTATATATATATATGTGTGTGTGTGTGTGTAATAAAATAAAATAAGATTTTTGCTCAGTGGGGGTTAAGAAAATTGTGTAGAAAGAAAATTTGTGCCAGATGAGTTTAGTTTGAACGCAGTTAAATTTTAAGTTATGTGGGGTATACACTTCGTATTAGGTAGAGTGGGGGGGGAGACAGAAATATGGGGACGATAGAGAAGGCCCTCCTAACTTTCGTAGTTCTCAAGTGTTGTTGTAGAGGTTAGGCGCATCAGCAACTTAGATCATATTGCGCCGTTATGTATCATGTGCGTTCACGGGACGATTTGCATGTTGAAAACCCTAGAATAATTCACGAGGAACGGGTGCTAAAAGGTCCATACTGTGAGATCTTTGCTATTCGACGTCTGTTAAAACTGTATTCTTGGCAATGGTCAACGACAACCCTGATGGGCAAAACAAGAAATTACTGTAAGGAGTACGTTTTCAGTGGCTTTGTGCTGAAAGTGTACGGGAGGGTGGCATACTCGAGTGATTTTAGCCAAAGTTAATTCGACATTCCTTTAATTGTGATAAATCAAATACTTTGAATCGTGAATTTTTTAAGTGGTAGAAGAAAATGTAAGATAAGTAAAATGGAAGATCAGAAGAAAGCAGAGAGAGCATGCCAGCAAGTAATTTGACAAAAGGACTGGCCATGGTAATATTCAACTTTGCAAAAAACATTCAACCTTACCATGGCCAATCTAATAATTCCGGATGAGGTGGCAAATCTAATTTATATTAGATGTCCCACCTCTTCTGGAATTATGTACCTTCCCGACATTCTGTAGAGGCTGTTGTTAATAACAGATCATTTTTATTACTTTTATGGTTCATCATCATCATCATCAGCCATTTTCAATCCACTGCAGGATGAAGGCCTCTCCAGCAACTTTCCAGTTCCTTCTGTTTTGAGCACTGGCCATCCATTTACTACCCGAAAACTCATGAATTTCATCTATCCATCTCCGCCTTTGTCTTCCAGGTTTTCTTCTAGCTCCTCTTGGGTACCATTCTGTTATTTTCTTAGTCCATCTGTCATCATGTCTTCGAGCTATGTGTCCTGCCCAAGACCATTTTAGTTCTTTAGTTTTGATAAGAATGTCCTTTACTTGAGTTTGCTGCCTAATCCATGTGTTTCTCTTCTTATCTAACAGTCTGATTCCCAATATAATTCGTTCCATTCTTCGCTGTGCGGTTCTCAGCTTCTCTTCCATTCTTTTGGTGAGTGCCCAAGTTTCACTTCCATAAGTCATGGTGGGGAGTATACATTGATTCATTATTTTACGTTTCAGACAAACTGGGATATTGCTCTTCAGTATGTGACTATATTTCCTGAATGCTATCCATCCAAAATTTATTCTTCTCTTGACTTCCACCCATTTATCATTATTACAGCTAATAACTTGTCCCAGATAAGTATATGACTCCACCTTTTCAATTACTGCTCCTTCAATCATTATTTCCCTTTCCGTGGCATACTTGTTCATCATTACTTTTGTTTTAGCCATATTCATCTTTAGTCCAAAATCCTTACTAACTGTGCATAACTGATTAAGATTTTCCTCTAATTCTTTGGGATCGTGGCTTATGACCACAATGTCATCTGCAAATCGTAAATGGTTTAGGTACTCTCCGTTCACATTGACTCCTTTCTGCGACCAGTCTAATCTTCTGAAAGCTTCCTCAAGGGCAGCAGTAAACAGCTTCGGAGATATTGTGTCTCCTTGTCGAACTCCTTTCTCGATTTTAAATTTGCCACTGTCTTTGTCTAGTCTAATAAAGGATGTAGCACTCTCATATATTTTCTTCAAAATCATAATATATGGAGTATCTATGCCTTGTCTTTCCAGTGCCCGAAACATTGCCTTATGCTGTATGGAGTCAAATGCCTTTTCATAATCTACAAATACCAGGCATAATGGTGTTTTATATTCATTTGCTTTCTCCATTAGCTGTGATATTACGTGAAGGTGATCCATAGTTGAGAATCCTGTCCTAAAGCCAGCTTGCTCTTTCGGTTGATTCTCATCAAGTATTCTTTCTAATCTGTTAGTAATGACCCTTGTGAACAACTTGTAGATATGGGATAACAAGCTAATTGGTCTATAATTTCCAATTTCTGATTTATCTCCTTTCTTATGCAGCAAAACTATGATTGCATTATTCCACTGCATAGGCATCACACCTTTTCTAATGCACTTTGTGAAGAGCCTTGCCAGTTTTTGTGTTATGTCTCTTCCTCCCAATTTTAACAACTCTACAGTAACTTCATCTTCCCCCGGGGCTTTTCGATTCTTCATTTTCTTCAATGCATGTTCTACCTCATCAGGAAGAATATCGGGTATGTCGTATGTGTTGCTACTTTGCAATCCATCTTCCCCACTGCTGGTATCATTCCCTCGCTCCTTGTATAATTCTCTATAGTAGTCTTCTGCTATTTGAATTATGCCTTCTCTGCTGTTTATAAGCACACCATCGCTATTCTTCAGTTTCAGTATCATTTGTCTTTCTGTATTACTGCTCATGGCTGCTGATTTAAATCCTTTGTTTTCCCTTAATGCTTGTTCTACTTTTCTTGTGTTAAATCTTCTTATGTCCTCTCTGAGTCTCTTTCTAATGGCTTTGCATAACTCAGTATACTCAATTTTCTCCCTGTCAGTGTTTTTCTTGCTCTTCATTTGTCGTCTTTGGTTCATCATGACAAGTGTTTCTTGACTAATTTTTTCTTCTTTGGATTTCTGTTTCCCTATAGGTTTCTTCTTTTATGTTTATTATATGTAATTATATACTACATTGCATCGTTGTTTTTTGATTTTTTTTTGTTATCAGTTTAGATAATTATAATTATGTAAACTGATTATCTCTTGATATTTTAAGGAGTCCTTATGTGCTGTAATGTGATAACTAGATCGTATGTATAGCTTAGCTTAATTTTCAGCACTCACCTCATAGTAATCCGCTTAGCTGGTGGAGGGTTTTACCACATACATAGTGGTTATAGGATTCTAATACTTTACAGGGATTATGGGTTTAAAATTAAGTTATGGGCTGTAGAAAAATTTTTAAGAAAGGAAAGTGCACCTTCTATGGTTGCCTAATTAAATTAAATTAAATGAAGAGGAAAAAAAGAAAGGAAAATATAAGCTAATAATCGCGCACGAGCGACTTTCGAGTTTCCTCGTCTTCAGTTAGCTATAGTGGAGGGGGGGAAAGAGAGCGCGCTTGTGTTATATACGGGTTGGGTTCCCGAAATGCATTTCAGTGCACGTGGAAACTTGATACATGCTAAATTCCAAATGGGGGAGAAATTGGCGGGAATCTTTTTGTTTAACACGTTGAGTGATGTATGGCGCTTAAACCATTCAATAACGAGGGCTTCGTTTTCAAGGATTTTGCAGCTAGAATTTAATTTAATTTAATTACTGTGATGGCTGAATCGATGAGTGGGTTGTGATTTTGAGATTGGACGTGTTGTGTTAGTTCTGTACTTGCTGAATTAGTTTTGAAGCTATTAAAGTGGTAGTATGCACGCGTGTTGGAAATTTTTGATGTTCCGAATTTTGCTGTTGTACTGCCTGTGTAACATGCTTGGCAATCTGATTGGCATCTGATCAAATATATAATGTTGTTGTAATCTTGTGTCTCGTACTCGTGTGTTGTCTTGTATGAATTGAATTTGGAACTTAATTTGTTATCCGATGTGAATATTAATTTGATATCTGTATTTTTAAAAATCTGTTGAAGTCTTCTAGCGTATCGTTGATGAAATGGGAGCGCGATAAGGGGTTTGTGTGTCTTATTCTTGTTCACGTGGTTAATAATTTTGTTTGGGTTATTAGTGTTATTATGAACTTTGGTGATGGTTTCTTTTATTAGTTGTGGTGGGTATTTTCTGTCGATGAATTTTTTGGTGAGGTATTGTAATTCTATAGATAGGTCTGTTTGTGTGTGGCTATATTTTACAGCGTTGTATATCTGGTTGTATAGAACTGCTTTTTTGATGTATAGAGGGTGGTGTGAGTGGTAAAGTAAGAATTTACCTGTATGTGTGTTTTTTCTGTATATTTTGGTGCCTAAAGATGTGTTTATTTTGTATACAGTGAGGTTTAGAAAATTAATTTTATTATCGTTTTCTACTTCGAGGGTGAATTTGAGTCTTTCATGTGTTGTGTTAAAGGTGTTCAGTAAAGTATCGATGGTGGTTCTGTTGCCTATTAAGAGGACGTCATCTGCATACCTCATGTATAGTTTAATTCCTGGGGGAAAGGGTCGGAGAATTTTTTCTTCGATAGATGCGAGGTAGATCTCGGATAAAGGGGCAGAGATACCGAGGCCCATGGGAAGGCCGAAAATTTGTTCGTAGACGTTATTTTGGAATTTAAATTGTTTGGCGTCAAGTAACAGTGATGTGAGTTCTAAAATATCATTAATGTTTAAGTCGGTACGTTTTGTTAATGTGTCGTCTTTGATTAATAGATCTTTAAGGGCCAGTAGCATGGATTCGATGTGTACATTTGTGTATAGGGAGACGACGTCGAAGGACGCGAGAATATCGTTTTCAGATATGGTTATGGAAGTTATATATTCGTGTGCTTGTTTAGTGTTGTAGACTCTGAACCGAGAAAATCTCATAAAGGTGAAATGATTTTGACCAGGAATATGGATAGGTTAGCATAGGCGGACTGTTTATAAGAAACGATGGGCCTTAAAGGATAATCTTGTTTATGGAGTTTGACATATTCCAAAAATGTGGAATAGTCAAAGAATACAGATTCAATTTCGCCATTAACAGCAACAACTACCCAGTTAAAGACGCCATGATAGAAATGCAAACCAAACTTGATAACCACCCAGATAAATATCGAATCATACATGAAACTAACGCTGTTTTTAACTCCCAATTAACCAGTAAACCTAACATTCTCCAACAACAATTAATCCACATACGAGACTTCATGAAAACCCCGAACATTATAATACAAACGGCAGACAATGGGGATACCATCGCAATCATGGACAAAAACACATATACAAAGAAAATGTTACACATCTTATCAGACTCAACAACATACAGAACTTGCAACACGTTTAATATTAACAAGCTTAAAAATAAACTTGATGGGATCCTAAGAAGACTCAGAGCCAACAAACAAATTAATTTACATACCCTCCAGCAAATAGGCATACGCAATAATATTCTCCCACACATTTTTGGAATAGTCAAACTCCATAAACAAGATTATCCTTTAAGGCCCATCGTTTCTTATAAACAGTCCGCCTATGCTAACCTATCCATATTCCTGGTCAAAATCATTTCACCTTTAATGAGATTTTCTCGGTTCAGGGTCTACAACACTAAACAACCACACGAATATATAACTTCCATAACCATATCTGAAAACGATATTCTCGCGTCCTTCGACGTCGTCTCCCTATACACAAACGTACACATCGAATCCATGCTACTGGCCCTTAAAGATCTATTAATCAAAGACGACACATTAACAAAACGTACCGACTTAAACATTAATGATATTTTAGAACTCACATCACTGTTACTTGACGCCAAACAATTTAAATTCCAAAATAACGTCTACGAACAAATTTTCGGCCTTCCCATGGGCCTCGGTATCTCTGCCCCTTTATCCGAGATCTACCTCGCATCTATCGAAGAAAAAATTCTCCAATCCTTTCCCCCAGGAATTAAACTATACATGAGGTATGCAGATGACGTCCTCTTAATAGGCAACAGAACCACCATCGATACTTTACTGAACACGTTTAACACAACACATGAGACTCAAATTCACCCTCGAAGTAGAAAACGATAATAAAATTAATTTTCTAAACCTCACTGTATACAAAATAAACACATCTTTAGGCACCAAAATATACAGGTAAATTCTTACTTTACCACTCACACCGCCCTCTATACATCAAAAAAGCAGTTCTATACAACCAGATATACAACGCTGTAAAATATAGCCACACACAAACAGACCTATCTATAGAATTACAATACCTCACCAAAAAATTCATCGACAGAAAATACCCACCACAACTAATAAAAGAAACCATCACCAAAGTTCATAGTAACACTAATAACTCAAACAAAATTATTAACCACGTGAACAAGAATAAGACACACCAACCCCTTATCGCGCTCCCAGATCATCAACAATACGCTAGAAGACTTCAACAGATTTTTAAAAATACAGATATCAAATTAATATTCACATCGTATAACAAATTAAGTTCCAAATTCAATTCATACAAGACAACACACGAGTACGAGACACAAGATTACAACAACATTATATATTTGATCAGATGCCAATCAGATTGCCAAGCATGTTACATAGGCAGTACAACAGCAAAATTCGGAACATCAAAAATTTCCAACACGCGTGCATACTACCACTTTAATAGCTTCAAAACTAATTCAGCAAGTACAGAACTAACACAACACGTCCAATCTCAAAATCACAACCCACTCATCGATTCAGCCATCACAGTAATTAAATTAAATTAAATTCTAGCTGCAAAATCCTTGAAAACGAAGCCCTCGTTATTGAATGGTTTAAGCGCCATACATCACTCAACGTGTTAAACAAAAAGATTCCCGCCAATTTCTCCCCCATTTGGAATTTAGCACGTATCAAGTTTCCACGTGCACTGAAATGCATTTCGGGAACCCAACCCGTATATAACACAAGCGCGCTCTCTTTCCCCCCCTCCACTATAGCTAACTGAAGACGAGGAAACTCGAAAGTCGCTCGTGCGCGATTATTAGCTAATATTTTCCTTTCTTTTTTTTCTCTTAATTTAATTTAATTTAATTAGGCAACCATGGAAGGTGCACTTTCCTTTCTTAAAAATTTTTCTACAGCCCATAACTTAATTTTAAACCCATAATCCCTGTAAAGTATTAGAATCCTATAACCACTATGTATGTGGTAAAACCCTCCACCAGCTAAGCGGATTACTATGAGGTGAGTGCTGAAAATTAAGCTAAGCTATACATACGATCTAGTAAACTGATTATGTAAACATATTATGTATAATTATGCAAACTGATCTAGTTTACATAATAATAATTATGTAAACCAGATCAGTTTACATAATTATAACGCAGATACATAATTCATGAATTACTACTACTATTTGCTTATTATATTAATCACGAATTACTACTATTATTTCAAGGGTTTAGTGTCAAACAACGTTAACTACAAAATCATTTTGAAGTTAACGTTGTTTGACACTAAACCCTCGATTTGCTTATTATATTAATCATGAATTTTTACTCTTTGCTTATTATATTAATCACGGAGAAACGTCAAATACGCGTTACATTTCATTTGTTATTAATATAATAGAATAGAATCTTTAATTGCAGCAATGATAGACATACAATTAGTCCCGTCCCGTCACGGTGGTGCCAGGGGTTTACAAAACATATTTACAAAAGCTACATGAGAAAAACATAAGTTACAGATTATTAACAAAGCACAGTTTTACATTTTCAGTTCGACGAGGATACTCTTCCTGTATTTTTTATTATTGACCACTTCTTGGAGGTCCCCGTCGATGGCTTGCAGTGAGGGCAGCATTTGCTTTGGCAGGAATCTGTCGGTTAGTACTAGCCGGTTACGGTTTGCTAGCAGCTGTGCTGAAGACCGGAGATAAGGGGAAGGAATGCGCCAAGAGCAGTGATCCCAGAAGTTCGGCTCTGTAATTTTACCGGTGGCCATCTTGATGGTGAAGAGCAGCCTTCTTTCTCCGATGTAGGACCGGAGCCTGCGTAGGTGAAGAGCTTCTGCTAACTGCGTTGATCTGAGAGCTGGGGGAAGGTGGAGTTTGCTGTTGGCCCATTTTAGAAGCCAGAATTCGGCAGAGAATATTCTTCTAATGTTGGATTCGGCGGCCGAGGCCCATATCTCTGAAGCATACAGCATTGTCGGGTAAAGGATTGATACTATGTATCTTTTTACCAGTTGTGGGTCGGTGGCATGGAGCAGCTGTTGTTTGGCGACCCAGCGTAGTGAATTCAGCCTCGACTGTATGAGGTTTATGTGATCGTTGAAAGATAGTTTGGAGTCGAAAACAACCCCCAGATCTTTGTGTGTTTGAACACTTGGAACTGAGAAGCCGTTAAGCACAGGCTCCAACGTTGTTCGGCTGCCCTTTAGAGAGTAAGTTATTTGTGCTGATTTTAGGGGGTTGATTTGGAGGTTGAAGATATTGAAGTAGTCAGCCATGTCCTGCAGTTTGCTAGTGATTTGCTGAGTGATTTCGGCTGCCGAGTTGGATGGCGATATTCTAGTAAGGAGCTTGAATCGTCAGCATATGTGATCCAATTGCACTTATTGGTCACAAATGGCACCATGATTGCTGAGAAGAGAATGCCAGACCGGACCCCCCCCCCTTGAGGTACACCGGCAGTTATGTGACGCGTGAAGGTCTTTGTTCCGATCTTTAGAACAAGGGTCCTCTTCGATAGGAGAGATTCTAGGAACCAGAGAACATCGCCGCGAAAATTGAAGTAGTTTTCTAAGGGACGTAGGAGATTAGGTATATAGATGGCATCAAATGCGGAATGGATGTCAAGATATATAACTGACAATTCCTGTCTTTGTTCGAAGGCATCTAAGATGTGCAGAGTGGTTGTTACAAGGTTAGTTATAGTTGACCTTCCTGATATCCCATAGTGTATTTGCTGAGGACTGTCACGGAGAATTTGATGGGTGACAAACGGTAGCAATGCTTTCTCCAGAATTTTTAGCAATACAGAGGCGCAAGCGATGGGCCTATGTTGGCTTGGGAGCGTCGATTGTTGGTGCTTAGAAAGGGGCCAGACAGAGTACCTGTTCCACCGGGGTGGAAAGAAATGAACTTCGAGGCACCTGTTGTATAGGTTGAGGAGTGAGTCGATGATGAAGACACTTAAACATTTGATTATGAACTGGGGGATGCCATCGTCACCGGTGGTTGTTGTGAGAGGGAGAGTATTAATGGCCTGCATCAGTTGTTGCTTGGAAATTCGGATCGTAGCGAGACTATCAGTGAGATGAGAGCGGTTGAGGAGTGGCCGATTAGGTAGAGCTGGAGGTTGATTAGAAAATCTGGCAACGTAGTTGAGCCAGTCAATTGGGTCGATGTTGCTGGAAGAACTAGCCTTTGTTTTGTAGAATGGTTTTCCCCCTTTTTAGGGTTCTTTCGAGGTGCTTTTTAATTGAAGCTGATTTGTTTCTGTTGAATTCGGCCGTGGCTTTGGAGAATGAAATGCGGTCTTGGACATCGCCGGAAGCTTTCCACTTGGCGTGTAGTAATTGTTTGTAGTGGAAACTTTGGCTGAGCTGGGGAGTCCACCATGCTCTGGAGCGCGGAGTAATGGTGACTGTCTTGGTAGCGGTGTGAAGGGCTATGGTATTGATCCATGTGGTCATTAAATCGATTGCGAAGCTCAGTTCACATCCATCTAATATGTTCCATGGGACTGTGGATGCAGCTTCAATGCAGAGTGCTGTATTCAGAAATTTTGGGGCGGTGACCTTTTTCACAGATTTGGTTTTGGGGGTATTGAAATATTTTTTGGGTAGAAGAGCTGTAAATATGATTGGTTGGTGGTCTGATTGAAACATGTCGGCTGTGGTTTCTTCGACTTGGCATGTTGCCTTGGAATAGACTATGTCTAGTAGGTTTCGGTCTCTCGTTGGCTGGTAGTTAACTTGGAATATTTGGATTGATTGGAGTGATTCTGTGAGACGACTTTTGAGGTGTTGGGTAGATGGCGGAAGATTGAAGTCCCCACATACGATGTGAGTGGCTGCTGGGTGGAGATTATTTATTAACCAGTTAGTGGCTGCGTCAATGGCCATCATAGTTGGCGTTGGAGGAAGGTACAGGGATGCGACGTCTATAGTGGTACCTTGATGTTCCAGAGTTATCATTAAGGCTTCCACGTCTTGAGAGATACTTGAGACAGAGTGTACGATGGAGAACTTTGTCGTATTGAAAATTATAGCAACTCCACCCCCTCTGCGGTTATCGCGAGAGGCAGCCAGTACATGAAAGCCTGCAGGAATGGAGCAGCTGATATCTGTCTGGTTCGCCTCTAACCACGTTTCAGCGAGGCACAATATGTCTAGTGAGTTTGAGAGTAGAATCTTTTCCAGTGTATTAAGTTTATTTCTTAAGGACCTGATATTCTGGAGCATTACGCGGATGGTAGGAGAGGTTGTAATGTTTATCCTCATAGGAGGGAGCCTTGCTTCCCGGCTGTGAACAAGTAGAGGCTCTCGATAATGAGAGATCAGGACAGGGATGAGGCGACCTCGGGTTCTCTCACGTTGGAGGATGGTATTACCAACCTTGGGCGGAGTTTGTTCCACTATGTTGGTGTGGGAAGATTCTGGTGCTGGCATCCTTTCTGGCAGGCAATTATACTCGTCAAGTCAGCTGGGACTGCGGTGGGAGTACTTTTGTCTGATCTGAGTAGTCGCTTTAGGTTTCGAGGTTGATTGATTGTTAACAAATGGCCTGATCCTCGTTCCGACAGGCCAAATGGCGACGCTTCCTATCAGGTCTACTTGCTGTCGGCTATAGTCAATTTTGAATGCAGCATATTGTTGACTCCTAGTTTGTAGTTTATGTACAGTTGACCGTAGATTCAGCTCTTCATATATAACCTGTTTGACTAGTTCAGGGGTTGTGCATGGAGTAATTTATTAAATTACTCAGCCTGAAATACGTGTTGCATGTCAGGCACTGTTGATTAAAAAGTATTGCAAAACATGGATTGAATATTACGTTGTTCAGTGAATTGAAAACAATTACTTTTATCAGTTAATTAGTTATCAGTTAATCAATTAATTAGTTATCAGTTAATCAATTAATTTGTAATGAGATAAGTAGTTATTTACTTTTCACTTCTGTTAATCATGGTATGTTCTAATTTTTATTTAAGAAATAAAAATTAGTTGTGACTTGAAATGTAACACACTCCGTACATTAATTTGTTTTGTTTCATTACGTACTGGGTGAAGTGTCTTTTTACTATGAGGAACAAACTTAGTGTAATGAATCAGTCTAGAGTAAAAACACCAAAGATTAAAAGATTCAAACATTATAACTCTGAAACTAGGGATATGTTTTTAAGAAATTTAGAAACTTTCTTAAATCTCTTTTGTATCAATCTCTCATTATTTAAAATACAAACGAATTAGGAGCATGAATAAATAACCTAGTTAAAAAATACAGAAATCTATTTTATTCATTAATGGCGAGTGGATATTTTTCATCGTATTTTATTGGTTGGTTGCGAGATTAAGCACTTGCTGATCCGCTCCAGTGTCGCGTGTGTAAACACAGCCTTAGTGCTGAGATTTTATGATTTCTCTACTAGTTCTACAGATATAGAATCTTCTTCTTTGATAACCGAATTTGTTGCTGTAATTGGCAAACGCAAATAAGAGAAGGCCGTACACCAAGATTAAAAACCCATAAATTATTGAAATAGTAAAAAAGCGGAATTTTTAAGTGCAAATTCAAGAGGAGTTGGGTACCGTATGTCGATGGATAGCATAAGGAAAGCAATGTTCGAACTTATGATTAAAAGTCACCCCTGTCTTTTTTTTTTTAGCAGAGCTGGAGAAGGATAGCAGATCCACTGGCCGCTGCCCCTTGGTGTTATGCCCGTGATTCGTTCAGTAAAAGAACTTAAGTTCAGCAGCGTCAGTGGCTGCTCTGAAGACGCAAAACGAAAAATTTTCCATGACCTGAAACTAAAAGTAAATTTTGTGTCACTGATGGATGGTTTTAGCACTGGAAAAAATATCACATCATTCGACAGATAACAATTGCAGGTTTGACCTGTTTTCGCGAGAGTTTTGTTTCACAGGCGTTCTACTGTTAGTTAACTGCTCTGCAAACTCATCTGCTAGCAGGTGGCTGTCCCTGGATGAGAAGATAAAAGTTGTCTTGTGAAATGAAAAGTTCCAGTGCCTTGATCAAGTAATCATCATACCTTCAAAATGAATTACAGTTAGTCGTTACTGTGAATTTTGCCGTCTACAGAAAGTGAAGTTTAATTACTAAATTACATGGTAATCATTAAGTAACGTAACCTAACAATAGGCAAATGTTTTGACGTAAACAAGTGTCATTGCGGAATTTCAAAGAAAAGGGAAAATTTACAAATAAGGAACACGTCAGACAAAAACACTGAACTTTTTGTTGTCCAATATCTAAAATTTTGTTTATTTATATACCCATTTACATGAAAATGGGCCTCTTCACTCATGATTAAACAATTGATTGTCTGCTTTAATTGATAATTTTTCACATTCTCTAGGAATAGACTGCAAAAATCGAAACGTATATCCAAATCACGAACAAGTGTTCACTCAGACAAATGTCTGTCTCCACCTACAATTTTTGTATTCCCGTACTACTACTACTACAACTACTACTACTACTACTACAAATAGGCCTGCAGTATAATGTGTAAGTTAGTGTAATGTGTTGTTTATATTGTTAGTAACAGGTCACTCTACCACAAGGGAGCAGACACCACATAGATGTCGGTTACCTGGTGTTACGTGGAGCAGGACCTGGTTCTACTATTCTGTCTGTGCTTATTGCACTAAGAACCACCCATCCACCAAGCGATAGTGCAATCCTAGTGGGTGCCCACATTTCCACACGCAGACTGCCCACACCTGGAAGCACAAAAAGGGGGGGGGGCAGCCACTAGAGATATACAAAACTGACAGATGCTGTAATCTCGCTTCCAATCTACTCTGATCAGGAGCCAACAAAAAAAAAAAAAAAAATGTACCCACCCCAAAAGTATACAGTTAAATTAGATAGCATCAGTAACAACTGGAAGCAGTCTCCTCTGATTAAAGACAATCTACAATATTCTTGAAAAACAATGAAACGTTCTTCAGAGGACAGCCAAACAGACTCAGAGCCGCTACTGTCTTCCAACTGCAGATTCATCAGTGCACCCCGGAATTCATCGTATAACGAGCAATCATATAAAATATGATTCCAAGTTTTACACCTGCCGCAATCACAAAATGGATGGCCAGATTGGAACAGCTTGCTTTTTAGAGACCCCTGCCCAGTAATCAAGTAAGAGGCCTCCATAGAAGGATAGAACCATTTATTTAATTTATTATTGAAATTAAAATCCGCATTCGGAATAAATAGATAAGTCGGGCTGCAGTCCCATCGAGTTTCCCAAATTTCATCCAATTTCTGAGTAATAATTTTTTTTTCTCCTGTTTAATTCCAACAGTCAGATCATTTGTAATGCCCATGAAAGATATCTGCTTTCCTTTACGCAAAAAATTAACTGAAAGCGCTGTATAACACCACCAAATTCAACGGAAGAGCTCCTGCAATTACTTGCAGAGCATTTGGTCGACACTGTTTTACATACCTTCAATATTGTCAATAACATAAATCTTTGAATTTCACCTTACCTTATGTTGGAATACCAAATTGATGCCCCATACACTACTATTGAAAGGAATATGGCCTTATAATACAGATTTAGTACACGCTTGCCTAACCCCCAATCTTTCTTAAGTTGTCTTCACAATAAGGCTGTATAATTTTTAATCTTATTTCTTAAATGTTCTAAATGGGGTGTAAATAACAATTTATCATCCAGGATTAAACCTAAGTACTTAATCTGTGAGACAAGAGATCTGTTTGTTATTTTTTATGCAGACGAGGTGGCCGATTATAATCTAACTTTCCCAGTAGCAACGTCATAACTGTTTTAATCGGGGAAATTTTCAACTTATGGTGCGCACTTTTCAAGATCATTTACTATTAATAGTAGTCTGCCCTCTATCTCAGATCGATATTTGCCTTGCACACACAGAACCAAATCGTCTGCATAAGCTACTTTATGACAAAAAGGAAAATCCTTTTGGAGTCATTTATTTATTCAAGTAAAGGAAAAGGTAAGGTTACATATACAGCAAATGTTTGCTAGGAGGGTAAACATAAAAATAACAGATTAACAATATATACATTAATGTAAAGGATACGGATCAAATTTATTACAGCAGGCTAAGACAATGTTCAGGATAAATGTTCTAAATAAATTCAGCATCCCCAGAAGCACGGTGCGGGAGAGGAGGCAAGTTGTAGAAGGCTGCCCGGAACAGGAGGGGAGTGCCGTTTGTCTTCAAAAACAGAGCCTACGGAGCGTGGAGGAGACTTGAAACATCCAAAATTACAGTATTGCCTAGGGATCCGCAGAGTGTTTGGATCAACTGACTACTGTCTTGTCCATGCAAATCGCCTCGGGGTTAATATTTAGGTCGTTCAGGTAACTAATCGTGTTTGCTGGAAACATACGACTGAGCGAGCTGATTTGGTTGAGGGCAGGTGGGACCTTAAATATTTGGTGATTAGTTGCTCTTCTGTTATATTTTGGCAGAATGATGAGCCTGTTGATGTGGGAGCATCTAGTCTACCCGAAATAAGCTTGGAGAGGGTCATTATATTGCGAGTAGTGATTATTTGTTTCCTCATTCCATGCAGTGAGTGCAGTATAGTCCTAGTGATAGCGAGCGGATGTCCTGAAGATCTATTGAGAGATCGCAGCAGCCAATACACAAGCCCCAAGAACTGCTGCAGATAGGTTGGAGGAGCGGAGCGCCAGATTTCCGACGTGTAGAGAGCGAGCCACAGGTACAACACAAGTTTGGATAAATCTAGATATTAGTTTCTTATTGCTGTAACCAACCAGTTCCTGACGAGCAGACTAAAGGGATACATAGAATTTGTTTCTTGCTTCCTTAAATTGCTCCAGAAAAGACAGATTCGAATCCCAGACCAAACCGAGGTCCATGTGAAAGTTGATAGACTTGATTTGATGTCCATTTAAAAGAGACGTGCATTGGGATTATTCTTTGGTTTAATGGCTCCAATTTTGGAGAAATTAAATTCCCTTGGCTACAAGGATTGGTATGTACTTTCAGCATGACGGAACTCCTGCACATTATACCCGTCTGGTGATACAATATCCAAATTGAACTTTCCCTGAACGATGGATCGGCCGTGGTGGTCCCGTTCATTGGCCACCAAGGTCCCCACACCTCACTCCGTTAGTTTGTTTATGGGGATGGAAGTGTAAAGTGTGTTTAGGGTCTAACGGCACCAGGGGTTCCCCCCATCTCCGCCTAGTCTACATTGTCCTGTGTTACAGTACGCTGTAAAGGCCAGAGGTTTAAAAGTGTATGGATATTGTTGGGTATAGTGTTATGTACCGTTGTTCATCTGGCCATTTAGCCGCTGGACCCCTACTTAGGCCCAACGTTGTCCACACTAAGCCCCGTGGAGGCAGGCCTCCACGAGGCTTAGTGTGGGCCTTCAGTGTACATTATTGTGAAGAAGCATATTATCGTAATTGGCTTCAATTTCCTGAAGAAATAATTTGAATTGGCGATGATAAAGTGAATTTGTAGATCTAAGAAAATTAATCATCTTTATAACTTTTTGCATTATGTCTTCAAAAATTTTAATAAGTTTGGAACATAAGACAGTTCGGTGAATTATGAAAAGATGAATGAGCAAATTTATGTTATCTTGCTTCAGGCATTGAACCAGCCCTTTATTTGAAGATGTCATTGCCCGAGCACCGTCTGTGCATATTGATATTAACTTGGATATATCAGATTAATGGTATTCATAAATTCAGTAAGTGAATTATACCAGTATTCTCCACGAGTTCTGTCCTCAAGGGATAACACAGAAATTTCAGAGATTATCATAATTTCTTTTGTCAGATTGTTCTTAATCATCCACCCAAATACGTACAAAATTTTGATTGTTATATAAAAGATTTAGTGCTGTTTTGTCATATCGATGCAGGATTTATTTAAAGAAATAACTATCATCAGAGATAAAGGGATGTGATTGTTTTTGCAAAGGTGATTATAATGCACTTAGACATTTTATAAACTCATTTCAGTAGGACCAAGGTGATGTTGACAAAAAGTGTTCAGAGGGGAAATCAAAGAGGCCTCCAAGCATTTGATACAACTAATAGATATTTCAGTTCTTCATGGTATTGCTCACTTTTTTCGTCAAAAAATCGTATAAATATAAGTACTTGAGTAGTATCACTAATATCACATGATTCATTTAGAGCCAAAGAATAATATTCAGAAAGTTGAACATGATGTTGCATTTGTTTAAAATTTTCTTCTGCTAGTATTTTTGAATTTCTCGTGTTGCTTGTGGCTGATAATGAGATTCTATGAATGCTATGAACAACATCACTTTCAAACATTGATGAGGCAGCTTGAACCATATATTCTTTCACAATACAAACGTCAGTAAATGGTTTCAAATGTTTAACCCAAGTCCAAGAAATGCGTAAGTCACTTTTTCTTGCTAGGACAGACATCGTTCATAATTTGTGTTGAGGTATAGAAGCTTGATAATAAATTTTCCACTTTAATTTTACGGACACTTCCTACTGGGTATTTATTATGAAAACTTGTATTGTTCGTATCATAATGACGTTTCAGATTACTACTTTTAATGATAGCAACTGTTTCAAGACAAATTATATACACTTGGAATCGATCCTTCTTTATTTGGAAGTGTAAAACGATAATAACTCGATCCACTCTGGTAAAAACTGTCTGTTTTCCTTGTCTACTTTCCTTTTCGTTTTATCCATAACGGTTGATTTTAGGCTGAAAATATGTATAATAAATAGAAAGTTTTTTCAATCTATCTTCTTTCAAAAAGTATTCCACACGTACAATAATCAGCACGAAACATGTATTTGATGACCACTAAACTGTGAACTTCAGAGAATTTCACTATTCAGTAGACTCAATGACGGACGACAGCGTGTAATGGAGTTAACTTCCAGTTTGCGTGGGAAATACGTAACGTGCGATGACGAAACTGTATTATGGTATAATTGAACATACCATAATACAGTATTGATTTTAATTGCGGGTTAAAGGATACCAAGCTATCCTTTAACCCGCAATTAAAATCTTTCACTGTACAAAGGAGTATATAAAGATTTGTATGTTTAATTATAACTTACATTACGCCTCTCAGTTTCGTTAAACAGAAGTCCGACTGTACCTTTTAAGTTAATGATTTAGGTTCATTTACCTGGCTGTCCGCTAATTGTTGACCTATGTACTAGACCAATCCGGAAGTACAGATTAACGTTTTAGCTTAATGCTGGCGATTATAATTACGT
The DNA here is from genome assembly GCF_048544385.1 of Mastigoproctus giganteus. Classification (NCBI taxonomy): domain Eukaryota; kingdom Metazoa; phylum Arthropoda; class Arachnida; order Uropygi; family Thelyphonidae; genus Mastigoproctus; species Mastigoproctus giganteus. Next base: position 110,930,168 of record NC_143584.1, on the reverse strand, counting down.
GTAGATTACAGAAATTAGAGATGCTGTATCATCTAATTAAAGTAAGGAATTAGTCCTCAATGCCCATTATCCTTTAAACAAAAAAAAAAACGAATTTTCAAAAATCTTAATATGTGATGAATCTCGAGGATTCCAGATTTATGACATTCTACTGTATTATACTGTTTACTTTTTTTGTTTATATTTGAAATTAATAAAAGAAAAAATTAAATTAAGTCTTTTGATCAATGTTTTTAATATCTAGAATACAGTGCATCGGGTGGTGCACTGTATTCCAGGTATACAGTGGGTGGCATCGGTAGTGTCGACCAAATTTACTTTCGTCTTCAAAATGTTTTCTGCCAGTTCAGATGTTTCATTTGCTCAGTTTGCTACATGGTGACTAGTATGTTTGTAGAAAACAGTGCAAAGCTCTCTTCAATCGCGTTTTTTCCTGATCTCAAAGTGTCACGAGATATGCATCTTCGTTATTTGTGGCATATGCAACATAAACTGTGCGCGCTGTTGAATCTCTGCCTAGCTTTTTTCGATAATGTTCCATGCAATATTTTCTTCAGTTTAAATCAGTTAGGCATATATATTTCGGTGTCGAATTCAATCCTTTCTCCCGTATTCCGTTATATCTTGATGCTGCTGATTGACAGCTCATTTTAGTAAACCCTTATAAATAAGCCTTTTCTATTAAGTTGATCTGTGAATTTATTTTTATATTTTTTCATTTCGTTTTATTTTATATTTTATTGTTTGTCATTTTTGTGTATTGTATTTATTTATTTTTTCTCAATGTGGACATCTTTAAGTTGACATGGGAGACCGCCCAGTACTGATCATTTATGTCACTTCCTACAAAGCGCCTGTCCTTGTGCCCGCGAAGGGGCGAGCTGTAATTTTAATTGTTCGTATTTCGTTAGCAATAAAGGACACTCTTAAAACAATTACAATATATTACTGTTCATCGTATATATGAAATTATTTAATTATAGTAATACTAATATAAAAATAGCGAAATGCTTAAAGTGCGGTACTCACCTTGAATATAATCTGCAATAGTTTTATGAAAAGACTGATGGCTAAATATAAGGTGGAATGGTTAAGTTAATGCATTAAAGTGGGATGAGATTTAATTTAATTTAATTTATGTTCCAGATCAACTACTTTATGACAACCAGGGACTGTGTAGTGCACTTCTGCTTCCTTGCGCTTATTTTAAAATTCCGTTAAATTAAATCTCATCCCACCTTAATGCATTAACTTAACCATTCCACCTTATATTTAGCCATCAGTCTTTTCATAAAACTATTGCAGATTATATTCAAGGTGAGTACCGCACTTTAAGCATTTCGCTATTTTTATATTAGTCTATTATCACGGTACTATAAGAATTCTATAACTTTATACTTATAGAAATACTTATCCTGTTAGTGAAGTAAGTTAATTTCGCTATTGAACAAATTTTTAAAGAGTTAAACTGAAACATTAACAATATTATACCTCCGAATTTAAATATTAATATATTATTATTAGTCCAAGATCCAGGGGCAGGCCATCCCGAGGGTGAAGGGGTGCACTGCACCCGGGTGCCAACGTTCAAGGGGCGCCTGAAACATGAAACTTTCATACATATATGAAGAAAATTTTAAAGGGGGCGCCAAATTTCAAATTGGCACCTGGACGCCAAATTGCGATTGACACCCGGGTGCAGCATACCATAGGAACGCCCCTGCCAAAATAATTATATAAAATATCTTGGTGCAGTATATTTATTGTTCCAATACGTTATGTTATCTGACAGTTTTTGCGTTACTTAGTCTTACAAGGTAAGAACACTTATTATTTCATTTCCACGAGTGCAGTATTCCTACTCATGAAACAGGTGGGTATATGGGATGTGTCAAGGTAACTAATAATAAGAATAGGTACATGAATACCAGTGCTAGAAGTATAGTAAATAAATTTGATCAATTTGAAGTGTTGGTCAAGACATCAAAGGCGGATATTGTTGGGATAGCAGAGACGTGGTGTCACACAAATATAAGGAATGCAGAACTGGAATTTGGGGAGTGCAATGTGTACAGAAAGGATAGACTGGATAGGAAGGGAGGAGGTGTTATGCTGTTAATTAAGAAAACATAAAATCAAAAGAAGTGCATCCAGTTAATATAGATGAACAGTGCACTGTTGAGTCATTTTGGTGTGACATAAGCACTGCGAAAGCAAAAATAAGAGTAGTAGTGTGTTATAGGCCTAATGACTCGAATGAGTACAATGAACGATTGTACAGAGTGGGCTAGTAAATCAGAATGTCTTATAATGGGGGATTTTAACTTCCCAGATATTGACTGGAACTTTCGGGTTGGTCACTCGCACACTAGTAAGACTTTTGTGGATTTATTGGATGATTGTTTTCTGCAGCAGCATGTTCGAGAGGCAACCAGAGAGGGTAATGCTCTTGATCTGGTTATCAGCAGTGATCATTCGTGTATTAAGAATTTGCAGATAAAGGAACCATTAGGTGACAGTGATCACAATGTACTGATGTGGGATTTACTTAAAGATATAATTACCATCAGCGGTAATGGAAGGGGTTTTTACTTCCGTAAAGGTGAGTATATTGGTCTCAGACAGTTTTTAAATTCTGTACAGTGGGACCAACTGATGATGTTACCAACAGCAAATTCTAAGTGGGAAGCATTCAAGGAATTAATAGTGGAAGCTACTAAACCTTTCATACCTATCAAGAAATATTGTTCAAGGTTTAGGCCTAAATGGTTGTCAAATGAACTAATGAGACTCGTGGCAGAGAAGAAAAATGCATGTGATGCATATAAATTATCAGGCGACACAGAAGCCTCTGATATATGAGCTAGTCTGTAATCAAGTCACAAAGAAGGTTAGGCAGGCGAAGGCAGATTACGAGAAATCTTTGGCAAAGGATGCTAAGAAAATCAGCAAGGATTTCTTTAATTATATAAACTCTAAAAGGAAGGGGATGAATCTAATTGGTCCACTTGATATCGGTGGTTCGACTGTTGATGACCCTTCTCAGATAGCAACCAAATTGAATGAGTGTTTTGCATCTACATTCACACATGAGGAGTTCTTAAGGTTTGAAAATGGCAGAAGGTTATCAAATTGTAACAGGGCTTAATGATTTTGTAATAACTGAGAACAAAGTGGAGGAGAAATTGTTGAAGTTAAACCTAAGAAAGTCACCTGGGGTGGATGGGATCTATCCAGTGATATTAAAGGAGGCGGCAAAGGAAATAAGCACACCCTTAGCCATAATTATGAGAGTATCCTTGGACTCAGGGGAGGTCACCCACGTACTGGAGATGTGCAAATGTGTCCCCAATTCACAAAGGGGGATCGAAGGGTGACACGAATAATTACAGGTTAGTTTAACTTCTGTTTCGGGTAAAATAATGGAGTCATTGGTTAAAGATGCATTGCAGGATCATCTAGACAAGACTGCAGCAATAATTCAGATACAGCATGGGTTTGTTAAGGGAAAGTCTTGTCTGAAAAATTTGATTTGTTATTATGATGTGGTTATAAAGGAACTGAATGCAAAAAATAATTTTGATATCATATACTTGTATTTCAGGAAAGCGTTTGACACTGTTGCGCATGGAAGACTACTGTACAAATTGGAGCAAAATGGTATTAATTAAGGATTAGTTGCTACAATGGATAGAAGGATGGTTGAATGGGAGAAGACAGAGGGTGGTAATCAATGGGTGCTGCTCTTCTTGGACTAATGTTATTAGTGGAGTCCCACAGGTTCGGATTGGGTCCGCTGTTGTTTTGTATATTTATCAATGATATTGATGAAGGTATATCAGGCTTAGTATCGAAGTTTGCAGATGATACAAAGGTTGGCGGGGTTGTTAATGACAGTAATGGCAGTGTGCTACTGCAACAGGATCTAGAAAATTTGGGCAGATGGGCTGAGAAGTGGCAACTGGAGTTTAACATTGACAAATGCAAAGTACTGCATATGGGTAGAAGTAACCCCAGAGAAACGTACCAACTGTGTGGTGCTACACTTAAGGTAGTAAAAAATGAAAAAGAACTTGGAGTAATTGTGCAGTCAGATATGAAGTTTTCTGAGCAATGCAGACAGGCTGCCAGGGCAGGTCATGGGGCGTTGTCAATGATATACAGGGATTTTGCTAGCAGGGAAAAGGAGATGATTGTCCCTCTGTATAAGGCAATGGTCAGGCCACGCCTTGAGTACTGCGTGCAGGTCTGGAGGCCTCATTTTAGGAAGGATTTGCTTGAGCGTGTACAGAGAAGGGCAACAAGATTGGTGAGGGGAATGAAGGGATCCTCTTACCAGGAGAGGCTTCAGTTCTGCAAATTGCAGTGGCTGGAGACTAGGCATCTGCGAGGTGATCTGATTAAGGTGTATAAGGCCTTGAATGGGTTGAGCACGCTGAATTCTGATGGAATTCTTCCACTTGTTCAGATTACAAACCTAAGGGGGCATAAATTGAAATTGAGGAAGTACAGATGTAGAATAGATGTGCGGAAATTTGCCTTTAGCCAGCGGGTGGTTAATTGCTGGAACAAACTTCCATCTGTTTGTGGAAGTTAAGGTTAAATAAATTTAAGGAGGAACTTGACAATTTAGAGGGGATTGTTGTGTAGTTTTTTTTTTTTTTTTTTTTTGGCTGATGCTGCATAAGCTCATACACTTGCCTTCTTGCATCACGTGCCACTACTACTGTTTTCTGTATTTAAAAACCCTATTATTTTGTATTTCGGATCATATGTTGAATTTCCTCATAGTGCTGCCCTCTAGGGACTTTGTATGAGACAAAAATTAAGTGTACATTTTAGAAAATGGTTCGGCCACCCTTTTAGCTGTAATTTTGGAGTTCCATGCAGACACTTTTGGAAATTGCATCTTGTTAGTATTACTGGTACTGTGATGTGGTGTGTACTGTGGACAAACACAAAACCCCTAGATAACATATGATAGTTTAATGAACCCCCATTAATAGAATATAGCTGAATAACGGCAGAGGAATTGCATGTTTAAATCTGGATGTAAAATTCGTCCACGGGAGAACACATTGTTATAAAAGGCCGATACCAGATGGCTACGTTTTACCATTCATTTTTTTCAAGAAAAAGTTTATAATTCTAGTTGACTGCATGGAGAGCCCTAGGTGCCAAGGATTCCGTGGCCAAGCGATTCTAGTGCGTTTCTGAAAGCGTTTTCTAAAAAAGCATTTAAGCGAACAGTTTCTATTTTTAGTTTCAAACACCGTTTTCTTGATTTCTATATCAGAGTAGCTCTCTCTCTCTCTCTACAAGAAGTAGGCAGAAGCCCAGAAAGGAAAACCACCCTTCTCTTTCTTTTTTCTGTTAGTAATAACTTACTAACTCAGCCGCTTAGTCACTTCGTGTCACTGCACCTGCTTCCCCGTGGAGGGGCAGGGAACTCGGGTGGTAAAGCAAACCCCCAGGGCCAAAAGGAGCAAAATATGGATTTCAACAACTTTCCACCGATTCAGACAGCAAATTTAAATTCAATGGATTTGCACCAACCCGATAATGACGCAACCAACAGAAAGAGACTGAAGATTGATGCTTCCAGAGTAGAATATCCAAGTTTCCTGATCTTGCATTTTTTAACGAATCAGGCCATAGGCAATCTATCGCCATTTCTCATACAGAAGTGTCTGGAAAGTGTAGCAGGTTCCCCGAAAATGGTGAGATGTCTTAAATCTGACGACCTACTGGTTGAGACCACCAGCTCCAAACACTCTGAGTCCATTCTTAAACTCACCACATTCGGTGGAACTCCAGTCAAGGTGTCACCATATGCTACACTCAATACCTCCAAAGGTGTCATCTCAGAATAGGACCTAATGAATGTCTCAGAGGAGGAAATTGTAAATGAATTACAAGATCAGAAGGTCACACAAGCAAAAAGAATTATGCTGAAGAAAGATGGCGAACTAATCCCAACTTACAGCATTATACTGATTTAGTTCACCAAACCTACTTTCATCGGTGAAAGCCGGGTATTTGAACTGCCACATTCGCCTGTATATTCCAAATCCATTAAGATGTTATAAATGTCAAAAATTCGGACACTCCTAAACGGTCTGTCGAGGTGATGCTGTATGCCCTAACTGTGGCTCGAAGGAGCATGCCCAAGCTGATTGTAAATCACAGTCCTCATTCTGCCCTAATTGTAAAGGCAACCACACAACTTTCTCTAAAACATGTGACCAGTGGAAATATGAAAAGGAAATCAAGAAGTACAAGATAGAAAAAAAAAAAGTTTCATCTTCAGAAGCAAGAAAACAAATACAGCAACTGATGCCAAAACATACATATGCCGATGCTGCTAAAAGATTTCATATAATATCCGTTCAGACTGATAAATCAATACCACCAAGCATCTCTATTTCTGAATGGGCTCGATCTATACTCTCTTCCGTACCTCAGTCCACAAAGCATCAGACTTCAAACAGATCTAGTAACACGCCAGTCACGATACCACCTGTTGCTCATGCAACTTCCGTAAGACCTGCTCAAAGAGAAAACTCTGATCCCATTAACAAACAGCATGCTGAATCTTCTTCCGCTATGGACACAAATGAGATATGCAATCAAGAAGAAAATGAAACCATTCTGGAAATCCATCCAGAAGACGAAATGGCGCCTCCGTAGCCGGGTGGGCAGGAGCAGCAGTGCATAGCACACGCTTCTTGATTAGACCGGGGTTCGAGCCCGTGACCACCAAATACGGAGGATGCGGAAAGGTCAGGGAACGACCACCGCATATCCCGGAGCAATATGGCCTTAGTTGCTAATGCTCCTAAAAACCAAATAACACACAACAAACAAGAAGACGAAATAGATACCAGACTTGTTTTTTCAAAGAGAGACAAAATGAAAGTTGACCGCCTGAAACAGACGTCCAAAAAGCAGACAGGCACAGCTTCTCCATTTAAATCCAAACAATGAAAAACATCGTCCAATGAAACTGCAGAGGTTTTCGCAGCAATATTGACGACATCCACGAAATAATTATGAACCATAATCCAATTGGAATCTGCTTACAAGGGACATATTTAACGCCTCAGTTGGCTCTCTCGGTAAAAAATTATACTCTCTTTCGGCAAGACAGACCTGTTCCCACTAATGCTCATGGAGGGGACTCGTAGATTCACGAGTCCCTTGTAAACGCATTCAGCTACAAACTGCCATTGAAGCTGTTGCCACGCGAATAGCGATTGGCATTAGTCTAACACTGGTTTCTATCTACCTGCCACCCAGTTATTCTTGTACTTTTCAAGAACTTGAAGATCTCATTCTGCAGTTGCCAACCCCTTTGTTTATTGGGCGACTTCAATGGACACAATCCATGGGGGATCTCCCAATGCAGACGCACGAGGACAACTCATTGAAATGCTTGTTGACGGACTGAATCTAACCATATTAAATACTGGCTCACCAACTTATCTCCACCTCCCAACAGGAACAGCCTCTGCCATAGACCTATCCATCCGCTCTGCGATCCTCTTCCCTAGCATCGAGTGGACAGCCCTGGGCGATCCGCTCAACAGTGACCACTACCCAATAATCTGTAAAATACAAACTTTACACTGCATAACTTCAGAGACCTGCACAAAATGGAAATTTTCCAAGGCAGATTGGACAAAGTACGCTTCTCATTTATCCTTCGACAATCAGACCATTGAATATCATCCAATTGACAAAGCTGCCAACCATATTACAAAACAGATCCTAGTAACTGCATCTATTGCCATCCCACACTCACAGTCAAGCGTCCCTAGAAGCAGGAACTATTGGTGGAATGAGGACTGTAAGAATGCAAAAGAACCGTGCGTGGAATTTATTCCGCAAATATCCTACCACTGCTAACCTTATAAACTACAAGAAACTTAGAGCTAAGACCCGCCATATTAGGAAGAAAGCAAAAAAAAAAAAAAAAAAGATCGGATTCGATTCGCAACTGAAATTAATAAAAAAATACTGACGTAAGAATTATATGGAGAAAAATCAGACAATTAAATGTAATATTCCTTCCATTGTCCTCCCCACTTATCACATGGAATGGGCTGTATTTTCACAGTTATCTGAATCGACGGCATACGAACTATCATTTCAGAAGATTTAAGACTTCAGCTGAAAAATCCCCTCTGAATTTCAGAACCAAATCCTTTCTACTGTACAACCAACCACTCATTATTTGTACTAGAACTTCAAGAGGCTCTATCCACTGCGAAGAACAGCGCTGGCCCTGATGGAATATACTACATAATGCTACAACACCTAGATAATATTTATTTTATTTATCTTCGCTACTGACCTCCTATAATCGCATCTTCATGGAACATTCATTCCCCAGTTTCTGGCGTCACTCTTTTGTATTGGTAATACCCAAACCAGGGAAAGATCTCTCTGTTCCTAATAATTATAGACCCATTTCTCTCACCAGCTGCTTAAGTAAAACCCTAGAAAAAATAATACACCGTCGACTAACATGGTACCTTGATTCCCAAAATATGATATCCGATAATCAAATTGGTTTCAGGAAAAACCGATCGCTGGATCTCGTGATCAAAGCAGAAACAAATATTAGGAATGCATTTATCCAAAATAAACATCTCGTCATGGCATGTTTCGATATAGAGAAAGCTTTTGACACCACTTGGCATTTTGGTATCCTGAGAGATCTTTATTCCCTGGATCTGAGAGGTCACTTACCTTACTTCATACAGAAATTCCTACAGCAGAGGACCTTTCAAGTTCGCTATCGGCAAGTCCTTTCCAAAACATACACAAGAAAGAGGAGTCCCTCAGGGTTCTTTTCTTAGTGCAACCTTGTTTGCAATAAGAATAAATCAGATGACCAAAATTATTCCCAATACAGTAAATTCATACCTTTATGCTCATGACCTAACTGTCTCTTGCAGTTCGCAAAACATGAGCTTTATTGAGAGGCAACTGCGAACATCAATTAATAATATCGAACTATGGATGGCACAGAATGGTTACCGACTGTCTTATCAGAAATCAAGTGTTATTCGTTTTTGTAACAAACGAAAGATGCACCCAGATCCGGAAATACACTTACGAAATCAACCTGTCACTGTTGTGAACAGCGTTCGTCTTCTTGGTGTGAGTTTTGATAATAAATTGAACTTTTCAGAACGCATCAAACAACTACGGACTGTTTGCCAGAAAAAAATGAACTTGCTAAGAGTTATCTCTTCTACATCATGGGGTACAGATCGTTACACCTTACTTCACTTGTATAGAGCCCTAATCAGATCTCGCCTTGATTATGGTGCCCCAGTGTATGATTCTGCTAGGGAAAACGTGCTAGCACGGCTTGCCCCTATTCAACATTCTGCCTTCAGGATTGCTGTAGGTGCTTATAGAACATCGCCAGTACAAAGTCTTTATATCGAAGCGCATGAACCTCCGCTCAGCCTCAGGAGAAAAATGTTACTCCTGAACTATAGGGCCAAAATTCAAAGTCTAACTGCTCACCCCATTAGGCCAATACTTAATGATCCACAGTTCTCAATGCATTATAGAAATAAACCTAGAGCAATTCAACTTACTGGCATCAGATTGCAGGCATTATCACAAAGCTGGAATGTACATCTTGACAAAGTCCTCCAAGATTCAAACAGTGCAGATCCTCTATGGCCGTCTATAAAAATACGGTTAAAGCATCCTGTGATAGCTATTTATTGACTAAACTGGGGAAAACACTCGCTTGCAAATATCAATATACAGCAACTCCATACTGCTCACACACAAAATTATCCACGTTTTACAAAAGTATACACTGATGGATCAAAATCTGAAAGTGGAGTCGGGACTGCAGCCGTGTTTCCCTGCCCACTGAATGCAGCAGTTATACAGCAGAATTATGTGCCATCAAGCTTGCCTTAGAAAATATCCCCCGTCTGTCCATCCAAAAAAGTGGAAAATATACAGACTCACAGAGTGCACTTTTAGCCTTGCAAAATTCCTTGCCAACACATCCTGTAATAACAAGAATAAAAATTCAGCTGATGCATATCCACGAACACCAGCAAGTAGTTATCTTTTGTTGGATCCCAGGCCATACTGGGATATCAGGGAATGAAAAAGCGGATTATGCAGCAAAACAATTTTCCAACATAGTATCGACAGATTGCTACGTTCCGTATATTGACTACAGATCCTATATAAGACATGTATGTAAGGAACAGTGAACACTTCTATGGCAAGCTCAATTGCAGAACAAGCTCATTCAAATAAAATCCGAACCACAGTTATGAGCTTCCAGTTTCCGTGTAAACAGAAAGGAAGAAGTCCTCCTATCCAGAGCGCGAATCGGTCACAGTCACCTCACAGATCTTTATCTACTCACAGGAAACGAACCCCCGAAGTGTATACACTGATGCCCGAAAAGCAGGGCGTCTCCGTAGCCAGGTGGGAAGGAGCAGCAGTGTATAGCACACGCTTCTTGATTAGACCGGGGTTCAAGCCCGTCACCACCAAATACAGAGGATGTGGAAAGGTCAAGGAATGACCACCGCATATCTCGGAGCAATATGGCCTTAGTTGTTAATGCTCCTAAAGGGAAAAAAAAAAAAAAAAAAAAAAAAACAAGCCCGAAAAGCTTCATTCAGTATTCTACGAAATCTTCAAGAACCTTTAACACTTCGTCATATTATAGGCAATGATGCAAATCTTCCAGAATTTTTCTGCTTCCTAAAAGGGGATACTGCTATATGATCGCCTCTGACATGATTCTATAATCACCATGTCTGACCTCCATACCGTTGATAGGCGCAATATGGTCCTCGTAGTTCTTGTGCCAGTAATAACAATACCAATACTGCATGGAGACATAGCAAATATCACTGCTTTCCTTTTTTTTTTTTTTTATGTCAACACAGGCCATCTAAAACGGACTACGTCAGGAGTGAAAGCAATGCTCATATGATTTCAAAATTAAACAGCATTCTTGGAGACACCATACGACATCCACTAAAAACTGTAGCATTTATTAATGCACTCTCTGAAACGATTTCATATTTCTTAAATACGATAACAGAGAAACGAATATTACTATATTTGTTTCTTATAGCACGGTAAACCGGTGTTATCTTTCCATACTACTTTGTAGTATTACATTTCGTTTTATATTTAATTTCAAATATAGTGAAAAATTGTGTTTTTTCACGCATGGTTGTAATAAAGGGTGCCATAGCTGAGTGGTCAAGCCTCAGGTATACCAATATACGCCTTTCAGTTGACTGTGGTTTAAGTTCCCATTACTGCCAAATACAATGTTCTTGCATCTTCCTATCTTGTGAACTCCTCTGAACCTGTGTGATCGCTTGAACGACCACCACACAGGTTCAGAGGAGCAAAAAATTTATTTAATATAAGCAGAATTTTATTTAATTTTTTTGAACGTTAGTTTTAAAACTATATAGAAATCGAATAAATTTAGAACCTAAAAGCTAAACATACTATACGACATTATAATATAAATACATACATAAAAAAAAGTTAGAGGAATGCACGATATGAACAAATACAAGAACATTGTATGTAGTAGTCACGCGGGCTTGAACTACGGTGTACTTGGCTACGCGAAGTGGCAAAAATCTTATTTTTGTACGCAGCCGAAAATAACTGTTTGCTATAAAATTACTTCACAGTATTAGATTTCTCATGCGTTTTGTAGCAAACTTAGTTTGGTTTTCGGCTACGTAAGTAATAAGTTATAAATCAGCTTCAAAGTGATAATACAGTATAGCTATTGATGTCTGGCCTCAAAGAAAACGTGTTAAAAATTGAAAGAGATTACAAATGGGTCTTCGGCTACTTCATATGTTTTAAATATGCAGCACTTGCAACACACGCGCGCCCAAAATTGTGCCAAAAAAAAAAAATAAATAAAAAAAAATAAATAATATATATATATATATATATATATATATATATATATATATATATATACACACACACACAGGGTGTATCATAAGATGTGGAACCCACGGGATGAATTTAGTACCTAAAAAAACAAAAGTTCATGTAAACATAAGTATGATTTCTCTGTTTCCGACTTACAGCCATTTTTGTTTTCTAGCATTTCTTTCCGCAAACTGAGTTAGCAAAAAATCACTCCATTGCACTGTTTACAAACAATTCTCGAGAACTCGTAGAGCCTTACTATAGTTATGTAAACAAGAACCCGTGATTGATTCATTATGATTTTATTGGCGCATTAGCGTCTAAGGCTATTAGGCGTCAGAACCCGTGGTATTCGAGCGATATCAGTTAGTTCTCCTGACAAGGGCACTACTTTTGGAACGTATAATTAGCATTTTGATATTATGCATTTGCTCTTATAATGGTGGCTTATTCAAATCGAGAGATGGCTGTTGTAGTAGGGTTTTTAGGAGCATCAGCAACAGGCGATATTGCTCCGTGTATACTTGGCGCAAATGTGTGGTTGGTTTTCTGGACGAAAAAACACTCGAACTGTTGATTTGGAAGAACGGATCTTCAATCACGTTGAAAAAAATTATGATGATAGCACCTGAAGGATAGCAACAGGAGAGAACGTGGAAAATATCACTGTGTGGAGAATTTTAGGGGACCAATAGCTTTATATAGGCCGTCGTAGCCTAGTGGTCAGGCGCGCGGGTGCATAAGTACACGTGCCTTGAGTGACCGGGGCTCAAGCCCGTGACTGCTGAATATGGTGCTGTTTCTTGTATTCTGTGTATCTTGTAAACTCCTCTGACCGTTTGGTCGTCCCGGAGTATAAACAAAATTTATTTTTATTTTATCTATATAATGTTCAGAGAGTACAAGGACTCAGAAGCTGACTTCCAGCAAGGAGTACTTTTGGTACTTGGTTTTTGCAGGTGTGTTCTCGTGATCAGCATTTTCTATCCGCAGTGTTTCTTACTGGTGAAGCTGGATTTAGTAGGGATAATGTGGTAATTTTTACAACGCTCATCGATGGGCTGAAGAAAATCCCCATGCCATTGTTCAATCAAGAAACCAGGAAAAATTCAGCATAAATTGACGATAATTTAATCGGACCTACAGGAGCATCCTACGTGCAATTTAAGCGAACATTTAAATGAGTTGTTGAAAAAAGTTACACTTGATTTCATTCGTCGCATGTGGTTTATGCACGACAGTGCTCTGCCTCATTTTAGACATGTCACTAGAAACCTTTTGGATTATCGATTTCATAATCAATGAATAGGTCGTGCTGGACGCATTGCAGCCTGCACGCTCCCAGGACCTAAATCCACTCAATTTTTACTTGTTCGGCCATCCGAAAGCCGTTGTTTATTCCACGCCAGTTGATAACATTAAAATGCTCTCCAACATGTGGAACAATGCTGCCAGCAAATTCGACGTAAGCAGATACACTGCTCGACAAAATTAGAAGAACACGTAGAAAACGTGGGTGTGACTTGTGCAACTTGCGATGAAGCGGGATAAAATTTGGTATAGTGGTGTATATGGTACAACACACGCACGCGCGCAAAATTGTGCCAAAAAAAAAAAAAAATAATAATAATAATAAATAAATAAATAAAAATTAATAAATAAATATATATATACAGGGTGTATCATAAGATGTGGAAGCCACGGGATGAATTTAGTACCTAAAAACAAAAGTAAAAGTTCATTTATAGGGGTTGTATAAGAATTACCATAAAGGTCACATTACAGAAGTCGATACAAGATGCTCGAAACTATGGTCACATAACATCAGTACGGAAATATGATCCCCTCCAACGACTAAACAGGCCTGACAGTGGTGAACCATGCTCGATGTAAGGGTGTCTATAAGATTCTGTGGTAAAAAATCTCTATTTCTTCCACCAATGCAGACCTTAGTTCACCACGTCACTGAGGAGTTGGCTGTCGGCCTGCAATGCGACGTCCAAGGGCGTCCTGCACATATTAGATCAGATTTAAGTGTGATGATTGTGCTGGTCCCGGCAGTTGTTGGATATCTTCAGTTACAAGATATTCATCCACCGTATGAGTTCTATGTGCAGTGGCGCTGTTGTGCATCTGGGCCAACTGCACCCTTAAAAAGTCGCACATAGTGTACGATGATCTGTTCTTGGTAACTCTGAGCAGTTACGGTATCCTTATCAAAAACATGCAGGGGTGCGGCTATTGATCATTATTCCGCTCAACACGAGAACATCGTCTACAACTTGTGTCTCTTTCTCTGATGTTTGAGGGATGATACCGCATTCTTCGCCCTCGAGGGTAGTACAGATGGAAAGATTGCCGTCCTTCCCCACACCAGGCGAAAAAGACCTGAGTTTGATTCCCGTCGATGACGTGAGGGATAGGGGTTGTATAAGAATTACCAAAAAAGGTCACAATACAGAAGTCGATACAAGATGCTCGAAACTATGGTCACATAACATTAGTTTTATGCACCGTTTTCACAACATGGCTGAATTAGTCGGTCTCGGGCGAAAAAAACTCGGGTTTTTCGTTCAGTAAACAGAATATCAGCTACAGAACACACACAGTTTACAAAAAATATACACTGGTGTTCAAAGACAGTGCATCACTCCTTAAAATTGGAATTGTCGTCCGAATAACGTAAGTATATGGCAATATTTCTTACAGATTGCATCAGATAAGATTGACACGTGAAGATGATGACGTAATATTGCATCAGCTGTTACTTTGAGCTATATAAGCACGCTCTGCAAGAGTTGCAGTCATTCTTTGCTTGTGTCAGGATGGTGAGTTACGTGCAGTTGACGCTACGAAGAAAGACTGCTATTGTTGCTTTACGCGAGGAAGGATGTTCTTTCCGTCATATTGCTTACAGAGTGTCTTGTAATCAGTCGACAGTCAGTAGATTTCTTTCCAAACTCAAGAATACTGATTCTGCTGATAGGGAAAAAAGGAATCGGACGCAAATGAGTCTCTACGCCAAAACAGGACCGCGTTTAGAAGCGCTTATGCCTTAAAAACCTTAAAGCTTCTTCGTCTGTGTAGAAAAGAGAGTGGAAAGAACATACAGGAGTGGTAGCAAGTGCAGTAACACTCAGAAGACGCCTCTTCAAAAATGGACTTATAGCCCGTCGTCCTAAGAAGAAGCCCCTCCTCACACAAAAAATGAAAAAGGCCCGATTAATTTGATGAAAGGAGCATGTCAAATGGACCTTCGAGCAGTGGAAGTCAGCTATTTTCTCGGATGAGAAGAAATTCAACCTGCATGGCTCTGATGGGAGACAAACGATTCGCCGGAGACGTGGTGAAGAATACCATCCAGACTGTATGGTGTCTACAGTGAAATTCCCTACCAGCCAAATGATATGGGGGTGTATTTCGTATCGCGGGGTAGGTCACTTGCAGTTTATAAAAGGTTCCGTAAATACCAATGGATACCTGGCTATATCGGGAGGCAAATTGCTGCCAACCATTTGAGACCATTTCAATCTGCCAAGTAACTATCTTTCAGGACGACTCTGCTCCTTGTCATCGGGCGAAAAGTGTAAGTAGGCACTTCTGTAGTTACTTTAGCTTCATTTCTGCATTAGAGGTTCGACAGTAATGTGTTTACATTTGTTACAGGTGAAAAAATGGTTAGAAGAACGGCCCATTACGACTCTTAGCTGGAAAGGAAACAGCCCGGACCTGAATCCTATAGAGAACTGTTGGCATCGTGTGGAATCTGCAGTTGCCAGAAAAGAACCAAAGACCCTTCTTGAACTTCAGGAAGTCATAATTCGTGTTTGGAACCACCCACTATCAGTTGATTATCTTCAGAAATTGTTCTTGTCAATACCTCGACGGTGTGTGCTATCATCAGGGCCAGAGGCAGTTGAACTAAATATTAGTTTGCACCTGGTGAACTTTTCATTTTTTTTTCCATTTAAAATGATAAACTGAAACAAATTGAGGGGTTCTGATAACATTTCAGCCATAATTGTCGTGTTTAACAAAACTGTTGTATAAAGGTTGCAAATGCTCATTTTGAAATATTTGAGAGCACCTGTCAAATTTACTTAGCTTTGCTTAACTATTAATAAATATCTTTTGTTTATATTTGTATTTGTGATTGCTAGTCATTAATGTAATATATCATAGCGAAAAAGGTTAGAAATGTGATGCATTTTCTTTGAACACCAGTGTTTATATACGGAGCAATATGGCCTTTGTCGCTGATGCTCCTAAAACCCTTCTACTACCGCATTCCTTGTTGTCTCCAGACGAAATAACGTCGAATGTGTTTTTAGGCTAAAACGGGATTCAGATAACAGAACTGTACTCTAGTTTTCACCAGTATTATTGAGGATACCTTAAAGGTTCAGGGAAACTGCAGGTTAGGGGGGGCAATACTGACACACGTTTATCTGATAATATTGGTCAAAGTAACTCTTGCACATACCTCAAGAGTTATTATCTGTTACCCCAACTGGACATATTATCTAGATGTTCTGGGGGCAGAAACGTTTCAAGTGAGCGGGTAGCTAATGCCAGGGATGAGAGCCTAAAAAACTTCAAGAGTTGTGTTAGGGTTGTTAAATACACAAGAACAGTAAATCTTAATTGTTTATATAGTAATGTTAGAAGTGTCGTCAATAAAATGAGCGAATTCGAACTGCTGTTTAAAACAAGTAACGCGGACATCATAGGGCTTACGGAGACGTGGTGCAACCCGGAAATAGGGGATGATGAGTTTCAGTACGGCTTGTATAATGTATTTAGGAAGGTTAGGGTAGATAGAAGGGGGTGGTGAGGTAATGCTTCTTATCAGAAGCAGCCTGAGTGCGACGATAGCTTTCCCGGATTCAGCGTTTCACGTGCTAATATAGAATCTGTATGGTGTGAGATAGTTGGAAACAAAGGTATAATGCGAGTAGGAGTAATCTACAGACCAGGTGATTGTGAAGATTATGACGAAAGCCTCTATATGCAAATGAATGGGCAAGTAAGCGTCAATGTCTTCTTATTATGGGTGATTTCAATTTGCCTCTAATTGATTGGAGTAAATGGGAAGGAAACTCGACATGGGGAACAAAATTTTTAAATCAACTAGATGACTGTTATTTGTATCAACATATCAGGGAAAGTACTAGAGAAAACAATATCCTAGACCTCATTATCACCCATGAATCAGATGACATAACAGCGCTGACAGTAGAGGAACCAGTAGCAAGAAGTGATCATGGAGTTGTACGTTGGATAAAGGGATGGGTTATAATTTCAGAAAAGGAAATTACGATGCCTTAAGGTGCTACATGCCTCTATTAACTAGGTAGATATCGCACAAAGAACGAATACAATTGAACTGTGGTATGCTTTTAAAACATTAATCACAGACGCCTTGAATGCGTATTTACCATTAAAAAACTCCGCGAAGCGGATTCCAAGTTGGATGAATAATGAAGTTGCCACATTACTTGAGCAGAAAAAGGTGGCATGGAAAAGTTACAGAGCAATAAAAAGTACTGAAGCCTATAACAGCTACAAGGTGATCTGTAATAGACCCACAAAGAAAAGGTTCGACAGGCAAAGGCAGTTTATGAGAAATCGATAGCAAAGAGGGGGGGGGAGAGAATAAGGAATTCTTCACATATATAAATGCTAAGAAGAGCAGGACAAACCAGATCGGACCTTTACGTAAGGGAAAGGGGATAGTATTAAATACACCTGCTGCCATTGCAGATGAACTCAACAGTTATTTTGCATCGATATTTACAGATGAAAAACCTTTTGTGGCAGTGGGAAATTGTGGAAGCGAAGTTGAATAATATGTAATTAATGATATTGAAATTTCGAGAGATTATTTAATGAGAAACCTTTCGCGCCTACAGGCCAGTAAGACTCCTGGAGTTAATGGAATATATCCTATAATCTTAAGGGACCCGGTCCTTGAGTGGACCAGGGTTCAAGCCCGTGACTACTGAATAAGATAAATACTTGTATTGACGATTTATTGTAAACTCTACTGACTTGGTTATAGTGCCGGAGTATAAACAGAAAATTTATTTAAATTTATGAAGTGAGTGCATTGAACCATTGAGGCTAATTATGCGAGCATCACTAGACTCTGGGGAGATTCCGTTGGATTGGAAAAGTGCCAATGTATCTCCGATACATAAGGGTGGTTCTAAGAGTGAAGTGGGAAATTATCGACCTGTCAGTCTGATTTCAGTGGTAGGGAAAATCATGGAGGCAATGATCAAGGGTGGAATTCAGGATCATTTGGATATAATTAAAATTCTCAAGGATACCCAGCATGGTTTTGTAAAGGTAAAATCATGTTTAACAAATTTGGTTCGCTATTTTGAAAGGGTCACTAATGAGCTGTATTTAGGGAATAATTTCGACATTGTTTATTTAGATTTCAGCAAAGCTTTTCACTCAGTCCCACATGAGCGGTTGCTTTATAAGCTGGAGCAGGTTGGAATCACTGGGAAAATCTTTTGATGGATAGCAGGATGGCTTCAGGATAGGAGGCAGAGGGTTGTGATAAATGGCTGTTCCTCAGATTGGGTTGATGTAAGAAGTGGGGTTCCCCAAGGATCAGTATTAGGACCACTGTTGTTTTTAATTTTCATAAACGACATTGATGAAGGGATAGAGGGCGTGATGTCTAAATTTGCAGATGATGTTAAAATTGGTAGAGTAGTTAATGATCACTGTCAAGCTGAGCTTCTTCAGAGAAAACCTAGATACACTTCAGGAATGGTCAGAAAAATGGCAGCTATGCTTTAATCCAACTAAGTGTAATAAGGTATTACACCTGGGAAACAGTAATCCCAAAATAACTTATTCACTTGGTGGATTTCAACTAAACCCAGTACTGGAGGAAAGGGACTTGGGTGTTATGATACGGTCAGACATGAAATTCTCTGAGCATTGTAAACAGGTTGCAAGGAAGGCCCATGGTGTCCTATCGATGATCTATCGAACTTTTGCAAGTAGAGATGGGGCCGTGATAATCCCATTATATAAGACTTTTGTTAGACCACACTTGGAATACACTGTGTTCAAGTATGGAGACCGCACCTAAAGAAAGAAAGACATCGAGCTTCTTGAAAGGGTGCAAAGACGGGTAACTCGCCTGGTGAGATCGGCAAAAGGGCGTCCTTATGAAGAAAGACTTTGAATATGTGGGTTGCAGAGTTTGGAAACTAGACACATTAGAGGAGATTTGATTGAGGTGTTCAAGGCTCTGAGAGGCATCAGTAGAATGAATGAGGACGAAATTTTCAAGATTATAAATGATACTAGAACTAGGGGACATAAATTCAAGTTACGGGGGGGGGGAGATGTTTAGATTGAACTGCAGGAAGTTTTATTTTAGCCAGCGAGTCATAAATTACTGGAATAAGTTGCCTACATGGGTGGTAGAGGATGACAGTTTGGGGAAATTCAAAGGTCATCTGGATAGTAACTTCGGGTGAAAGAAACGCACAGGATGATAGGTTTAATTTCCTTTTCTTTTATTAATTATTATTTATTTTATTTTATTATTTTTTTATCATTGTTTTATTCGGTTTTTTTTTTTTTTTTGGCTGGTGCAGCATACGCCTTAGGCTTTCTTGCATCATGCGGCCAATACTAATACTAATTTGTCAGGTCTCCAAGTCACATGGCACCAGTTTCGAAGAGCTCTGGCGTGGTTTGGGGTTAATGGGTTTTTTATTTTTTTTGTAGTTTGTTGCGCCCTCCAGGGTTTCCCCTATACGACGGGTGTTAATGGGATTTTAAAGTATTTAACATATTTGGGTATTGTATGACGGTCTCTAGGGTTCCCCAATAAGCCGCTGATCCATCTGACAGGACATAGCACCAGTGCCTGAAAGTGTGTGTGTCTAGGTATGTACAGTGTATGTGTGAGTTGTGTTGAATGTTGAGTGCCGGCACCTGGCATTTCGCAGGCAGAGGACGCCTGGTTCCCTTCCCCCTGACTCCCATCCTTGCTTAGAGTTCAATTGAATTGAGTCTTCTTAATTCAATTCTGTTGGAAATGTTTTCACCTGTGGCCGCAGCAACCTCAAAAGACAGTTGATGAAACGTCGTAAGGTTCCGTATTGCTGTTAGAGCCAGATAGCGGTGTGTTCTGTTGACGAAGCGCTCAGGCGACCTTGGCCAGTTCTTCTTGTAATGGTTCCTCCTCTCCTGAAACTGGTTTCATAGTACCGAGACGACACTGCGTGACACATTAAGCCAACGTGCCGCGTGCGACTGCCCAGCTTCAAGTCGTCCAATGCGCTTCCATCTCAAAGAATCATCTAAACGACGGTGACTTGCCATCCTGAGTACTGGAGATGTGGCTATCCCACTGAGCAAGCCAAAAAATGGAAATGAAGTAATGTGTTCGAAACTCCTGTTTTTATAGGCATGAATAATTTGCATAATGTGCTGCTGTCTTGGGTGGTAGATCTATTTCTATTGGATACTCAGAATTTGCGCCTCGAAGCCGAATATTATATAAAATATTCGACTTCGGGGCGCACTGTTCACAATAAAATATTCATGAGAAACATTTTGTTCTCTTAATTTTGTCGAGCAGTGTAATTTCTGGAACACAAAAATGGCTGTAACTCGGACACAAGACGAAATCAGAACTATGTTTACATGAAATTTTTTTAATTGTTATTAGGTTCAACAACCCCTAAATGAGTCGTACATGTTTTGATACGTCCTGTATATACACTGAGTTGGATTTGCATTACCAGCACTTACTAATAAATCATACGGCTTTTTCTCGCAATACATTGGCTACACGTCTTGGTATGGACTCCAAAGTGTTGCAGTGGGTCCTGTAGTACTGCTATCCATGCGCTGCACAATGTGTCCAGTAATGCCCGCACATTGTCAGGCAGATGGTCGTAGTATCGAATATTCTTTTCCTGTAAGTCCTAAATATGCTCAATTGGGTTTATTTTGGGTGAGGTGGGCAGCTATGTAGAATTCATTATCATGTTCCTGAAATCAGTTAGCAACCTGCTGATCCTTGTGTTGCTGATACATACCGGAGTTATCTAGATACACACTGTCATCTTGAAGGCGTTTCCATGTAGCTGTTAATGAACGGCGATCAGAGCATGACTCGAAAACAGACCTCAAACCATAAAACTACCACCACCAGCCTTCCAAACACCAACAACGCATCCAAGTGCCATGGCAACATGATGCATTTCTCCAAATGCATCATGTTGCATTTCTCCAAATGCGGATATGCCCATCAAAAGGATAGAGTTGGAAACAGGATTCATCAGATCATGCTACAGATTTTCACCTATCCGTGGTTCTGTGTTGGAGCTGACGTGCTTATGCAAGTTCGTGCCTTGCAGTGAGCATGGGTACCTGTGACGGCCATCGATTGCCATTGCCGCAGCGAGTCCCTCTCAGATAGGGAGCTTTATTTCTAAACTATAAAGGGTAATCCCTCCCCACCCTAAATATTTCTCCTGGTTGACCCTACCACTGCATACACCATCTGCTGTTCTTATTAGCCCCCTCCTCCCCATCCTTGGAGGATGGACCCCTTCCACAGTTGGCATCCTTTTATTCATATTTCCTGGTCTCTCTCTCTCTCCCCCACCCGTCACTTCTTCTTTATCCCAAACTTAAACTATCACCCTCGCGCTCTCCTCCTAACAAAAACTCGCTTTCCCCCACTTTTTTTTGGGCCCTACTTGGGACTGTTGGGTTCCACGGGCCCCCTGAGTTAAGTACAGATGAACAGCATAACCCTACATAAGAACACTAACCCACATCTGTTCTTTACAGACTTTGTATTACGTCACAAAGTTACAACACGGATTCGGGGAAAGCTCCGGGGCTACAGGACATGTAACATTATACCAATAGTCCATATTGATCTTGCTATGCCTACTTTGTAGAGGGTAGTTAGTTAAGCGACTGTGTTGCGTTGCTGGTGTGTTACGAGACGAGACACGCGACGCTCACCACACGCGTCGGCACTGTCCCACATGTGTCTTTTGGCTGGTTGTTCGACGGCTGTTGAACCAGGCTCGGTAGACTTGTGACACCATAGAATGGGAACAATTAACCAAGTTGGCTGTTGCCGAGTTTCTGGCACTAGCCCCCCCAATCATTCCACGTTCGAAGTCGGAAAGATTTAGATGCTCACCTATTCTTCCCCGCATACACTCAAAAACTGATCGCCACCTGTGCGAGCTACACTCTTATATCAGTTGCTACCGACTTTTCCAGCGTCACAGCCCAGTCCATTCCTACACAAGGGGGTATTACTAATGCAAAGCCAACTCAGTGTGCACTACACTATTGTGGAGAAACTAACATCTATGGGCCAAAAGTAACCGGATATTTCAAAGAACCGTTTGTTGATAGAATATTGAATAATTTGTTGGCATACATTCGGTCTTAACTGCACACGATATCCTCGTTTGTTGATTTCTAACCAGTTTTTGATAACAGGAAGGCGGCATTTCGGTCCATTTTTTTCCTTCAGCACAGCGGCCAATTCAGCTACTGATTCTGAGCGTGTTAGCCTGGCTCAAAGCTGATATACAGTTCATCCTAAAGGCGTTAAATGAGGTTATGATCAGCTCTCTGGGCAGTCTAGTGAAGCTTTTGTGCGCCCATGTCTACAAGCCGCAGTATGATTTGATATGATGCATTGTCATGCTGAAACAGAAAATATCTCTTCCCCGTATTGTTGCCACAGTGGGCTACAGTCCGCCAATTAGGATACAGTTGTTCGACTGTTAATATGAAAGTTGTTTTTCCGTTATTCGAATTGCCATTTGATAATCATACGCAATCAATGTGTGAACTTTTTTGACCGTTTCTGGGGTTTTGAAACGTTGAATGTCCACAGTGCTCGTGATCTTTTAGATCCACACAGCCACCTCGAAATTTCGAAAAGCAGTGAAACATATTCCAGCCAGATAGAGCGTCATTACTGTGCACGTGTTGTGCATTCATAGTTTTAAGTAGCACTTTCCCCCAATTTTAAAGAATTTAATGTTCACTCTTTGTCCCATTACTTTGCGTCATTGTTCTATTTGCTTTGAAATGCATTTAATGAACTGAAGACTGTAACTTATCAAACCTTGTATGCATAATAATTTGCAGAAATGCTATATTTCTTTTTGCTATAATGTGACCACTCGAAAACCGAAAAATTCCAAGATTCAGGGAGTATCAGGTCCTAAGATAAAATAAATAAATAAATCTTTATTGTGAAGTAGAGTTACAGCACAATATCCCATCACGGCGACGAGCGCCAGGGGTTCACATATAGCAGTTAGGGAAAAGATAAGTACAGCGAACAAATACAAAATGCTACAAAATACAGTTTACAAATTCAAAAGGCTACAAAATACCGCGAACAAATTCAAAAGGCTACAAAAATACAGCGAACAAATACAAAAGGCTACAAAATACCGATCACAAATGCAAAAGCAATACAAATACAGCATAAAAACGCAGAGCTAGACATAAATACAGAAATAAATACAAATTGGCCATATTTCAGGGTTCAAGGGCTTTGATAAAGTTCTGTCTGTTCTTCTTCTTACTTATTATGCTGTCGATGTCGGCGTCCACACGGTTGAGGGCAGCGAGCATCTGCTTGGGAAGAAATCTGTCAGTGAGTACAAGCCTGTTGTGGTGAGCCACGAGTGCTGGTACCGACCTTAGGCTTGGCTGTGGAATCCTCCAAGAGCAAGCGTTCCAAATATTTGGAGATGATATCTGGCCTGTGATGAGTTTGGCTGTGAAGACCAGCCTCTTTTCCACGATCAGGAACTTCAACCTCGGGATGTCGAGTGCTTGTGCCATCATGGTGGTTGTGGTAGCGGGAGGTAGACGAAGCTTGTTATTGGCCCATTTCAGTAACCAGTATTCAGCGGTGTACACCCGCTTGAGGTTTGTAGGTGCAGCAGAGGCCCATATTTCTGCACCATAGAGAATGGCGGGGTAAACGGTGGAGGTGATGAACCTTTTGACAGTGACAGGTTGTCGGACATGTAGCAGCTGCTGCTTTGAGATCCACCGTAAACGAGAGAATTTGGTACTGATTTTGTTGATCTGGTTGACAAAGGACATATTTTGGTCAAACAGAACGCCAAGATCTGTGTGCGAGGGTACGTTTGGTATTCGTACCCCTGCGAGTGAAACGTTGAGTACTGTCGGCATGGATTTATGGGAGATTACCGGATTTGGGGGAGCCGATTCAGATTTGATGTATACATTGTTTTAATATTATTTTTTTTTAATAGTACAGTCAACACAGAAAAATAAAATCTTCACTTTTAAAAATAAGATTCACTTTTTTGAGGTACTCTCCCTCCCAGAACACATTCGTTCCAGTATTTTGGGAGTTTTCTAATTTCAAACAGATCGTTTATCTTTCGGCTAATGTTGACACCACTTTAATAGTGTATTTCTGATCTCACTAGACCTGAATTTCTTGATTATACCTACTGATGAAATACACAGGATTACTATCAAAATTATTATAAGGATGGAAAAAGAATGCCACACCGCAGATGAATAAGTGCATTCACAGTCAGACTAACCATATATGATGGGCATTATTGTGAAGAAAAGGAACCCATTTGACACAGACCTGGTCGCTTCTTCCTTGGAGCTGGTTTCAGAGAATTTTCAGCAGACCTAAGTGGTAACCATCATTAATTGTGCGAACTTGTTCTGTAAAATCTGCGTGAGTAACTCTTGAGCATTTCAGAATACGGTGGCCATTGCTGCACCTTATTTGTCGAGGCCTTACTCTTGGTTTTTTTAAGTGTAAATGAATGTGTCTTCATGCCATACTTTAATGTTTACTTTCGAGAGATAAGTGATGTACCGATGTCTGATCGGCGGTTACGATGGGTTTCAGACAGTTGTCCTCTTCTCTCCAAAATTGTTTATCCAGAAGCAGCAATGTTAAGTTGCACTTTCTTATGTTCTAGTGACAGCTGTTTGGGAATCCATCGTGCTTATGCATTAAATCCCAGGTGGTTGTGTTGTGGATTATGTGGCCAATCCTCTTAAAATTTGATGTTAACCTTCAACGATAATACACTCACTCAGTTATTCCCCTGTTAAACTACATTGAGTTAATAAAATCAAGTGATTAATTTCATTGCAATTTCTAACTTTGTTTTGTGTTCTTCGTTCTTCACATATACTTGACTATTTTCGAAGAACCATTCGACTACTGCAGACTATCAAGATTTTTCAAGTCGAAGTATTTGAATTTCAAGACCTTTCATTTCTTCCTTGTAGCGAAACTTTAATAATTAATATCAGTAGTAGTAAAATGATGCAAAACAGCAAGGTTTCGTGCATCTTGCTGATGCTGTACGATCATACAGCATCAGCAAAAAAAAAAAAAAAAAAAATTTCCCTGCCCACTTCATTTTTGCCCATCTTTTCCAGTAAGTTTTCTAATCTTTATTTAAATTTATTCAAACTATCCACCTCTCCCTGCGCGATTATAATCACCGCCCTCCCCGCACCGAGTGGAAAAAGGGTCGGGTTCAGATCCTGTCAAAGACGCGAGAAAATTTTATGGGCTTTTTTTCACTCCGTTGCCGTGTTGGTGTGTACAGCAAGGTCCCCCCCCCCCCCTTTCCGGAAACTTAGGGTTTTTTTTTTTTTTTTTTTTAAATGAACCCCAAACACGAGAGGTATTAGAACCTATAGTACTTAGTACCGTGCTTGGGTTAAAGCAAAACCGGCAAATCGACCAGAGAACACACAATTTATGGATTTAATACACATGGCCATATGAGATCGTTCTCAGGTGGCCCTAATATGGTAGTTTTTTTTTTGTTTTTTTTTTTTAACTACCCACTTTCACAAAACAATCTTGAAATTTATTTCAAAAATCAATTACTCTCTGGCTGTAAGCAAAATTTTTTACATCTATCAACCTGCAGCCATCCTTTTTCCAATTTAAATTTATGTCCCTTTATGTTCTCTGTTCGAGAAATAGAATTGTAAGGATGTCACTAGAATTTAGTTTACCCAATCTATTTAAAGCCTTACACACTTCAACCATGTCTTTCCGCCAGTGCCAGATTCTATAACTTACAGAACTCGGTTTCTTTTTTGGTAAGAGTATATTTTCGTGCCCCCTGATTAATCTTGTTGCTCTTTTGTGTGTTTGCTTATCTTTTCTGTTCTCGTTCCTAGAGACCCACATTCTTCCTGAAATGAGGCGTCCAGATCTGCACGCAGTACTCAAGATTTGGCCTAACCACTCCTTATACAACCGAATAATCGCCTCTTTTTCTCTGCTGACATAATTTCTCTATATCATTAATAGAATTCTTCGAGCTGTCTTAACATCCAGTTTTCACTTCTCAGAGAAATTCATGTCGGACTGTACAATTACCCGTAAGTTTTTTCATTCTACACTACTTTTGAACGTGGTGCCATCTAACTGGTATGTTGTTTTGGGATTACTGTTACTCGATTGATATACCTTGCAGTTGTCAATTTTAAACATCAGTTCCTAGTTTCAGCCCAGATGCCTAATTTATCCAGGTCTTTTGGAGTAGCATTCCTTTGTTATTGTCATTAAACACTCTGCCAACTTTTATATCGTCAGAAATTTAGGCATTAAACTAGATATGATTTCATCAGTCGGTAATAAAGACTGAAACCGAATCCTGAAGGACTCCAGTAATGACGTAGGTCTATGTAGAGCAGTGGCCATTAATAACCACTCTGTCTCCTGCCATTCAACCATCCGTTTTTCAATAGCAGTAATTTGCTCCTAATGCCAGGATGATCCAATTGTGCAGCAGTTGTTCATTTGGAACGGTATCAAAAGCTGTTCTGAAATCCTAAGCATATGATGTCAGAATGATTTTTTGCATCCACTTCCTTTGTTACTGCGTCAGGATAGCCAATCAGGTGGTCAGATAAGATCGTCCCTTAAGAAATTCGTGCTGCGATTTTCGTAGAAGTACATTCCTGTTAAGATGGTCTTGCATTACTTCTTTAAGCACTGACTCCATTGTTTTCCCCCCTGCCACAGAAGTCAAACTTACAGGTCTGTAATTACTCCTTTTGCCCTTTGATCCTCATTTGTGTATATAAGAGAGACATTTGCATATATCCAGTCTCTAGGGATCAGTCCTTGAATTCAAGGATGCTCTCATACTTTTGGAAAAAGGTTTGGTTACCTCATTTGTTGTTTCTTTTAATATAATTGGATAGATTCCATCGATCCCAGGTGTATTTACTTTTATCTTCAACAATTTCTCTTTCACTTTCATCTCAGTTACCATAAAATTATTTAGCTCCCAGCCAGAATTAGGTATACTTCTAGTATTCTCCATCTCTGTAAAAATTTCTTCCCGTGTGAGTGTACACGCGAAATATTTTCCAGTTTGTCAGCATCCTCAACAGTCATCAATGATTATGCCATTCATATTTCATTGAACCGATGGGTTTATCCCTTTCCTTCTCGTGTTGACGTAAGCAAACACTTCTTTGCTACTTTTCTTGGCAACTTATCCAAGAATTCTGGTAATTTGTCGAAGCATGCTTAACCCTGTTAGTAACTTAATTGGAAATTAATTTATACTTATTATTAATATTCTGTGTCACTTTGATATCATCCCTTATAATCATCTCAATGCATCTTTCTTCTCTGCCAATAGTCTGATCATTCATTCATCCATTAGTCTGATCATCCAATTTACGTTTAAACTTTGAAAATTATTTTTTATTAGAGACACCCAAAATTTGTTCTATTTACCTATATATGTATTGTGTCTGTAAATTGCGCGTGTTCTCTGGTCGATTTTCCTTTTTTTCTGGATGATAAAACCCCAGTTTCTGGAAGGAAAACCTTACTATCTACGCCCGAGACTATCTAACCCAGCCCCGGAATGACGCATAAGTGTATTAAGAAGCGTTCAAATACCCGTGTACATAGAATCTTAAATTGTTTCCAAGTTCATAGGCTTCACAGTTAGAGCAATGGTTACCACTGCCATTCTTCCACACTGTGTGTGTGTAAAAGGACTGGATTCCGTCTTGGCGAAAAGAGCTTTTATGGGTTTTTCCCATGATGTGACGGAATTATTCAGTGTCGGGCAAAGCAGATGAATTTTCTTCCCAGAAACTCGGATCTTTCATCCAGTAAATCGATCATAGACTACGATAGGCACAATTTGCAGGCACAACACACCGCCCGCTCGTGGCCTTATTGGCTTTTAATACCAAATCAAACAAATAAAAAGATAATTAAGTTTGATAGTGAATAATTTGAACATTTATTTTAATTTTACCTGTCGTGTATTACTTTTTGTGTTACTTTTTAATTAAGGGTCAAACCTGTCGAAATTTACTTTTCTTTATGGTGAATGAGGAAGTTCTCATCCTTATAAGACTACTTTCATGGGATGTTGAGTCATCCAAAATTCTCTTTTTTTCTTATCTTCCATAGCTGCAAGTATGTAAGCTGTAGAGTCACTATTCGGAGATCTGATGGCTATTCTGAATACTTGTCTATCACATGTAAACTAACTAAATAAATAAATTAACTTATATGTATAAACTCCTAATATTTACCCGTTTATACATATAGCAATAAGACAGACTATCATGTCTGCACTGATATCGTCACAATGACGTCTTCTGGTTCTAATTGCTACATCCTGTTGTAAAAGTGAATTTGTGCATACCACTCGGTGTCAGTGGGTATTGATGTTAATAGGGCTATGAGTCAGATGACAGTGATTAATGCCCTCGTGGGTAGCACAGTTGGTATAATCACCGTCCTCCTCACATAGGGTGGAAAAGACCTGAATTCGAATAGCGTCAAAGACATGAGGAATTTTTCACAACATGACTGAGTTAATCGGTCTCAGGCGAGGGTAGCATTGTCCCCCCCCCCGGAAACTCGAGTTTTTTGTTCAGCAAAAAGAAATCGACCACAGGACACATGCATTTTACAGACATATATATGGCTTAAGTTGCTAAGGCGCCTAAAATCCAACAACATTGACAAGTTAGTGCAAACAACTTTACTTGATGTCTGGCAGACTTAATAAATTTACTTTTGTTTCATTTCTTTTCACAAGTAGAGTTAGTATTTATCATAATTAATTCTTATTTTATATCATCTTTATTTCACGTTACCTTTATTGTACGTATTATGGTTGAAATCTTTGTTCTATTTGGTTGATTATTGTCTGGTTATTGGAAGAGGCAACTACGGCGTCAGTATTTCATTTTTGTAAATTGTGTGTTGTTTTTCAGAGAAACCGAAGTTTCCGGTGGAATGTGAAGTACAGTAGAATTCCACTTATACAAAATATTTTGTGGAATATATTTTTTTAGCTTTTATTTCAACCCTTTATTTCATTCAAACAAATTGACAGATTGAATATTTAACTCTAAGAAGAAAAACTGTCACAAGAATATAATAAAATCATGATTCCACTTACACAAAGCATTATGAATAAAGCGAAGTAGAGTTGTTGTAGTAGGGTTTTAGGAGCATCAGCGACTAAGGCCATATTGCACTATGTATAGTGCAATATGGCCTTAGTCGCTGTAAATTTCGTGTGTTCTGAGGTCGATTCTCCTTTTGCCAGACGAAAAACCCGTTTCCGAGAGAAAAACTATGCTATCCCCCTCGCCTGAGTCCGACTAACTCAGCCACGTTCTGAAAAAGGGCCATGAAAATTCCTCCCGTCATCGATGGGACTGGAACTCGTGTCTTTTCCACCCAGTGTGCGGAGGACAGATATCCTACCAATTGTGCTACCCACTTGGGCGCGAAGTAGAGTATGAGTTCATCCATGTCACTACATAGCAATTACACTGATATCTGGAAATTGTTTTAAAACTTTTATGAAACATCCAAAAACGAAAGGTATTAAACTTATAGTACTTAGTGCTGTGTGTGGGTTGAAGGTTGAGAAGATATATATTGATATTAGACTTCAATTTCTGTAGATTATAATTTTCAGGAAATACTTGTGAAGGGAGAACGTTCCGACAACAAAAGTCGAAGGAATAAATGAGAGGGGAAAAAGTTGGTTCTAAGAGTTGGAAGTTGGGGAGTAAAAGAATGCTGATTGGTTTGGAAGAGAGAGGACGAAATTATAGCACCCAATTCAGAAGACTTATCTATAGGAAAGATGGAGCAGAAACAGAACATCTATGAGACAGTGTAGAGATTTTGTAAGAGACGATTTATAAATTAACCTGACTGCTCTCTTTTGAATGGAGTCTATAAGCCTGAGAGATGTTATGGGGGGCACCGCCCTATATGCGGGAACAATATTTCATGGTAGGGTGGATTTGAGATTTGTACAAAGTGAGTAGCTGCTTTAAAGAAAAGTATCGCTTAGAGCGAAAGATAAAACCTAGTTTTTTTTTCGATGCAGTGGTCTCATTATTTGTGATGTACTTATGCCAAGACATTAGAAGTCAGGGTAATCCCTAATAGAGATAATCTGGTCTTGTATATAAATCCGAGTGTCGTCGAAGATAAACACAGGAGCAGAAGAATCGTTTTCGAGCTATAAGAGAGGACTGAGGTTTAGAAGGATTGAAATTAACTAGTTTATCATGGTCCCACTGAAGAATTACCTGCATATCTAAGGTTTAAGGAATTGTTAGTGGATATTCCAGAAGTTGGACTGCTTGTGCAGGGAAAGGTTTCTCAAACTGGAAAGTGGAATGCAGTGTGCTATTATCAGCAAAGCTATGGATAGGATTTCCAGTCATTGGAAGAAAGTCATTAATATGCAAGAGGAAAAGAGTGGGAGAAATAACTGAACCTTGAGAAACAGCAGCATTTGTGGAGAAGTTGGAAGACAAAGACCCATCTACGATCAGTCGCAGTGAGCGTCCAGAGAAAAAAACTGGATAGCGAATCACAAAAAACATCGGCAATCCATAAGATGGAAGCTTATTTAAAAGACCTCTATGCCAAATCCTATCTAAAGGCTCTGAAATGTCAAGGGCAACTGCTTGAATTTCTACAAACTTTTCCATTAATTTGTTCATATGTATTAATTTCTAGATAGTGTAGGAGTTGGTAGTTAATGGATTTTTTCCATTACTTTAAAAACAGCAGAAGTAATTGCAATGGGATGATAATTGGATGGGAGAAACTTGTGTCACCCTTTTTAGCAACTGGCTGAATACAAGCAAATTTCTAAGTGTAATATTGCGACACAGAACAGGAGTGAGCACAGATTTTGAGAATAAGTGGAGAAATACATTCAGGAACTGGAGAATTTAAGATTTTTAAAATTGTTCTGACATACTTTTGATGGAAGACCACAGGAGACATTGAACGGAACATACTGGAAATGGTTGGAGATGGTTTAACAAGATCATCAATACAAGAGTCAGAATAAAAGTAGAATGATAGCTGGTCAGCTTCATCATTAGCTGAGTTGGCAATAAACCAACAGGTTTTAACAGAGGTGAGAATACAGTTGGGCAAAACATGCGGACAATAGCTTTGGAAAGAGACCAAAATGCTCGACTACCGTTTGGAAAGGAAGTTTTATACTCAGCCTGTTCAAAATCTAGTTTGAACTGATTAATAGCTGCTTTACGATTGTTGGGAGCTTTGGTGTTGACAAAATATGAACTTGGAGATTTGGATGCGATATGCAACATTCTTATATTGACCAGCCATTTATTGGAAAACCACGGTTTAGATAAAATGACGAGAATTTAAAAAGTGGACTGTGGAATAAAGATTTCATTCCTACAAGAATAATTGCACTGCACGATCTGAGCAAACATTGACATCATCAGAAGATTTAAAATAGTAATCGAACTAAGGAAAAGAATAGAAATCTCGCAGATCAACCCCTTTGGAATTCTTGTAAAGCCAAACAGCGTGGAGAGAGAGAGAGAGAGAGAGAGAGAGAGAGAGAGAGAGAGAGAGAGCGCTCTTTTGGAGAATTGACCATCAAATTGTGATCTGAGGTGCCTAGAGGACTACTGTCCCTGACCGTATATTTGTTAGAATTGTTCGGTAGTAAAAGATCAATAGTGTTTACTGTGTGGTTAGGGTTGTCTGCTATTCTGGTAGGTAAATGAATAATCTGTGCGCGGTAATTAGTAATTGCAAAAGTCTGAGCATCTCGACCAATTGGATCCATGTGACTAGAAAATGGAAGCCAGAAAAAGCTTCACTGGTAGGAAAGTTGGACTGGAGAAAGTCAAGTGTCAAAGGAAGGAAGTCAATGAGTTCCAAGTGATTAGTGGAGTGTGGAGAACGATAGAGGCAACAGATGAATTTGAGAGAATCGGATAGAAAAGTTTTAAGCCAGAGAAGATCGAAAAGAGGAGATTCCAAATTAATAACATTCTGACAGGGAATATCAGAGCGGACGCATGCACAAGTAACGAAAATTACCACCTTTGAAGCGAACCGAATCGTTCAGCGAATAATTACCACATCTGAGATGAGTTTGAATCAACCGATAATTGGAATTCTTTCAGAAAAAAGTAAGGAAGGCTTGGCAGACTGTAAGTGGAAATGGTGATCTGGTTTTTTATGGACATCATTTGACTGGAACTGAGACTAATTTGTTACACGAACGAGGAAGTGTTTTTGGAGGTGGAGATCTTTTCGCAAATGAGTTTGTTCTATTAGTTTGACTTTTCATGAAGTATTCAGTAGTAAGAAAGGGTGGGGAGTACATGTTGTATGAAGTAATGCAATTTTAGGATATGGCTTACACACGTCAAGAATATACCCAGCTCCTTGGCATGACGTTGCCTAGATAATGCTCCCGCATACACACTACCCTGACTCCCTCCCGTCGCTAACTGATAAAATAAAGGCAGCAAGATTATACACTAGCTAATCCGCATGCCCCCTAGAGAGTTACCAGTAGGTTCGATCGGGTGAACTATCAATCGGCCAGGCTCCTAAAACCATTTTAAAGCTGTACCCTCAAAATGTAAGGAAGATTGGGTCTTACAATGGTCTATCATAACCCGAAAAGACATTACGGTGGAACAGATGGGGAGTCGCTGTAACTTTACTCTGGAGACTGGGTTTCACCATGTCAAGCCTGCAATAAGCAAAGTGGTGGTATTGCACTCTTTGATCAGACCCTCTACAACCTAGTATTTCCTGGTAACGCAGAAGGGCGGCATCCGTGATCTCCTGACATATCTTCCACGGTGCTGTCTACATCTTCTTTATTTGCGCAAAGTGGTGATGGAATGTTAAATTATCATCCCATGTTAACGCCCAATCAGTGTGGGATATTACCTTTTGTATGCCCTGATTATTAATGGAAACATAAATATATTATTGTTTATATTTTGTTCATCGTTATTGTTGGCTGTGCTTTCTCTATGTTTTTTTATTTATTATTTTTTTTATTTACTATCAGTTTATTAACACAAGGTTCACCCCCTGTACAGCAACTGGGCTAGAAGGGTATACAGAAATTATAAAATATACATTATACACTTTTGTACAAATTTTCAGCTCAGGCCGGCAGATGTCAACTGCTGTTCAAAGTCGTCGTTCTGTATTGAAATTTTTTTATTTATAACGTCTATCTGCTTTAGATATTTGATTCTATAAAGAATTTTAGATCGTCTGCGTTTGTATGCGAGTCCCATTTGGGAAGTCAAAAACGGTTCCAAGATAACTGCGAAGAGTGTTGACGATAAAATTCCTCTTTGTGGTAAGTCATTTTCAATAACATAGGAAACAGTCACTTCACATTAAATATATTCGGCTTCCTCTGACTTGGGATGTTATGGATTGTAAGGAAGACGGAATCTTGAAAGTTGAAGTAATTCTCAAGAATTGTCATCATGGAGTTTATTGCAACATTATCGAAGGCATTTTTGACATCGTAAAAAATACCACATCTAATTGGGCTCTTCTGTGCAATGCTATTTGTATTCTGAAAATCATGTTGGGGAGATTTTTTAATGTCCATCTTTGTTTCAGGATACGGTGAAGGTGTTGGAGGTCGATTTTAGCAAAGTATTTATCCATTTTATTTTTTCTTTCAATGCAATGTGTTGAACTTCTACAGTAAAATCCGATAACATCCAGATTTTATTGTAGAAGTGTCATATGTTTCATAAAAAATTTATTTTCGATAAATTTAATACGTTCAAAAAGTTATTTTAATAATTTAACTCTTAAAAAAGTTTCTTGAAAAAGCTGTAATTACCACCCAAATGGTTCGTGAAGAGAAAAAATCGGGAATCGCTGTTCTATAGGAAAGATTTAACGAGGGATACTGTTGGTCGAAGAGGAACCACTAGTTTGTGTCTTCGGAAAGCCATAAAACTTCGGGAGTTCACAACCGGTGACATAAAAACAGTGATAGGTGTTTTTTTTTTTTTTTTTAATATATATGCGATTATTTTATTCATTCATCATTTGCCTTCATCATCTTCTGTTCTACTCATCAGTTTTAGTAATGCCCGTTTTAAAGGAAATCAAAATCGGTTTGCAACGAAGGGTGGCACTGAGTTTCTCTGGGAGAGTTATTACAGCTCAGTCAAAATTCCTACGTTTATTACAGCTCAATCAAAATTAGAAAAAGCTCAGTCAAAATTCCTACGTTTATTACAGCTCAATCAAAATTAGAAAAAGCTTGCAACTGATATGAGTAGTGGTAATACTGAAAAGGCATTTAACTTTTTCCATTAAACTCTGGTTTGTAACTCCTAGTATTGCTAGTGGCAAGTGATGAAAGAAAGGAAGCTTATAGAATATCAGCAAAAAAAAAAAAAAAAAAAAAACCTTCATACATAACTTGTCCATTCCCTCCAATAGTTTATCTAGTTCTGTCTTGAATTTATTCAAACTACCCCCTTCCACAATACCACTTCAAAATGAAAGTTTTTTTTCCCCAATAATCAACCACCTGTTGGTTGAAGGCAAATTTCCGCTCGTCTATCCTGCACCCATCCATCCTCAATTTGAATTTATGCCTCATCATGCATGTAGTCTGAGCAAGAGAAAGAATATCACAAAGCTTGCTCAATCCATTCAAAGCCTTAAACACCCCAATCAGATCAATCCATTCAAAGCCTTAAACACCCCAATCAGATCACCTGGCAGGTGTCTAGTCTCCAGACGCTGAAATTTGCAGAACTGAAGACTTTCCAGGTAAGGGCACCGTTTTGTTCCCCTCACGATTTTCTTTGCCCTTTCTGCACCCGTACTAGCGGCTCTGCGTTCTTCCTAGAATGAGGAAAATTCAAAGCAGAATTCCTGTATATCATTGACAAACCCGCATGAGATACTGGCAGTCTTTCTTCCTGTTTGCAGTGCTCAGAGAACTTTATATCTGCCAGCGCAATTATCTCCAGGTCTTTTTCATTCTCCTCTACACTGTTGGTATGTTAATCTGCGATTACTCTTACCTATATACCTAGCATTTTTCATGTTAAACTTCAATTGTCATTTTTTAGCCCATCTGCTTGATTTTTCTGACCTTGTTGCGGTAGCATATTGTGATTAACCATCCTGCCAACCTTCGTATCATCTTCAAACTTAGACATTAAGCCAGATATATCTTCATCAATATCATTAATAAATATTGAAAACAATGTTCGCACCAATGATATTCACTCTTTGTCTTCTCCCTCCCGACTATTCCTTTATCCATAGCAGTAGCCACACTGATCCGATTTTTACAGCAGTCTTTTGTGTGCAACATTATCAAAAGCTTTTCTGAAATCCAAGTATATGATATCAAATTTATTTTTTGCATCCAGTTGCTTTGTTACTGCACCACGGTATCCAATCAGATTGATCAGAAGATCGGCCCTTAACAATTCCATGCTGTGACTGCAGTATAACTGTACTCCTGTCTACATGGTCCTGCATTAATTCTTTAATCAGTGACTCCATTATTTTCTCTGAAACAGAAATTTAGCTAACAGATCTGTAATTACCCATGTCACTTTTGACCCCCTTTTGTGAAAGGGGAATTCATTCGTACATATACAGTCCATAGGACCTCTCCTGAATCCAAAGATGCTCTCCTTTGCTTATCTCCGTTGCAACTTCCCTTAATACAATTGGACAGACCCCATCCACCCGAGGTGCTTTTTGTATGTTTAACTTCAACAATTTCTTTTCCACTTTCTTCTCAGTTATTGGAAAATAATTTAGCTCACTTGTATAGTTTGATAAACTCCTGGAATCCCTTTAAAGAATTCCTCATGTGTGAATGTATATGCAAAATACCTAAGCATCTTGCCAGCAACCTGAGCGGAATCATCAACAATTAAACCATCGATATGAAGTCGACCAGTGTGATTCAAACCTTCCTTCTACTATTAATAAATAAGTAAAGAAATCATTGCTGCTTTTTTTTTGCATTGTTTGTCAGAGTCTTCTCTTAATTTGCCTTATCTTGCCTAACCTCCTTTTTGACTTGATTCCACACTAATTTATAACTACCATAGGCTTTTGTATCACCTGATAATTTATATGCTTCCCGCGCATTTTTTTTTTTCTCTGTCATAAGTCTCATTAGTTCACCTAACATCCATCAATTTATGTCTAAGCCCTGAAAAGTATTTCTTGGTTGGTATGGAAAGCATATTAGCTTCTATGATTACTTCCCTGAATGAATTTGCCCTTTAAATATAAATGGCAAATTTATGTTTAAATACCGTATTGTGTATGGTATTAAATTATTTTCATACCTCTATTTAAAAAAAAAAAAAAAAAACAGAGGTGGCATATATACGTAAAGACCGGGGCACACAGAAGACGCCCATTTAATTTAGGTAACTTAAAAGACAAAAGTTTAGGGAAACTATCTATTTTTCATATCAAATGGATTCTTGTTTTGCTAATTGTAATACTTTATAATTGCCTAGGTGTAATTCAGTTTTCTGTAAGTTGTGTTTTATTTATTTAAATTCTGTCATCATTTGGCATCTCTCACTTTGTGAGTTAAATTAAGTCTTGGCTGGGTTGTTAGGTATTGTTGTCTATGCCTTTATGGGATAGGTGACCTCTCACTGACGACATAACCATAGAAAGGCCTACCAGTGTGGTTCCTCCATTACTAAATAAGCAGCATTGTATTTCTTTTATGAGAACTGTTTATTTTTACACTGCAACCCCGAGGCCAATTTTTTCTCCCCCAATCCCAAGGATTTGAGGAACGGTATAATGCGAAATAGGGTGTACAGTATATGAGTGGGTAAAGGAGGAAAGAAATGGAAAGACGTAAACATGAATTACTTGAAAAGTGAAATTGAACAAAATAAGTCACCAGCATGGAAACTGGCGAGTGGTGACCATAAGAATATAGAAAAGTTCAGGGGATCAAGTTTGTAGCTCTAAATTGAATTAATAATAATAGTGAGAAGGATATTGTGTTCCTTGCTTTAACATCAGTATTGGAGGTGTGAAATACAGAATTGTCACATACACCTCTGGTTCTCGGTGTTTTTTTCTGGGTCAATTAAAGAAACTACAATTCCGATATTTCTCCTTGAGAGTATACAACTTTGGCAGTTCATTAACCAGCACAGAGATGTAACGGAGTTGTCATAAGAACGACTCCGTTACGTCTCTTTCTTCCTCCCTTCTGGTGATTATGGTTCGACTCGTGCAACCAAGTTCCGCAATAATCCTGCTCCATCCAGTTCCTGTTCCGCTCTTAGAACTTCGTTCCCATTTTAGCGTTAGCTGTCTTTCTAAGCTGCTCTGACCTCACTACGAAGCCGCTCCGCCAAACAGTGGATTGTTAAACCGAAGAAGCCACAACGCTTATGTGGACGGTTTGGTGTTACCGCCTGGTTCGCTACTTGTTGCCGCAGAGGTTCCGGGAGAAATCTTCCGTATGTCTATGTCCATCCCTCCCACACCTACAAATACATCCGCGGTGGGCATGTCTCAGATCACTGGGCTTCAAGGTCAGAAGGGAGGCTGTCAATTTGGTAGCTCGCTGGGGCATGCCTAGGTTCATTGACACAGGCAGGTTTTTCATTGGTTCCAGAGTTGCTGTGGTCTTTGCGACCGACCTGCTGCCTGTCCGCTGATAAAGCTCACAGAAACGACACACACTTGATCATATTCACATACACAGAACAAAAAAAAAAAAAAAAAAAAAACACCAGCGACACCTTGTGGCAGTTTCTCCATTCCGCAAAGAGCCAATAAAATACGAAGAGATTAGTTTTCTTCCCGGTGTTAAAAAGAAACTGGGATCAGTGTGCCTCGCATAACTTCATCACGTTTTACTCCGTGCGGGACAAACAACTCCTCCCTCCGTTCTCATTCAATGATAACATTATTCAACGGAAACTCGTTGCTCTTGAGTTCAGCCTCCCATTTTGTTATGGACGTGACACCCCTATCTGTCCGAGTGGGCTAGCCTACTCCGTTCTTTTCGCATCTTTGCACGGCGTTCGCTCTGCCTGCTGCCGACACCGCCACCGCTCGGTGTGCCCGTAGCTACTAAACGGGCGGTGAGAAGGGGGTACTCCGCTTGTTATTTATTTATTTATTTTTTTCTTTTTGTGTATACGAAAAATTTAGTTTCGATCAAAGTAATTCACGTTGGCAGTACTTTTTATGTGAGCTGCAAATCTTTGTTTGCTGTCATCTCACTCGTAAGTTCCTCACCGGCTCGTCATGATAATCTCGAAGGATCTATTCGTCCTAGGGGAGGAATATCTCTCTATCCCCCGAAAAGAACAACAGTACACCATCTGCCCAAATAAAAGGTAAGATATTTTCTTCTGAAATACAATATTTTATCTAGATTAACCTATTCTCCATTGCGTCTCTTTTCTGTTCCATCTCACATTTGTATCTGCTGTAACCTCTCACGTGCTCTATTCCAGGTGGCTTTAAACACGTTTCCGAAAGAGCTTGCCTCTGACATCCGTTTTATGATTCGCAAGTAGAAGATCGAATTACTGAAAACCACTCAATTACCTCATAATATATGTAATATGACATTTATTACATATATTCGGTTGAAACAAATATTTCGAACTGTCACCGAAAAACCTTTGCTCTTTTAATTGTGTCACCGTTGCAGAGGTGTTATTTGGATCATATTAGGGTGGAGACACCGAGTAATTAAATAGGAGGGCATTTTGTGGCATTTAGATATTAATTAAAAAAAAATAAATAAAAAAAAGTGAGCGTGGATATGAAAATTTGCCACCACTGACGAAGTCAGTGCCAGTCTACTGTGCCACCACTGACTTCGTCAGTGGTGGCACAGTAGCAAATATCTTAATAGGTATTGTTATCATCACATGACATTGACGTCAGGGGTTTTCTCAGCATTTTTAGAGATGCTAAAAGAAATCTTAAAGCATCAGGATATGCACGTGAATCGTATAATTTCTTAAACTTATAATCTTGCCGAGAACATTAGTAATCTATCTTCTTTATCTCATTGGGGACAAAAAAAAAAAAAAAAAAAAGAAAGGGAGGATTCGTGAATATCTTGTGCCTTTTTTTTTTTTGTTTGTTTGTTTAAGATATTTTATAAAGTACCAGTTTATAACTGAATACCAGTTTTGTCTAATTAAACGCTAATTTTCTGAGGGAATGTGTAGAACAGATTGTATCCCCCCCCCCTTTGTAAGAAGACTGGCCTTGAGAGAAAAGATTGGATAGTATAAGTGGATCAATATTTCAGATTTTTATGATCTCAGATAAAAAAAAAAAAAAAATCTTGCCGTCTTAGGTACTAGTATATTTCTTAGATTTTAAATGACCTTTTCCAGTTGTGTAAATTAGTAAATGCTTTTGCGAAAGTTCTTTCAAACACAGCCTTGTGTTTACAATGTGCTTGCTCATATGTTGTATCGGAACTTGCACAATATTGGGATCATTGTTCTAGACAACTTAGTTCCAGATTAAAACTCTATGCGTTTTTTTTTTCCCCAGCAAATAAGCTAAGCAAATGAGCACAACCTGTTTTTAACGAGTTCTTAGCATTTTCGTAAATATCCAATATTTCTGGTCATCCATGGAAAATTACTCCTGCAAGTTACGAATACTTCCTTCTTTATAACTTTAAATTGAGTTATTAGAG
This sequence comes from Mastigoproctus giganteus, assembly GCF_048544385.1. Classification (NCBI taxonomy): domain Eukaryota; kingdom Metazoa; phylum Arthropoda; class Arachnida; order Uropygi; family Thelyphonidae; genus Mastigoproctus; species Mastigoproctus giganteus. The sequence goes on along the minus strand of NC_143584.1, from coordinate 110,890,071 downwards.
GTTTTCGAAGCAGTGTACTTGAGCAATTTTTTTATTATTATTATTTTTTTTTTTTCTTTGAGAGGAACGGACCTAAAGTATACTTTTCATCAGATAACTCTGTAACCAAGTGAAAGTATAAAAAAACACATATTCATTTTAGTGCCACGAATAGAGATAAACAAAAAGCCCATTACGTCATTCTGGCTAGGAGCAAAAAAAGGGGGAAAATGATATTGGCACTATTGTACGAGTACTTGTTATTTTAAAAGTACATTTCCACATGTCAGGCTGAGAACAATAGAAGCACGTTTGTAGAACATACTGAACATCACCTTATATTGTCGTTAGAGCAAAAGCTTTCTTCCGGAATGAATTGCTGCTCTGTCATACTTTCTTTCATCTTGAGTGCCCATTCCCCACAGTGCCTTCTTGGTGGGAGTGCAGCACAACTTTTCCTAGCAATCCTGTTCCCGTTACGAGACTCGCACGCACCTCCATTTAATCAGTTAACTTCAGGTACCTGCCACCTGTTCTTGACACCTCTGACAACGATCAGTACTTGGGAACTTCGCACTATCGAGGCCTTCTTGCAAAATGCCTTCAAACAGTTGTTTCATTTTTGTCTGTCCATTTCTATAATGGAACAAAAGTTACAGGTCAGTTCGCTATTTCGTACTTAAAGAATTGCAAACCTTAAACTGTGGATCGAACAGCTCGCTGCTAAAAGTACTCCCGCTTAGCCACAGTGATCTGTCGTTATCGAAAAGTTCTTTATCGAGCATTACAGACATCTTTCATGCTTCACGTTATTTAATAGAATACGTCAAATATAAAATTGAATAAATCTTATTCTTTAAAGCTGGCTTGCATTGCCAGATTAGCCAAAAACAAAGTTATTTCCACAGTTTTCTTGACTAGTTAGCGATATGGATGCAGATAGAAATATCAGCACTAATGACTAAATTTAAGCTAAATAAAGGTTATGATTTCAGTGAAGTGAAGTGATAGCAGCCTCTTGTATATAACCGTAAAACTGGTGGGGAAAAGTAAGCTTACCTTTAACGGTAACAGAGCTTGTTACTCATATCCATATATGTGTAATTGTCTGTGATGTTTGTGTTCACAGGCCGATTTGCATGTTGTGTGAGCGAATAAACCAGGATAAATCACGAGGGAGAACTTTACTCTCTGCACATAAGAACTGCAGCCTCGATTGAAAGGCTGTAGAAACTCCTGCACGCGTCGATAGGAATTGAACCCAGACTTCTCCAAACGAATGACAGATATCGACGTATCATGCTGATCAAATTGCTACAGAGTAAAAACTAGTGGGCAGGATAGATACAAAAATAAAAACAAGCCTTAATTAAAACAAAAGATACAACTAGATCTGAGTGACCGGTGGTGTGAACTCTTTCCGCCGTTCAGTGCCGATATGTTTTAATTAGAACTTAAAAAAAATTCTTTGGAACAGTAAAATCAGTATGCCGATCACATTTGACTATTACAATTATTTGGAATGATTTTTATAAATTAAGATTCTCCCAATGTTGGAAATACGATTGAAATTCAATTCTATTGAAATATGTATGATTGGAAGCTCGACTCGATTGGACAATATCGGTACGCCATTGTGATGTATATTAGGGTAATTAATTTTTAACTACCAGTTCAAAAACAAGTGAATATGACATCGAGAGGAGAATGGAAATTCACCCCTACATTAATGTCTGTCTGTGGGATCTCCAGAGTCACAGATTGGAAACCACTAGTTAGACAAAAGTTATTTAATCAGTGCCGACCGGGCTAGCCGGGTGGGTAAAGTGCCTGCCTGGCAACCCAAAGGTTGCGGGTTCGAATCCCGCCTCGGGCTTGGATCAAAGTACTGCAAAAAAAACCTTGGGAGGTGCATTATGGCCACAGAAGTTGATGCGCCAACAACTATCAAAAAAAAAATAATAATAAATAAATAAATAAAATAAAATTTAATCAGTACTTAATGCTTCATATTGATGTTTTGGTGTGCCCCCCCCCCCAATCTTTTCAGTACATTTCGACATGTATTACCTACAGTCTATAAACTGAGTAGTAACATAATAATAAAGGAATAAATTTAGCTCATTTACGCAGTTTTATCAAATGAAAATCAACATCATCCACCTTTCATAAAAGTAACTCTGGAACGAAATGTTAAGTCGCCAATGTTTTCGTCATTTGCTATTTCATAATAGTCTCATCTAAGATGAGACTAGACCAAAGGTATAAACAACCTTCGAGGAAAGCTATTCCTATGCAAGAAATGCAAACATAGCACCATACTTATTTCTGGCAATTTTACAGAGTTCTGTGTCATTATAGTGTACCACAGCATAATCAAACTACGGGAATCCATTGCTGTGAAACGACAACTGGATATTCCTCCTAATCCGTCAATTTTGGCGCTCAAGACAGGAATTAACTGTGGTCCATAATGCTCATCTGGTGAAAGAATTTTTGGTGCGTTGCCCCGGTTGCCTTATACGCTTCGGTCATTTAGGCATTACTCCAGAAACGTATGTCAAAACATTCCTGTGCATTGAATATTGGCTCCTTAGGTGGTTAAACCGCATCTTCCCTTCCAATTTCCCTTCATTGTATCAAGAGGCATTCTGTATGCAAATATGGAATTATATAATATCGGTGTAAATACATCATAGTTTACCCATAAGTTTAACTACATATGGCATCGTTTAGATTTTATATCATATTGTGGCTACCTTCACAACGAGATACCAGGTATTGTACTACTTCAAATAAATAACGCTTCTCTAGTAGAGGAGATTACTATTATGGGTGGTGGTGCCCACTGAGAATAAATAACAGTAGTCTCCTCTACTAGAGAAGCATTTATTTGAAGTAGTGCAATACCTGGTATCTCGTTGTGAAGGTAGCCACAATATGAGATAAAATCTAAACGATGCCGTTACACTACGTATGTAGTTAAACTTACGGATAAACTATGGTGTATTAACACCGATATTATATAGTTAATTTCTACCCATTACATTATGCCTTGTGCATTTAGTCTTCAGCAAATATGGAATGGACACCTTGGAAGTTTATTGTTATCAGGACAAATTCATATCCTGGCCAAATTACTGACAGGTAGATATGATGCGCCAGTCCTATCAGGAATCGTCTCACACCCACGAATCTGAGGCAGTCATGCAGTCTGCAACTTTCATATTTCAGTATGCTGACAACTTTCACATATTAGAAGAATTAAAAATCGGTATCGAATCAGTTATCAATAAAAACCGTTCAACCAGTATGTCAAATCTCATCAAACGTTATGAAAAGAGTGTGTGCTTACATTTGGGAAGGAGGATGCTATCTACGTTTATTGCTATTTTATTATTGCTTTTTATTATGCCTATTCTATTTTATTGCTACTTTTATCTCTATTATAATTGTTATAACGATAAGTGAAATATAGCTTATTGTAACCTCTGTAAATACATTTATAATAATCTAAATAAAACAAAATGTACTTAGGGTTGCGCCTCTTTTGAACAATCTTGTATTATATAATTGTTATTCGCATTTCGCTGTATACTCGTTCACCGCATGTTCATTCCTGTTGATGTAGTCGTCTTTTGTTATCACGTATTTTGTTGGGGCAACTGTAATGTGCCATATAATAAGTAAATCCTTCCAAATTTACGGACTGTCTTTCAACAGCGGTCCCTAGAAATGGAGAGATTTATTAAGAGCGAAATTTAAACCGAGGATCTCTTTCATAAGCCCCCACCCCCAGAAATCTCTTTTAGAGTGTATATTATAAATGCCTAAATATCTGCTTTTTTTTTTTTTTAATACTGCAGTAGCCAGTCTATAGAATTATTAAATTTATCCATAGAATTCTAAAATTTAGAATGCTGAACTTAAAAATTTTGCGTAGTTTTTAAATAGGGCGGTTGCCTAATCCAATTTGATCTCTTGCCGAATTCAAACCATCGCGAAGTGAGAGTTGCGAATTCTGACGATTTCTCGCTAAGTTGTCGATGAATGCATTTCAGCACGTTAGCGCTCGCTGAGTAACAGTACAAGCAATGTACAGGTGAACAGCGCGACTAGACCACGAGGGTACTGGGTGAATGGGATCAAGTGTGCTGTTGCTCATTACCCGACTTGAATGTCCAATAAAACCACATCCGTTTGTAGACGCCGCGGGCATCCCTCTCTCATCCGCAGAGTAATGAGTGGCGGTTGACAAAAGGGGCAACTACATCTGCTGCCGTGGAATTTACGCCCATGTGCAAAATAAAAATGGAAAAAAGGAGAGGCCCCTCTCCTTTTTGCCATTATATACATATTTTATACATAACTCCTACAAAGTTATGTATAAAAGAAGTGTCTGCGTAGCATCGGAAATTAACAGACAGCTTATGATGTTTTTAACAATTTCCACTCTCAACAAAATTGGAATTACAGTTGCAGTAATCTCACGGGATTTTCAGAAGCCCATTATGAGATATTTGTGAAAATGCATTCCTGTTTGAAGCCTAATTGAAGACCTCGAAATAAAATGAAACTGTGCTTGCTGTGAATAACAAAGGATCGAGCTAGGTGATCAAGCTCGCGGCTACAGAAATACATGTGGATTGAGTGACCTTGGCTCAAGCTTAACTACTAAATACGGTAGTGTTCTTGTATGTCTATCTTGTGAATTCCTTTGACCTTATGTGGTCGTCCCGGATTATAAACAAAAAATTTTATTTCATTTTTCTCTTTCCATTACTTATTCAAAAATGCAGTTCCTCTAACTGAACTAACTGGCACAGTTACTATTATTTTTATTAAATATATAGAGAGGATTTTAACAATGTTTCATGCACTCTTCGGATAATAAATTTCTTATTTCAAACTGAAAGAAGAATCCAATAATCGAATTTGAAAATAGGAAAAGTAATCAATTACTTTTTTATTCTGAGAGAGAGCGAGAGAGGCCTGTTTAGCATGTATGTAGTCGCTTCATTATGATATTTTATTCAAAGAACGAGGAAAGGAACTTTCCAATGAATATTTTTAGAAATAAGGGACTTTAGCTTATTAGCATAGTCTCTAATTGCTGAAACTGAAAATTTACATATTTTTGCCATACTTATGCTTATTCACTCCAGATGAAACAATATAAGGATACAAATGGAACTTTTCTGATTATAGAAAAAAAAAAAAAAAAAACAATTATAACGAACGAAGTCCACAGATAGCCGAGCAAATGGTAACATTGTGAAGAATAGAAAACAAAACTTCACGTTCTGCAAGAAATAAGAAACTTCAGTGTGCTGATGTTGACCTTGAAAGGTGCAGGGATAGACAAATGGTACTGTAAGGAGCCGTTGTTGCACGTATGTTAAAACGAAGTAGAAAATTAACCTTCCAACCTTTTTCTTAAAATGTAACTGAAATTCCAGTACAGAATGTGCGAATGAAAGTGAAGCTGCGATACAATTACTTTTTTTTTTTTTTTCTCTCATGCAGACATCTATCCTTTTGAGAAACATTTTTTGTTAAAACAGTACGTATTTTAGCTTTTGTTTCCTCTCATTCTTTAGTAATAGTTTGGTCTTTTGGACTTAAGGTTTCTTTCTGTGTATGCTGTCCCTTTTTTGCACTTCGTTTGTTTTATTTCCTAACCGAATGGTAGATCGGCATCAATTTCCGAGCCCACGCAGGCAAAAACCATTCACTCTAATCACAGCTGACCTGGTGCAATTAAGGGACAAGCAGTTCATGCATTCACGCTAATCTGAATAGGCTTTACGCAAGTTTTGAAATGAGGTCTGTCATTCTTTCTCTGCCAGAGATAGTCATTGTCTCAAATGACATTCGTACCATTACGGTCATGCATTGGGAGATTAGAAGCAATTTAATATGAAGCTTGACTCCTGTTCGCACTGTGTGCTTGAATGGTTGTATTCATGAAATTGTTCTAGGTGAACAATGGTACAAGATCAAAGAATTTCTTGAAACTTCTACCCCACACAACAAGCCTCCACCAGCGAATTGGTGCTAGTAACTGGACTTCAGCAGATAAAGTGTGTGGCACGAAGTATCAGAGACTTTTCTTTCTATTCATATTCCTCTGAATTCTGAAATTAAGTTTAACAAGAAAGTTTTCTACATAAAATTGGTCCGGAAATTTCTGTGTATGGATGTCGTGTTTCTGTATTTGTTTTAAGGACTCGTATGAGTGTAATTTAAACCAAAACGTATTGTGTGTTCAGTTGACAGACAGCAAACTGAACACACACGACATGTAACTTTCAGAATATACACGGAGTGGCCATTTTATCAGGTAAACCGACCTAACAGTGAATAGCACTTCCTTTAACCTTCAGAACAACTTCAAGTCGTCTGAGCGTGGACTCCACGACGTGCTGAAAGCATTCCATAAGAATGCTGGGCCGCGCGGGCTCCATCGCACCTCTAAGCTGGTTCAGATTGGATTGGCCGTGGATCCTTGCCACGAACATCTTGTTCCATCGCATTACCCCTAATTTTCAATCAGGTTGGGTGCCAATGACCGAATAGGCCAATGAAGCTGTGGTATTGTCAGTCATCCTCCTGCTTCTGGAATCATTCCAGAACAGTCCGCGCCTTGTGACATTATCTTGCTAGAGGTAACAGTGGCCAGTGGGTGCACCTAGTTGGCAACAATATTCAAGCAGGCTGCTGAGAGAACGCTACCCATACCATCACGCTTCCACTCCCTGTCTTCAGTAGCGGCACCTGGCAAGATGTACTGTCGTCCTGACTTTAGCATTTTTCAAATGTGGAAAAATGCTCCTTTCAAATCATAACGCACAACAATAGCATAAAATTGAAGGCAAAGCTGTCAATCATTCAAGTGGCCTTCAGTAACTTCTTAAAAACTAAAACTTAGCTAGCTATAGTGTTAGCATAGCGGCATATATGGATTGTTCGGACAATGAGGAAAGTTAAATGTGTTATTAGAAGAGTCAGATTTATAGTGATATGGGCATCCAGAGGTTCTTCTAAGACGTTATAGAGAACAGGGTGTCAAATTCCTTTGCTCACCTATCCTAACACTGAACCTAGCAAATTAAGGCATGCATTTCAATTTATTCTGGCTCGTCAGAAAGAATTACTAGAATTCTTGGGTCGTATCAACTGAAATATGTTCAGGTAATATAAATTTTCTGTTTATACTACGGGACGACTACACGGTCAGAGGTGTTCAGAAGATAGATAGATAGAAAGAAATAAGACAAGAAACAGCACCGTATATAGCAGTCACGCGGTTTTGAACCACAGTCACTCAGTCATGTATTTATGTAGAGGCCGCCGTAGCTGAGTGATCATTTGCGCGGTCACTCAAGGCCTTGAGTGACCGCGTGCCTTGAGTGACACACACGTGCCTTGAGTGACCGGATTGAAGGCTGTGATTGCCGAATATAGTGCTGTTTCTTGTATTCTCTCTACCTTGTGAACTCCTCTGACCGTGTGGTCGTCCTGGAGTATAAAGAGAAAATTTATTTATTTTCTAATGTACCCTCGCAGTGGGCTACTTGGCTATGGCTGCGTCAGGTAGGAAGTTTAGAAACATTCTTGGGGGGAGGGGAGTGGGATGATGATGTATTTGATTGAGTGTTCCGACTGTGAAATCGTTATATTGGTGAGTCGAGGAGACAACGAGGAATGCAGTACAATCCCTCCAACATCAGAGAAAGGGGAATTTTCGGTGGGGGCGGTGTTCTGGGGGCGGTGAAATGATCAACAGTCGCACTTCTCCATGTTTTTGATAACGGTACTGTAACTGCGCAGAGGTACCGAGAAGAGATCTTCGTACTCTGTGCGACCTTCTAAAGGTGCGGTTGGCCCAGATTTTCTTTTTATACAGGACAACGCCACTGCATATAGAGCTTAAGTGGTGGAGGAATACCTTGAAACTAAAGATATCCAACGACTGCCGTGGTCAGCAGACCTTAAGTCTAGTCATCACTAGACTTAAATCCGATCGAACATGACAGCTTTTCGTTACAAATTTTTTGGAATAACGCCAGTAAAAAAAGGTTTTTAACCTCAGAACTAGCCCCGCATTTCAGAATATAAAATTATTCATTTTGTGTTCTGAAACAGTTGTGTAAGACCTACATACTACTGTTTCAGAACACAAAATGCATAATGCTTTATTTTTCTTAATCATACCAAATCTTTCACTCCAATATTATTGAGATTCTCTGCTACTTTCCTCTTCATTTGAACGTTTTTGTTTCTTTGCTGGTTGAGCTGAAATTCTAAACAATCTGTAAAGGGCAAATAGCAATTAAAATATTTATGGGAATTAATGAAGAATAATCTCTACACCACATACAAACAGTAATTGACAATGAAGGAGTCTACACTAAATACCCAATGTGGATAATACAGTATATCTCACATAACTTTACCAATAACTTAGGTTCTGAATAAATGTGTGAAATATACGATTTTTTTTCTTCTTAATTTCGTTTCACAATTTCGTCAGTACGTCTCACCACTCCGACTTCAAACAAATCACTGCATGTAATGAAGTAAAGTGTGTTAGCTGTCTGACGGTACCAGGGATTTCACCTGGTACCGTCAGACAGCTTTGCGTTGTGTACTCTGTTTGTGTATATCACAGTATTCTGTGGAGGCCATAGATTTAAAAGTGTGCGGGGAGTGGAATGTCGTGTAGTGTTATGTTCTGTTGTTCTGCTGACCATTTAGCCGTTGGGCCCCTAGTGGGACCTGCCGTTGCTCACATAGTTTGAAATTTTTTTGGGATGCTCTGAATTCCGCGTGCCAAAAAAAAAAAATTGTACGCGTGCTATGGATTCGCTATCACTGATCTAGAATAATAATACTGGCAACTCTCAGTCTACGAACGAGTTCCGTTCCAAGACGTTCGTTATGTGTGTATATTGAATTCCTGAGCTTTTACGATACGTATTGTGTACGTTATCAGCCTTTTTAAAGCATTAAAACCATATACTAAAACAACGAATGGTCTATACAATACGTTTTATTATAATGTATGTATGCGTTATGATTTATCGTATACGATACGTAACAAAAAATAAAATAAAAGAATAAAAAAAACAAGATATCTTACTTGTTAATTAAAAACATAGAGTTACAAAATAGAAACAAAGAAAATGAGTACTAACATAATATATGTACTGTATTCAACTTTTACTCGTAAATATCTTTATCGGAGTTCAATATTTTCCACATAAGTGACACTAGGTGCAGATGTACCTCATCTGCACTTAGTGTCACTTATGTGAAAAAAATTGAACTTCGATGAAAGGGCGTCTGATAATGAAGAAACAGTTGGGTTTCTACTTTTTTAAAATGTTTTTATAGAAGATTGCACAGTTAGTTTCTTTTTTCTTCAAAAATCTCATTGTAGCATGCTAGACAGTCATAAACGCCTCTTACTCACTTTTGCAATTCTTTCCATATTTGCGTCTACTTCAAAGATTGCCAACCCCTCAGTTGTTTGTTGTTTGGTTTTTAGGAGCATTAGCAACTAAGGCTATATTGCTCCGGGGATATGCGGTGGTTATTTCCTGACCTTTCCTCATCCTCTGTATTTAGTGGTCACGGGCTCGAACCCCGGTATAATCAAGAAGCGTGTGTTACGCACTGCTGCTCCTGCCCACCCGGCTACGGAGGCGCCCAACCCCTCAGAAATTGATTTAAAAGCTGCAGCCATTTTCTCCCACGAGAAAACATTCTACGCGGCTTGACATGTAAACCAACGGTTTTTTTAATGGCTAGATTATTTTTATTAACCTCGTTCTTCACATCCTTCAAATGTGGAACTACTAAGGTTCCTAAGCCTCAATCAATCTTCCATTGCTGATGCATCTGATTGTGAAATTGCGAAAGAGTTCATCCAGAATGATCGCACAGAACCTATTCCAGGTTTCCTTAGTGATTCTCATCAATCAGCTGAATCTACAAATCCTGTTACGTCATTATCATCGCAGTTGGATGATAAAGCTACTTCCAATCAAGTTGCTCACCTGTCTTTCGATGCTGCACAGTTACCTAGTCCTATGTCTGATAGTGTGAAGTTCTCCACTACGCATTCAAATATATTTCTCGATTCTACTTGCTCTTCTGGAGTACTCATGACGAATAATGTGAATGGCCCTATAAAAGCACCTCAGCCCGTCGCTTTGACAGGTCAGTTCTTGTAGTAGTATTATGTGATGTAGTAGTATGATTATGCAGCATCAGCCAAAAAAAAAAATAATAATAATAATAATAATAAATAAATAAAATTTACAAAACAATTCTCTCTAAATGTTTGTCCAGTTCCTCCTTAAATTTATTTAACCTATCAACTTCCACAACGACAGATGGAAGTTTGTTCCAGCAATTAACCACCCGCTGGCTAAAGGTAAATTTCTGCACATCTATTCTACCTCTGTCTTTCCTTAATTTGAATTTATGGCCCCTTAGGTTCGTAATCTGAACAAGTGGAAGAATCCCATCAGAATTCAGCGTGCTCAACCCATTCAAGACCTTATACGCCTCAATCAGATCACCTCGCAGATGCCTAGTCTCCAGCCACTGCGATTTGCAGAACTGAAGCCTCTCTTGGTAAAAGGATCCCTTCATTCCCCTCACCAATCTTGTTGCCCTTCTCTGTACACGCTCAAGCAAATCTACATCCTTCCTAAAATGAGACCTCCAGACCTGTACGCAGTACTCAAGGCGTGGCCTGACCATTTCCTTATACAGAGGGACAATCACCTCCTTTTCCTGCTAGCAAAATTCCTGTATATCATTGACAAAACCCCATGACCTGCTCTTGCACCTTGTCTGCATTGTTCAGAAAACTTCATATCTGACTGCACAATTACTCCCAAGCCTTTTTCACTTTCTACCACCCTAAGTGTAGTACCACACAGTTGGTACGTTTCTCTGGGGTTACTTCTACCCATATGCAGTACTTTGCATTTTTCAATGTTAAACTTCAGTTGCCACTTCTCAGCCCATCTGCCCAAATTTTCTAGATCCTGTTGCAGAAGCACACTGCCATTACTGTCATTAACAACCCTGCCAACGTTTGTATCATCTGCAAACTTCGACGACACAGCCTGATATACCTTCATCAATATCATTGATAAATGTACAAAACAACAGTGGACGCAACACCGAACCCTGTGGGATTCCACTAATAACATTAGTCCACGAAGAGCAGCACCAATTGATTACCACCCTCTGTCTTCTCCTACTCAACCATCCTTTTATCCATTGTAGCAATTTACCCTTAATACCATTCTGCTCCAATTTGTACAGTAGTCTTCCATGCGCAAGTGTCAAAATCGTTCCTGAAATCCAAGTATATGATATCAGAATTATTTTTTGTAACCAGTTCCTTTTGTAACCACATCATAAGAACCAATCAAATTTGTCAGACAAGACTTTCCCTTACATGCTGTGTCTGAATTATTGTTGCAGTCTTGTCTAGATGATCCTGCAATGTATCTTTAACCAGTGACTCCATTATTTTACCCGGAACAGAAGTTAAACTAACTAGTCTGTAATTACTCGTGTCACCCTTCGATCCCCCTTTGTTAATAAAAAAAATAAAATAAATTTTCTGTTTATACTCCGGGACGACCAAATGATCAGAGGAGTTGGGGGGATACATTTGCATCCAATCCGTGGGAGCCTCCCCTGAGTCCAAGGATGTTCTCATAATTATGGCTAAGGGTTTGCTTACTTCTTTTGCTGCCTCCTTTAATATAACTGCATAGATCCCATCCACCCCAGGTGCCTTTCTTATGTTTAACTGTCCTCAGCGCTTGCGAACAGTCTTCGCCCCACCAATTATAACCAGCGTCTATCTAATAAACAGCCCATAATATCAGCTGACGTATTTCCTTCATCTAACGGAAATAGAGGGCCTCCTATTTGCCTTCGGAACTAATAAGCTCAAGATTTCAAGATGTTCCTCGCCAGGCTCGGTCTTTCGTCGGTCGACTTCCTCCTTCTACATATCCTTCGGATATTGAGGATTTTCTCAACATTGAATTAGTTCTTCACCCCTCTGTGGGGAAGTTATCTACCCGTTATCCAGACTATGCGTCGTTTCTAATCTTAAGTAATCTATCTGAGCAAGCACGTTTATTAGATGCTGATATTTGGCCAGTCGATGCTATTATTAAGCCGTACAGGTCGTCTTCTGGCACTGCTATCCATCTTGTCAGACCTAGTCATAATAGCTAGCAGGTATCTTCCCGATGTTTATCAAGGTCGTCATCATTATCGTTACTATTTTATGTAAATTGTAGAAACGTTGTAAAAAATATCACTGCTTTTCGTCTCTTCCTTTTGCAACAAACTTTTGTCCTAGTCGCCCTTACTGAAACCTGATACATCCACATGTACTTGACAGTGAAATTTCACCCCTCGCCTATTCTGTCTATCGTTTGGATCGAGACTCGAAGGGTGGTGTCTTTGCTATCTTTACCCATCACTTGGGCAAAGTGCTGCAGTTCACTAAACATTCTTCCATTGAAGGTATCTCTTTAATAGTTAATCATGCAGGAAAGCTTCTCCTACTTATGCTTTTTTACCTTGCTGCTCCAGTTTCTTTAGCTACCATTCAACAATTAGAGGATATTATAGACGCAGCAATATTTTTGAAACCTCCGAAAGCAATACCACTTATTCTGGGTGATTTTAATGTCCCAATTGCTTTTGACCCCAATCGTTCACCAAATTCACTGGCTAAGCAATTTTGCAGCATTTGGCTTAATAATGCCCTAACTCAATCTGTAACTTTCCAACCTGGAACTTCTCTTACCTTGATTTAGTTTTTACCCATGAATCAGTTCTCTTCTCAATTTCTAAGGGTGATAATTTCATCTGATCAGATCACTTCCCTATTGTCGTAGATTTCCTTTCTTTTATTTCTGAACCTTCCTTTGACAGGTACTTTTTTAGCTTTAGGCACACAGACTGGACTTCGTAAAATCAATTTCTGGGCAATCTTGACTGGATTCCAATCCATAATTTTGAATCGCTCGATCACTACGTTGATTATCTTACTTAATCCTCCATTCTGTAATTTCTGAATTTGTTCCCATCAAATTTCCGCTAATCGTAGTAACTTCCCTCACTGGATGTCGAACAAGCTTTGTATTTAATTCGTCGCAAAAATTACCTCCCTAAAAAGTATTTAAAACTCAAAAATAACTTTAGCTACTTTTCCTTTTCTTCCCTTAGACGCCATGTTAAGAGAATTATTAAATCTGAACAATATTATCATTGGGTCCGCCCTTCTTTATTGTTTATACTAATAATCTGTCAACCTTGTTTCATTCCGTTAATGTTGAGTGACAACTCTATGCAGATGATATTAAACTTTAGAAAGTTATTTGTTCTTCAACTGACAGCGATGAACTCCAGTCCTGTCTTGATTCCCTCTTACTCTGGCTCAATAAAAAACTTGTTTCTAAATCCGTTAAAATGTAAATTGTCGCTTTCGCTCGAATCGTGTAGTTAGACCCTCGGTCCTTACTGATTATTATATTGGAAACTCTTTAATTGCAAGTACTGATACGTTCAAGGATTTAGGTGTCCTATGTCGATCTGACCTTCATCCCTCTTCCCACGTCGATCACATAATACCTCACACTTCTAAACTTCTTGGATTAATCAAGCGTTCTTCCTCTGTTTTCAAGGGTGACAAAGTTATGATTCTTCTTTACAAGCAGCTTATACTTCGAATTTTTGATTATTGTGATATTATCTGGTTTCCACAACAGGAATATCTTTCTCACAGACTTGAGAGAATTCAAATTAAATTCGTTAAATTCTTATGCTATCGAAATCACATTGCCTTTCATAATCGAAATTATGGAGCTCTTTTGTTCGCTTCTGAATCATTCGTCTTCACTCTAGACCAGTGTTTCTCAACCTTTTTTGTTCGCGTACCTCCAAAGAACTACGTTCTTATTTTTGTACCCCCAATATATATATATATATATATATATATGTCTGCTATATTTTACTACAATACAAAACACGCTTAACTAAAAAAATAGGATAAATCATCAATTCTGACGAATCATCAGTTAGCTTAATAATAGCAATGGTGTAATTACTACAGAATATGGTTAAGTAAAAAATACGTTTCAATTGTTCCAAAATATTTTTGTTTCTTGTTTATCTCTCCCGGTGGAATAACACTGCTCTAGACAACAATATCATAAACTCTGTTATCGATTCTCCATCTCTTCTTGAACAAATAGCTTTCGCTATACCCCGTTTGAATTCTCGTTATAAAATTAATTTCTCACTGCCTGTTCCTTGTACTCATCACTTACTTGGTAGTCCTCTGTTTCGTTTCCTTCAGGTAATGAATAACTACAATATTGATTTTACTCTTAATTCATATATCTCTAAGAATTTACTCCTTACTCTGTTTTCTTAATGTAAATTTTGTATATATTTTAATTCCAGTTTTGTATTTTCTGTAACACCTAGCGTTCTCACCTTTATTTAGGGTGTGTGTGTAAACCAAGATAATTTTAATAAATACATTTTTTGAAAGTTTATTTATTTAAATCTTACAATTATGTTCACTATACGTTTGGCATTTCGTTTTATAAGGAACTCTTTATCTATTGGCGACTTTAAGAAATTTTGAATGAATTGTGACGTTCGTAAACCGAGAGTTTCCTGTATAGGTGACCACATTCTCATCCTGCTACGCCTGTGATTTATTCTATTAATTCCTTTATTTCTTTTTCTGCCGACCGGGCTACCCGGGTGGGTAAAATGCCTGCTTGGCAACCCAAAGGTCGCGGGTTCGAATCCCGCCTCGGGCTTGGATCAAAGTACTGCAAAAACCTTGGGAGGTGCATTATGCCGATGCGCCAACAACTACCCAAAAAAAAAAAAAAAAAAAATTATTTTTCTTCTTTATCCCTTTAGTACTCTTACATCATTTCATGGTCATTAACTTGATCCATAATCTAGCCCAACTTAAAAACTTAATTGTACATTACAAAAAAGATTTTTTTTTTTTTTTTTTTTTTTAAAGAAACTATCATATAATCTCTCAGAGTTTAGTCTATGAGTTCAGGGTTCAATAAAAACTGGAACACACTTACGTTCCGAAATGGGCCGCTACTTTCAATTCCTATGCACTCTGGTTTTCCTCCGTGGTAGACAAGCTTCCCACATCCGTTTCAAATCTTTCTGGCGGTTTATCTCTTCTTCAGGGCTCTTGGACTTGATACAGTTGGTGTGGGTTTAAATGAGAAAACCATGACTGCAGATTTCTCAGGGTTAACTTTCAGGTCAAATTTCGTGAGGTACTTTACTTCTGATAGTCCTGTTGATGGTTACTGTGATGTCTTTTGCTTCATCGGTCGAATTTATTTTTGTTAAGCTCTTTAAATCATCCGCATATATCATATCTGTTCTATTGTGTATTAGTGGGTTAATGATAGCTGTGAAAATAATTCCAGACAGGACTCCTTCTTGTGGCATGCCTGCTTGTATTTATCTAGTATACCTTTGCTTTCTATTCTGAAGAAGGGATGACATGTAGAAATGTATAGTATCTTATGTAGGACGGCACCTGAACGAAAGTTCAACTTCGCCTTTGTACATTGCGATGGTTACAGAGCACTGTAACAGGCCAGAAATGTGTGTAATATTATGTTTGTGCAGTGTGTGTGTTGTTCAGTTGTTTCTGGCCGTTTTGTCACCAGGCAGGCGATCACCTGGAAAACCTGCCCAGTGTCCGTCTACACCACGGGGAGGTAGGCCACAACTACGCATGTACCATGGCCAACTTTAATTTTTTTTAATTTTTTTCTGTTTATATTCCGGCACGACAACCAAGTCAGTAGAGTTTACAAAGTAATCACAGGATCGAACCCCGGTCCACTCAAGGAATGGCGCCTCCGTAGCCAGGTGGGAAGGAGCAGCAGTGCGTAACACATGTTTCTTGATTAGACCGGGGTTCGAGCCCGTCACCACCAAATACGGAGGATGCGGAAAGGTCAGGAAATGACCACCGCATATCCCGGAGCAATATGGCCTTAGTTGCTAATGCTCCTAAAAACCAAATAACAACAACAACCACTCAAGGAACGCGTGCTATGCACTCCCGCTCCTGACCACTTGGCTACGTCAACAGTCATGCACTGAATATCCAAAGCGAGTTTGGAGCCATTAAAAAGCACCCTGAGGCAGCAAGCCGGCAACCACACGCACACACACGAGACAAGACAGCAGAAGACGAAATAAAGAAAATAGCATAAAGTAAAAAATATATATAATAAATAAAAATATTTAAAAAAATAATAATAATAATAAAAAAATAAATAATAATAATAAAATAAATAAAATCTTTATCTATGTCTTTGCCCACGTCTTTATGCAGGGTATCCTGGCCCAAAGTAGTCCACAAAGGGAAAATGTGTACTATCAAACAGAAGTAGTAATGTTATTCAAAAACAAGATAAGATCAGCAGGAACAAGTTCTAGATATAATTCTGTTAATCTGGAGTGCTATCAGAAGTCACTGGTTGATGACAGTATCAATGAGCAGAGGAAGGATTTAGTTGTGGGGCAAAATTTTGGACATTACGTCATCGACGACAAACGAGGCAACGGGTTGTATTTTAATTTATTTAATTTCATTTATGAAGTGTTTTCAGTTTGATTGCTTGCATTAACATTGACATTGAAAGTCTTCCTGCGATTAAAACCAGCACTGCAGAAGGTTTTAAGGGCCTGGAAATTGTTGAGAGATACGAGTGTCTTCTCACATCCAGGAGACAAGTTTGGAACTGTTGTCTTAAGAGCCGTTCTTAGGTCCTCGTAAATGGAGCATTCAAAAACACGTAAGGAGAGGCTTCCGGTAGCCCACATCGACAGGAGACTGTATTGGAAAATCTGAATTGGTAGAGTTTTGCGTTAAGCGAACCATGTCCAGTTAGTATATAGGAGGTAACTGAAGAAGGGATATCAGAAACTTTAATATGTGGCCTGTGATGTGATAGTAATTTTGAAGGAGTTTAAGCAAGACTGGGATGTTGACACTATTTAATGCAGCTTTTAGATCTAGATATGTGATTGCCATTTCTTCTTTCTTCTCAAATGATCCAAGGATGGCATTAGTAGTCATAAGCAGATTACTGACTGTTGATCTTTCGTGCAAAGCATAATGAATTTGCTGAGACTTGTGAGGGAGAATGTGCATGGTAAGTGTTTTCAGTACTGTTTTCTCAAGCAACTTCAATAAACACGAGGAGCGAGAGATGGGTGTAAAATGCTTATCTTCAGTTGGCTGGGAAACTTTAGGGAGTGGCCTAACAGAATACATATTCCATGTTTGAGGGAAAATTTCTCCTTTTAATATGGTGTTAGAAATTACTAAGAGGGAATCACTTAGATATGGGCTGAAACATTTAATGATGAACTGTGGTACTTTGTCGATTCCCACTGTACCAGTTGCAGGCAATTTATTAATCGCAGGTAAAAGGTCTTGTCTTGTTAATACGATGGTTTCAAGTGCATCTCTGGGCACATTATCGTCATCAGACAAGGGAATATCACTGGGCTCATGGTGGCTTCACTGAAACCATGCAATAAAGTCCATCCAGACTTCAGGATCAAATTGTGAGAGAAGTTCACAGTATTTCTGTGTGTATGATGGTGCCCTTACAAAGTGGGATTTCAACGTGGTGTTTTATGACTTGAGGCGGTTGAAGCTTGCTCGTCCTTTGGAGCATGCTGTTCGGAGCGACAGATGGGTGTAAAGTACTTAGCTGGAATTATACCTGTTCGTTTCCATTGTTTGTAGAGTTTCTATTTAAGCTTAATGCTATTGCTCAGCTCAAGGGCCCACCATCCTTTCGTTTGTTCAGAGATCCTTATTTTATTTGAGGCTGCATATCCTCCGTAGCCGAGTGGTCAGCAGCGGAAGTGCAGTAGCACACGCTCTTTGGGTAGACCGGGGTTCAAGCCCCTGACTGCTGAATACGGTCGATCTGCCAACCCGCACTGGACCAGCGTGGCAGATTATGTCCGTTTCCCTCAGCATGAATTGTTGAGGAGGCTTCCATCCTGCAGTGGGTTGATAATGACTGCACTTTACTTTTTTTTTTAATTAGAAATTGTGATGAGCCAGCGAGTTAAAAGATATAAGGCAAGTTGATTATCACATTACTCAAGTGCATTCCAAGGAATTGCAGTGGCTGTTTCTAGACATTTACTAATGTTGAGTACTTTTGGGCTCGTTATTGCCTTAGTGTGGACCCGAGTCGAGACTTTGTAGCTTGGAGTCGAAAAGTATAAGTTAATTAAAATTGGCATGTGATCAGATTGAAAGGCTGTTTCTGCTGTAGAATGAGGTTCAGTTGCTTGATGATAGCACGCACAATATCAAGATGGTTGTTACTTATGGTCGGGAGATTATTAATTAGATGAGATCAGGTGCCTAATGGGTGAAAATTATTTAGCATTCTGGACTGAAGATGCACAAGTTGAGGGGAAAAGTCTCCACAGATAGCATGCCTTGCCAAGTGATGAAGCCCATGAATGAGCCAATTAGTTTTCTCATCGATAGCTTCAGCATCGGGTCCTGGGGGTGGGGTATATAACTGCAATATCAGTGCGAGCAGATTTAAATTGGTATGACACAATTAGCCCTTCGAGCTTAGTGGAATGGCTTTTGTAATTCTTAGTAACAAGCATGCGTGGTGTTTTATAGAAGAGTCTCACTCCTCCTCCCCCTTTTGTCCTGTCTGGAGCAAAGAATCACGTTATATCCAACCGACATCGCATATGGAAAATTCTCTTCATTTCGTCCAGCCATTTTTCTGTTATGCATAGCATATCAAAATTGTGTGAGAGTAAAAGCTTTTCTACGGTTTCAAGCTTATTACGGTTGCTACGGGCATTCTGATAGAATATAGACAGGTTGTGGTACTGTTTTTGTGACAAAATTGTTTGAGTCTCTTTATATTACCCAGTTTTGCTTCGGATCCTTATTGGTAGTTGAATTGATTTTTGCAAAGCCAACTGGACCTCATCCCTCCAAAGCGCACAAGCATCTGACTGCTTATTTATTCCAGAAGATCCTAGTTTCTGAGGTTTCTTTCATTTTTTCCCAACTAAGACAGAAACAGTATATTATCCCCCAGACTGTGGATGTTTCTCTTGAATAATGAGGCTCTTTAGATATAGTAATCAGAAATAGACATTTAATTTTCACTTCTGAATTTTCTTAGTTTTATACATAGCATTATAACTCTAAAATGAAAGTTGTATACACTTATTTACAACTCTTTTTTACACTTCCTACAAATGTTTTTGTTGGTAGTCCTAATAGAGGATTATGACTCTGGTAACAATTACTTATTCAGATTCTCAACACCCATAAGTGATATTTAAGATGCATACTCATATATACACTGAATTATGACCACCCCTATGAAAACTGAATGCCACCCGTTGACCACGTGAGATACGAGAGTCCACAGTTAGTCGACCTACGTAGCATAGATAAGGTGTCAGTGGTTCAGTAGGTAGTAAAATTCTGAGCGTGATGGGTAAAAAGAACGATTTATCGGACTTTGATAAAGGACCGATTGTGGGAGCTCGATGAGCTGGTGCCTCGATTTTCCAAACGGCTGAACTGGTGGAGTGTTCGAGAGCCGCCTTAGTTAAAGTGTATCAGGACGCGTCAAAATGGCCAAACAACGACCCGACGGCAAAGGTCAATGAAAGATTGATGTTAAAGGTGAGTGCAGGATCCGATCGTACAGGCGCAGTACTGTTGAAAAGTTGACTACCCAACACAACATCGGCCAATCCGGAACAATATCTGGCATGTCCATGCGTCACACGCTAGCACGTATGGGCTATATCAGCAGATGATCCCTACGGCGTCCTCTCCTAACCAAGGTTTATCGGCGTAAAAGATTCGCCCGATGCAAAGAGCATGCAAGTTGGACGTTAGAAGACTGGAAGAAGGTGTGCTGGTTGGATGAGTCACGTTATTTATTCCACACCATGGATGGTCGTGTAAATATTTGGCATCAACAACATGAGGCTCTTGTTCCATCATGCATGGTATCAAAAGTGCAGGCCAGTGGAGGCGGTTGTATGGTGTGGGACATGTTTCATTGACAGGAACTTGAACCCCTGGTGCATGTGGAATGACGTATCAGTTGTCTCCGTTATCGTCAACTGCTTGCTGACTGTTTATACCCTGCTATGTTACACGTTTTCCCGAATGGCGATGGTGTCTTCCAAGATGACAATGCGCCGAGTCATCGGGCACTTGTGCAGGAATGGTTTGAGGAACGCATTTCTGACTTCCACCCTATCGATTGGCCTCCGAACTCCCACGATATCAATCCCATAGAGCACTTGTGGGACACTATGGAAAGGCGTAGTAGTCGTCTGGATTCACCAATCACCTCCATACCTGCATTGCTAGCCGCATTACATACAGCTTGGTTGGCCATAGCTTCCGACATCTTGTTGAATCAATGCCACGTCGGATGGCTGCTGTACTGAAGGCAAAAGGAGGACCTACGGAGTACACGCAGTAGCCTGAAGAGCAGGAGGAGGAGAACATTACAAGGCCTGTCGATTTCTCCTCTGGTTGCCTGTAGCGGGAATCATGTCCTACATTTCTATGAATAAAGATTTTTATTATTAGGTAGGTGATCATAATTCAGTGTATATAACCCTTGGTTGCCTTACAATACAAGGTTATAGCTCTAGTAACACATACCCTTTTTAATTCTTAACCACATATAATGGTTCTTAAAATATCTATACATATATCCAACTTAAAACACTTCAGTGCTTGTAGTGACATGAACCTACCGGTTATGGTCCTAGTGACCATAACCTTTATTCTTGTACATACATTTAACTTGAAACAGTTCAATACTAGTTGTAACATACTCTAAGATTCTCTTCTTGTGATACAGAATAGCAACACTTTCTTTTTATCAATGCCTTTAATTCCTATGGGGCTAACGCATTCTCTGGCAATATTAGTTAACAAGGTCATCCTGGCTTTAGTACTATTAAATGTTTCTAACATGTTTCTTAATCCAATGCAAATTCCAGATGTGGAATAGTCCACCAGTCTTTCTACTCTCTCAATTCCTAGCAATAAATACAATAGGGACTTACTTTCTATGTCTTTGTCCTTACTTCCCCCCGCTGCCTCGATATATTTCTCTTCTCCAAGATTCCTAAGCCTAGGTGTCCTCCTCATGGTTCCTGCGGGGTTACTGCCTGGGTTCCATCATTCTTTAATATTTTTCCATGCATATGTAGGATCGCTTAAACTCCTAGCTGTCTCACTTTACCTATATTTCGTTTTCTTTCCTTCAGTTTCCCACTACTGCATTTCGCCCTTCTACGTCCCCCTTTTTCCCACACAACCGCACTTTTCATAACTTTATTTCTCCTCTCTCCGCACTTCCCCTCTGACTTCCGTACTTTACCTTGACCTTCTCCCTTCTCCCACCAAAAACTTCCTTACTTTCTATTTTTTTCGCGCCCTTTTTCCTTTACATCTCATCCTCATTCACTAGCCAATCGCGTCCCCCATTTCTCAGCAACTTTCTTCTAATTCGATTGCCGGCCCTCTACCTTTTTGCTTAGACTTCGTTCCGATTGGACGCTACTACATTCATAGCTGAGAACGGTATGATGTTTCCAAGTTTCCAGAACATTCTTACCAGAAATCCTTCCCCACTTACTTTTCCTTAGTCATGCCTATTGATCCGGCCATCATACAGGTGCACTCGAACAACGAGTTCTATTCTACTCAATCTAAAACCCTATTCCTGGCTGCTTACGTAACATCCATAACTGCTCATCCAATTCTGTAAGCGTCCCATTCTCCCCGAACACTTTGTTTCTGTATCACTTTCATTTAGATCATTTTCCCCCCAAGAATAGTGACCGTTCTCTGTGTATGCTGTCTGGCCCCCCTGCAGTTTGACGTCTATTGTTTTCTTCCTCCCTCTCTCTTTAGCCACTCTTTCAACGATGAATTCGCCCCTATATCAACTCGTCTGCTAATCTGCTACCGATGGGGTCACTCTTTCTTTCCCAAGGATAGTCTTAATTCTTGATTTCATTCCAATCAATACTTTAACTTGTTGACTTAATTCTCATCATGCCATTAATAAAACTATTCTTTTCGCCCTTCTGAAAAATTTGTATTTATACCTATCTTACCCTCTAATTTTTCTTTAGCCTTTATACACTCGATACACTACGTTAATATATATATATATCATTACGCCGCCGCCCCCCCTGTAGCATTATATATGCACATATACCTATGTAAGATTACATCTTACAAGGCTATTACGTCTGGGGATCTTTCTTAGTACCTTCTGCCTCTGCGGTCTGTTCTGGGGACGTCTCTTTGAGATATCATAACAGGGATTGTTGTGTATCGGCTTCCATCTACGATTTCGGTACTGTGTCAGCTAGTATGGGTGACTGGACCCTGAATGTGACTGATGTGTTTGGGCGTGGGGGAGAGCAAATATAGTGTGAAAAGCACAATCAATGGCCAAAATGGTGGCCTCCGTTTAACTGGAACAGTGGGTATATGTTGTCAACGAGAATTATGATTCAAGTATATATATGGATTTCCCTAATCCAGAAGTTTCCAAACTTTTAACCCTCCCCCTTAAATTTACCATAAAGTTCGCCCCTCCCCCTTCTTGCAGAACAAGTGCAAATAAACAAATACTTTTATAAATAAATATATACTTCAGTACATTTATTAATCTCAGAGATTGAAATAAAACATACTTCATACCTGGATTAGTGGGATGGTTGTCCATTTTTCTTTAGGGAGGGGAAAAGCTTAAAAACAATCGCGAATTCCTCCCCCCCCAAAAAAAGGAAAAATTTAAGAACCCTCCCCATACTTTGGGAAACTCTGCCCTAATCTGTTTGTTAGCGTTGTCCATCCACTGAATGGTTAGTGCAGAGGTTCGGAAAGTGTGAACGCGCTGCACTGGGGGAAAGCAAGAAAGCATTTTGTTTTTCAAATTAAATTAAATTAAATTATATTTTCTGTTTATACTCCGGCACACAACCAGCTCAGTAGAGTTTACAATAAATCGTCAATACAAATATTTATCGTATTTAGTAGTCACGGGCTTTGAACCCCGGTCCACTCAAGGAACGCGTGCTATGCACTCTCGCTCTGGAGGAGCGCTTATTGTTTTGATGGAAAAACTTTTTTTTTTACGAAATATGGACAAACCATCCCACCAATTCAGGTACCTTTTTTTTTTTTTTTTTTTTTTTATTATTCGTATTTTATTTCTTTGAGATTAAATGTATTGAAGTGTATATTAAATTTATAAGTGTGTACAGGATATTCATAGCTAAATTTTATGCCTGTTTATTGGCACTTGTTCTGGAACTTGGGATTCGCGTGATATCTATGAAAAATTTTAAGGAGAGGTACAAGGTATAAAAGTTTGGGAGCTCTGGGTTAGTGGTTTCTTGTTCCATTCATAACATGGAACACTTTAAGATTAATTTGACATTGTCAAATTAATCTTAAAGGTTTGTTTACGGAATAATAAACTCGTAGAAATCAAGGTGAGGCCTGTACCTCCGCTTTAGAATATCTCTGGCAGCCTAACTTGAAAAAGACCATTATATAGTACAGTATTAGTAAATTCCTCCGATATGCAACGAGAATCGAACGCAAACCGTTGCAATCGGGTGGCGCTTTACTTCGTCACTATTCTGCCGTAAAATGTTTGATGGATACTGGGCGAATAAATATAGCGCTTATTATCCTGAAACGTAAAATGTTGTGTTATATCCATTCTGTTGGAATTTTGAGAGGGCAACTTTCTCCCATAGATTTCTAATTTCTGTAGTGTGCCGGAAGAATTTTACTATACAAGCGAATTTTCTGTCACTCGCCTCCGTCTTTCATTATATTGTCTCCGATAAGTTTTCTGCCGTACTGAACAGGGAGCTCCCTTGATCCCTTTCCTTTATTAGGAGTGAGAATAAATGTGATGCCTGTATATAAATGGTGAGTAATTTCTTCGAATCAGTTTTTGTTACCAGACAGGGTTTGATGGCCCTAATAACTTTTTATTTTCCGAACTGCACAAACTCTGCGTACGCTTACTTAAATACGTGTCTTACATAAATGACAGACAAAAGAATAAAACAACAAATCACCCTGAAAAAAAAAAAAAATAATAATAATAATAATAAAAAAAAAACTAAAGAAAACACCAGCTGAAAGTTATGGGTTATTACATTACGTTTATGGGGAAGATACTATGTCAAGAGCTCGCGTGTTTGAATTGTATAAAAAAAATTTTTAGAAGGACGGGAGGGAGGGAGGGCGAATGTGGAAGATAATGGATGACCAGGCCGTCCGGTAACCAAGATGAAAATGTGGACGGGTAAGGACATCGATTGGAAGTGATCGTCGTTTAAGCATTAGAATGGTTACATCAGAACTCACTATGGACGAAGAAACAGTTAGGCAAATTTTAACTGACAATTTAGTCAATGAGAAAAGTGAGCCAAGATAGTGCCAAAATTTTTGAATGAAGATCGGAGAATCAAAAGACTGCAAGTTTGTGAAGATCAAAAGTGAAAACCATGTTTTCTTCGATATTAACGGAATTATTATGGCTGTGAATGTGTCCCACCAAATCAGACTTTTAAAGAAACATACTACACGTGAGTTCTGACATGTGTAGACATGTTTTTGTAAAGGGCGGCTTCTTGAACGTCAGTTCATTGTGATAATTACTTGTGAGATACGAAATAATTCATTATGCTTATTTTATTGCAACAGCCTCGTTATTAGCCACACTTCGTGCATATAAGTATATACGTATATGCACGATTGTTCACGACTTTCTTTTTGACCGGTCACGGTCCTTCAAGGCGAAACTAATCGCCTCGTATCTCTGTGAAGAACAGTATTACTACAAATGGGCCAGATATGTGTGTGACGGAGGTTTGTGTGTGTTCTGTTCTGGCCACTTGGCTACCCAGAAGCATCAGTTACCTTGACAGATGATTCTGGGTACTCGTCCACACCACGGGAAGGTGAGCCAGTGCCAGTAGTGCTCGTGATGTCTCAATTCGAGACTCTGACCCACCTGATATTGCCAAAAGGTGGGCCAGATTCCTCTGGGGGCCCAATCCAGAGGGAAGGAGAGAAGAAAAAAAAAGTGAGTTCTGACAAGGCTGCCTGAAAAAATTCGAAAGAAAAGACCTTGAATTGTGGAAGGATGGTTGGATGCGCCAGCACAACGCGCTCTCTGTTCGCCAGTTTCTGCAAATTCCTACATGTGAAAATGCACATTCTCACCAGACCTGGCCCCTTGTGATTTTTTTCTCCTCTTCTCTGAACTGAAAAATGCACTTAAGGGAACCCATTTTCAGCCCATTGAAAACATTCAGCAAAAAACGACTGAAGTGTTAAAAGACATTGTTGAAGATGACTTCCAGAAAAGTTTCTTTGCTTGGAAGAAATGTGTGGAACAGTGCGCGCACGTAAGCCCAAGGGAATAACTTGTGAGGTACGAAATAATTCATTATGCTTATTTTATTGCAACAGCCTCGTTATTAGCCACACTTCGTGCATATAAGTATATGCATATACGTATATGCACGATTGTTCACGACTTTCTTTTTGACCGGTCACGGTCCTTCAAGGCGAAACTAACTCCAAGGCCTAGACCTCACCGTTAACCCACTCTGCATATGCTGAGCACCTGAAGATTGGACACATCTGTTGTGACTGTCCAATATATGATGACCCGGAGCATGCTGATAGCAAAGATCTGTCCACTTCCTAGAAATAACGAACTGAGAGAATTTACTACAAGGCCTTTTTCGTGTCGAATTTTCGCAATTATTTTTCGAAAATAGAACAACAATGCTGAGACTTCTTTTTTTTTTTTTATGTAAACCCCAAACACGAGAGGTATTAGAACCTGTAGTACTTAGTACCGTGCTTGGATTGGAGGTTGAGAAGAAGAAAGAAGATATTTGTTGACATTGGACTTGAACTTCTGTAGACTGTAATTTTCAGGAAATACGTATGAAGGAAGGTTGTTCCAGAAAACAGCAGTTGAATGAATAAACGAGGAAGACGAAAAGTTGGTTCTGTGAGTTTGAAGTTGGACAGTAAATGGATGTTGGCTGGTGGCAGCACGTGTTCGGACTGTTTTAAAAGAGAGAGCGGGAATTATAGACGCCAATTCAGAAGAACAGTGCTCAAGGAAATATCTGTAGAAGAGGCATGCAGCAGAAACAGAACGTCTATGAGACAGTGAATGGAGAGACTTTGTTAGAGATGAATCATCAATGAACCTAACTGCCCTCTTCTGAACGGAATCAAGCAGAGGTTTTGGGGGCACCACCCCAGATGTGGGAACAATGTTCCATGGTAGGACAGATTTGCGATTTGTACAGAGTGAACAGCTGTTTGGCAGAAAAGTAACGCCGAGAGCGAAAGAGAAAGCCAAGTTTTTAGATGCAGAGGAAGCAATATTTGTAATCTGCTTATGCCAAGAGAGATTAGAAGTCAGGTTAATCCCCAAAATAGATATATCATTTTGCCTAGAAATCGGAGTGTCACCAACGATAAGCATAGGAGCAGAAGAATCCTTTTTGCGAGATATAAGACAAGACTGAGTTTTAGAATGATTGAAATCAACTAAGTTGTCTTTGCCCCACTGGAGAGTTACCTGAAGATCGGCATTTAAGGAATTAGTAGCAGATTTTCGAGAAGTTGAAGCTGATTGAGCAGTGCAAGGTTTCTCAAAATGTAAAGTGGAATGCAATGTGCTATCATCGGCAAAACTATGGATAGGATTTCCATAAGCTGATTGAGCAGTGCAAGGTTTCTCAAAATGTAAAGTGGAATGCAATGTGCTATCATCGGCAAAACTATGGATAGGATTTCCAGTCAATGGAAGAAGGGCATTAATATAAAAGAGGAAAAGAGTGTGGGAAAGAACTGAACCTTGGGGGACACCGACATTAGTGGAGAAGTCAGAAGACAGAGAGCCATCTACCATCACCCTCAGTGAGCGATCAGAGAAAAAAATGGATAACCAATTACAAAACACAGTTGGCAAACCATAAGATGGAAGCTTGTTTAGAAGACCTTTATGCCAAACACGATGATGTCAAGAGCAACTGCTTGTGTTTCACCGAACTTTTCCATTGAATTAATCCATAAATGGGTAACATAAGCCAGAATATCACCAGTGGATCGACACTGACGGAATCCATACTGGCGATCGTTGATCAGACGGAAGGTTTGTAGGTAGTTTAAGAGTTGGCGGTTAATTGATTTCTCCATTACTTTAGAAAGAGTAGAAGTAATTGCGATGGGAGGGATTTGTCACCCTAAAAAGGGTGACAAAATCCTTCTGACATCCTTTTGACGGAAGACCACAGGAAGCATTGAGCAGAAGGAAAAAACCTGTGGAATAAGAAAGTGAAAAAAGGCGGCAAAGAACTGGCGTAAGTTCAGGGGCACAGGTTTTGAGAACAAGTGGAGAAATACCATCGAGACTGGAGCTTTCTTAGCATCAAGATTCGTCAAAATCCTTTTGACATCCTTTTGACGGAAGACCACAGGAGGCATTGAATGGAGTGCGTTGGGAATGGTGGGAGGTGTTTTACCAAGATCATTAATACATGAGTTGGGAGAAAAATGGGATGCTAGCAGGTTAGCTTTATTTATCCTTGGCTGAAGTGACAACAGAACCATCTGATTTGGACAGAGGTGACAGCAGAGATGGGCAAAAGTTGCTGCCAATAGCTTTGGCAAGAGACCAGAATGCTCGGCTATCGTTAGGGCAAGAAGCAAGTTTTCTGCTCTTAGCCTGTTGAAACTCTAGTTTGGACTGATTAATAACTGCTTTACAATTGTTGCGAGCTTTGGTATAGGCAGAAAATGAAACAGAAGAATTAGAAACAAGCCAATTACGATATGCAACGTTCTTCTCTTGAACAGCCTTAGCACATGTATTGGAAAACCAAGGTTTAGATAAAGGACGAGATTTTAAAGTGGAGTGTGGGATAAAGGATTCCATTCCTGAAAGAATAATTTCTCTGACACGATCTGAGCAAACGTTGACATCAGAAGTTTTGAAACAGTAATCCGACCAAGGAAAAGAAGAAAAGAAATCTCGCAGGTAATCCCATTTTGCGTTCTTGTAATGCCAAACAATACGACGTTGGAAATAGCCATGAGATAGAGGCTCCATTGGAGAAGAGACAATCACCAAGTTGTGATCTGAGGTGCCTAAACGACCTCTCACTTCGACCGTGTACTTAGAAGGGTTGTTTGTGAGAAAAAGATCAATCGTGTTGGCTGTATGGTTAGGATTGTCCGGTATTCTTGTAGGTAAATGAACAATCTGTGCAAGTCACTAGTAATTGCAAAAGCCTCAGCATCTCGACCAGCTGGGTTAATGTGACTAGAAAACATTAAAAGTGTGAACATTACAATCCCCAAGGAAAATTACCTCACTGTTAGGAAAGTTGGACTAGAGAAAGTCAAGTTGCAAAGAGAGGAAGCCAAAGAGCTCCAAGTGATTAGTGGAGTTGGGAGAAAGGTGGAGACAAGAGATGAATTTGACACAATGATGTAGAGCGATTTTAAGTCAGAGAAGATCGAAAAGATGAGATTCCAAATTACCAAGTCTCTGACAGGGAATATCGTAAATGACATATACACAAGTAGCACCTTTGAGGCGAAAGGAATCGTACAGCGAATAATTTGGCCACTGAGACGAGCAGTAGTTGAATCAACTAATAACTGAGATTCTGTCAGAAAAGTACATGGGGGTTTGGTAGACTGCAAGTGGAAATGGACATCGTTGAGATTGGAATTCAGACCACGTATATTTGTGAAATGAATTAGGAAGTGTTTGGGAGGTTTAGATGTTTTCGCAGATAAGCTTAATCCATTAGTTTGACAATTCATAGTGTATTCAATAGTAAGCAAAAGTGGGTGGGACATGCTGTATGAAGTAATGAAAATTTTGCATATGGCGTACATGTTGTAAGAATATACCCAGATCCTTGACATAACGTGGCCTCGACAACCCCCCCCCCCCCGCATACACACTACTTGGACTCCCTCCAGTCACTATCTGGCAGAGTACATATAGCAAGATTATGCACTAGCTGATACGGAAGCCTCCTGGAGAGTTACCAATAGGTTCTGTTCGGTTCGGTGTACTAACTAGCGGCCGGCCTGCGAACACCGTTTTAGAGCTGTACCCTCGAAATATAAAGAAGATTGGATCTCGCCACAATGTTCATCATAACCTCAAAATTCATCAATCATACTGCATGATGGAAGAGATGGGGAAGGGTTGATCGGAACTTAGCTCTGGCGACTAAACATGGGTTCCATCACTTCAAGCCTCCAATAAGCAAAGTGGTGGTATTGCACCGGTTGATGAGAGTCAACTACCACCTAGTACTGCCTGGTAACACAAAGGGTCGGCATTCCTCCATGTGGTGTGGGCGCCACACCTCGACCCCTGCTTACGTTGGTTCACACCTGTGTGGTCACCCACCATGTGCTTGAGCATGGAGGGTATACCCAGGATTACTATCAGTCTCACCATCGTGGAGGTGCAAGCAGAAGATTTGGCTGTCACAGACCGTCCGGACTTCGCAAAATTGGGTCCACTTGAACTGAGTGTCACCCGAATATCAGTTCCATCAGCGTTTTAGACTCCCAGGTAGCAAGTACAGCGTGTCTGGCATATCTGAGAGAATTTCTGTGACAAACTCAAGAGACTGGCCCTACAGGGATATTCTGCGGAAATTAATCAACCATCCAGCCAAACAGATTAAAGCAGCATAACGAACTACCGAGTAGATACGGGTATATCTCTGGATCTCCATAATATCCCGAAATAAACGGAAAGCGGATAATCCAGATAAATCTATTGCTGGTGTCCTCTCGATAGACCTCGAAATCATACGTAGAGGTCTTACTAAAACGTCCTATCGCCATTGACACTGTGGATCAATACGACTAATGTGTTATGGCCGTGTTTGGGTTGCGGGATACACTACCTGCTGCCCCACGATATAAGGCCCACCTTACTTTACCTTACCTTACTTTGAATCGACCTAATCCGGAATTGACACTGGCCTTCCACACGGTGAGGACCAGCACCCAATTCAGATGTACCCTGGGCAGGGTGGAATGTTTGCATGAGCGAGAGAATAAGGATGACTGGGTAATTGTGTGTGCTGATGTTATATATATATATTGGAATTATATCTAATGACAATTATTTTTTTAATAGCGTAAAAGAGGGTATTAGCTCTATGAGGAAGTAGCAGATGTATAGCCAGCCATGAGGGAGAATGTTAATTTTCACTAACTTTCGCTAATTTTCTCCAGTATTCTCTAATTCTCCAATTTCTTCAGTATTCTCTAATTCTCCAATTTCTTCAGTATTCTCTAATTCTCCAATTTCTCCAAAAGTACCTGATCTTCTTTAAATTTACATTAATTTTGTTGTTTTTATATGTATCTGTGTTATATATTTTTATATACGAGTATAAGACTATCCATACCAGGGCTAAATTTATATATAACTAGTGGTTTGGTTGGGGGGGTCACTACAAATCTGATATATATATATATATCAGAATGATGATTAAAAAATAAAAATAATGCCAGCAGCATGACAAGACAGAAGAGCGAAAATAGTCAAAATCGAAATGCAGCGATTCCCTGACCATTATTGGCTTTGTGCTGCTCTGTTGAGAAGGGGCGAATGGTCAGTCTATTTTTGTTTTATTTTATTGTATTACATCTCTTTTATTGGTTTACATCTCTTCTGGTGATATTTCATATAAATTTGGACTTGCCCCCTTCAGAGGGGCGCCGTTAAATTTCTATTTAATTGGCATTCAAAATTTAATTGCTTATTTTATTATCTTTGCATTTAGATTTTATAAATTATTGGAGTTTCTGCTGAAATATTTTTACTCTTGTTACCCTTCTTTTCCCTTCCTGTTGTTTTGATCGTTATGTTTAATTTTGACTATTTTCTCTCTTCTTTCTTGATTTTTGCCTGCTGGCATTATTTTTATTTTTTAATCATTATTCTAATTTATTTTTATATTTCAAGCAGCACGTAGAGGAATATAAAACATATTGTCTGTATTGTTGTATCCCCGGGTGAGAGAATGATTGGAGGTGTGATGACTGGTTATGTGTACCCTGAATATGTGCGGGGGAAAAAATTAAAATGTGCTGCTTGTAGGTGTGTAGGTGTGCGTGAATGAGCTTGAGTGTTAATGTTTGGTGTGTATTCTGTGCGAGGGTGGTTGTGTGGTTACCATCAAATTGTTCTGCAGCGGGGTGTCCTTATCAGACCCCCTCTAGTTGTTCCTGGCTACAACCATGTGCTGACTTCACGCTGATTCCTCTTCTAAGGCAGCTTTGCAAGGGATGCTGACAGTGGTGCAACTAGGCTGCACCATTGTGGGATTGCTTGGACCACCAAGTATTTCACCTGGTGGATGCTACACCACATACACTTTAATCTTCCCTTTACCAGTTCCCCCTGCAGGGTGCCCTCCTGTTCCCTATACTTCCACTCCTAGTGGAAGTCTCTCTATCATCCACTATCTTTGCCTTCAGCAGTGCTCCACATTGACTCTCATCCCTGCGTTCCTTTCCAATAAAAATATTACTTTTTTTTTTAAATTGGGCCTTCCCTGGCAAACTCAGGCGACGCCAGGGTTAGATCTGCCAGAGTTTTCACTCCCTACTGACCTAGTGCGCCTCCCCGCGGAGATGGGCGGTAACTATGGGACTGTGGTGTTCCGTGGTTCCTAGGCCAAGAGGACAGATGAACAACATAACCTGACGCTAACTCTACACTATCTAGCCTTTACAGAGTTTGTATTGTGTCTCAAAGTTATTACGCGGAGTTGGGGAGACCTTCGGTGCTGCTTGATGTGAAACATTTGTCTTGCTGTTCCTACTTTGTACTGGGTAGTTAGGTGGGCTACTGCGCTGCATCGCTGTTGTGTTACGAGACGAGACACACGACGCTTACTACGGGCGTCAGCCGCACGTGGCTGTCCACATATGACCTCTGGCTAGTTGTTCGACCGTTGTTGAGCCAGTCACAGTAGCCTTGTGACACCACAGAATGGGAACACTTAACCATGTTAGCGGTTGTCGAAATATTGGCACCTGCACGTATAACCTCCCTCCCCCCAGTGGCGTGTTATCCTATAGGCAAAAAACACATCTTCCTAGGGCCCCGATCAGAGGGGGTGGCCCAAAATCAGTTTCAAAAACTCATTGCTGTTTTTTTTTTTTACTCCAGTTATTAAATATAGGGAACAATCCATTAAGTACTTATCGAAGACCAAATACCTAGGCATTTATATTGATGATGCTCTCAGTTTCCTACCACATGTTCAGTATGTGAAAGAAAAGGCTAAATTGTTCCTGAGCCGAATTAAACAGATAACAAGACAAGACTGGGGTCTTAGAGGCCAAACCTTACGACTTCACTATAATTGTGTGTTTTTGTCGATAATTTCTTATGGAGCGGGTGCATGGGGCTTTAGAGATAATAAAGTTGCTGTAGTAAAGCAACTGTTACAAGCACAGAGGGCTGCCCTCCTGACCATGTCAAGAGCTTGTCGAACTACCTCCACCATGGCTCTTCAGGTTTTGCTTGGGAAACTACCTGTCCATTTTGAAGTTCAGTACCGCTACCTTAAGTATCACCTTTTGAAGAAAATACCGTTGACCTATGATAACATCCAATTAGATCTAAGTGCTCCCATTAAGACTGAGAAGGCAAGATTAAGGCAAATTTTTATTGCAAAATGGCAGCAAGAGTGGTCTTCATCTGATATTGGTGCAGTGAAGGGACTTTCTGCCTGTAGGAAGTGAAATTAAAAAGGAGGAGTTAAAGTGGTTTTCGCCGGGCTTATATGGTATGTTTATATTAACTGGCCACGGAAGTATAAATAGTAAACTTCACAAACTGGGACTTTCACCAACAACATCTTGTTTGTGTGGCCAGGAAGAAACTGTTAACCATATTCTTCATCAGTGTCATTATTATAACGATCTTCGACGTGACCTACTTAGCGTAGTTCCTAACTTGGACTCCAGCAACAATAAAATTCTGGTTGAGTCTCAGACAGCTTTTAATGCTATGAATGTGTTTGCTTCTCGTGCATTTAAAAGAAGAACCGAAATTAGGTCCTAGTTTTACTGTTCCTGCGAGTTCTTGGATCCTTTATTGGATTAGGAAAGAAATATCTCTCATTTTTGATTGGATTCTATATTTGCAACTGATTAGTATCATAAAGTGCTACACTATACTTTCCTGGATTTTATAATAGACTTGTTCTTGATGTGAAACTGTTTTCTGCAGAATAGGTTTTTACTGTATAAGGAATTTTGCTCTTACTCATCGAGATACTATTTGGCGTTTAGCGTCTCATAGTTTTTGGAATTAATATTACTTTGTGAGTGAATACCACACACAAATTGTATTTAGGCAAGAACTTTTTAAAACATAATTTTGAACCCTGCCTAATGTGATCTCATCTAGGATTTGGACATGTATATTACTTTTGCGTTAACCCTGAAACATTTTATTTATTGGGCCAGGTTATGGCATTACCCTGGCATTACATTGGACGAATCTGTACATAGTGTATATTCTGCGGTGTTCCTGAAGAAGATATTGTACATATTGCACATAGTGTCTTTCTGTGGAGCTTTTCAGAATTCGTGGAATTTGCTTTCACTGTTTTTTTTTTTTTTTTGTTAGAAGATCAATCATTTCTTCAACAACTGAAGACGTTCTGCCTACAAGGGGTTAGGCAAACTGTAATTAAGATGTTTTGCTGATCCTAGTTCCTAGGATGGGATTTTCCATGAGATAGGTCTCCATGGTTAGAGAAGTTAGTCCACTTCTCCACTTCTTCCTACTTTATTCTTGCTTAACTTCTTCTCACTTCTAACTATTGGAGAGTCACTCTGTTGATTCTCCTCTATTCTATCCATTTACCTCCCCAGATCCCAAACTTCTCCCTCTGTATTCCTCTTTTTCCACTTCACTCTCTTTTTCGGGCACTCTCAGGTGTTATGCCCTGGGCTTCCCCAGCAGGAGATAATTGATCCTGGCCGCCTCCACGTGGCGGGGATGGGGGGTGAGACGTAGTGACCAGGTGTTACTGCTTCTTATCTGCTAAGAGCCAGGCACCGGCCGATAACATAACAACAGAACACATCATAACACTTACACGACCAACACACTACATACAATTGGCCGGTTTTGGCATAAGCTTCAACACAAGAAGTACAATAGCGGCTTATGGGGGAAACCCTGGGATCCGCCACAACAACACATGAATATCCCCCCCCCCCCTGTTTTTTTTTTTACTACAGCTGAGGTGGGGGAAACACCTTGTGCCATTTGATACGAACACAGTTTACACTGTTGTTTTTTACTAATGGTTTAAGTGATTTTTTTTTTTTAATCGGAAACTGAACTTTCTACCTGCCAAGGTAGAAAGTTGTTTCCTCAGGCTTCCTTGCACTATATGGCTAATAAAAATAATCGACGCGTTAAATTTCGAATATAGATGCAACGGTGGGTTTAGAAACTTTTTCAGAATGTTTAGGCTGAATTAGAGCATTTACTGAATATCGATCAGACGAACTTTACTTGAAGATTAATTTGAAAATTACGTTTTTTTTTTTTTTTCAAAAATGTTTTTACCAATTTTGATTAAATTTTGTATTTATATGTCATATACTGTTTGTTTTGTTATCAAAATAAAATGAAATTTAAAATGTTCTTTATTAAGTATTTTCTTTAGATGGGGCTCCCAAATTCTGCCCGGCAACCCAAAGGTCGCGGGTTCGATTCCCGCCTCGGGCTTGGATCAAAGTACTGCAAAAACCTTGGGAGGTGCAATATGGCCACAGAAGCCGATGCGCCAACAACTACCAAATCAAATCAAGCTCCCAAATTCCATTTTGCCTTGGGCCCCCATGAAAGTATAACGCGGCCCCCCCCCTCACAATCATCGTACATTCGAAATCGGAACGATCTCGCGCCAACCCACTCTTCCTCGCACACACTCAATACTGTACTGATCGTTACTGTGCGACTAGTCTTACATCAGCCTTTACCAGCGTCACAGACCAGTCCACTTCTACATAAGGGGATGTTGCTAATGCATAGCCAACTGAGTGCATATTCAAGTAAATGGTTACAGATCACATGAAAACGTATAAATTTTTACAGATTAATCTGCATTTTATATCTATACTTATTTATAGTTACATATTCAGGTTAGAATTAATAGTTTTATAAAGTGCATAGAAGGCATAGTCACTAATTTTCTTTTGAAGACACAATTGAGTGTTTCATCATACCTTTAACACTGGAGGTTTGCCATGAGTATGCTAAGTTTTTTTTTAAACATTAGTTATCACAGTTAGTCCATTCCTGTCCGATATTAGAATTGATTGTTGTGCTACATATCTTTGAACCATTGGATATTCTGCAATGTGATTCCTCTGGCTTTTATCATCACAAAATTCTTAGGGATCTATGGCGAGAGTATTATAGAAACTAATTGTGTTAAATGGGAACATCTCTTGCAACGTACTAAGTTGTTGATGGTAGTTTGGGGTGACAATCTCGTGCGACCTCGTTCTCGGCCTACCTATTGGGCACATAGTGATATTTAAAATCGATGGTGACGTCCATCTTTCCTGTGATAAGTTTTGCTGGCAGGTAGATATTTGCAGCTGTAATCTGTATTTTCCATGGAGTTAATCCGAGGTTGGAATGAAGAATCGATCTTGAGATTTCGAACGGTCGTTCAGTTAGCCGGTTAACTCATCTCAGGATTCAGTATTTGAGCCCATAGTATCTGCTTAGCTGTACTTGTGGAGCTGAGGACCAAATAACAGAAGCATACAAGGGGATCAGAAAGAAGCATCTTTGGTTATATTGTGCCATTACCTTTGGACACTGACCCCCCCTCCCACTAACTCCTGCCTAATCGCCTCCACAGCTACGTAGGTATTGATATTTATTCTATCCAAACTGCCGTTCAAAAGGCAGGCCTTCGTCCCACAGGTCCGTGTGTGCAGAAACTCTTTATTACGATGCCGTCTATTCGGAAATCGCCGACCGGGCTAGCCGAGTGGGTAAAGTACCTGCCCGGCAACCCAAAGGTCGCGGGTTCGATTCCCGCCTCGGGCTTGGATCAAAGTACTGCAAAAAACCTTGGGAGGTGCAATATGGCCACAGAAGCCGATGCGCCAACAACTACCAAAATCAAATCAAAATCAAATCAATTCGGAAATCAGTGTTGTGTTTCTTCTTTTAGTCACTACGATTAAGCTCAAAATTAATTAAAGCTAAATAAGTTTGAAGCATCTGTATATGTTGATTTGCCCATTTTTGTAGGTAGGGAACTGGCTCAGCATCAATTCAATTTTTATATTCATGTGTTGTTGAGGGGGATCCCAGGGTTCCTCCCATCAGCCGCCGTCGTACATCTTGTGTAGAAGCTTACGCACAAACCGGCCATTTTTATGTAGTGTGTTGGATGTGTTAGCGTAGTGATATGGTATGTTTATGTTCGTGTCGGACGGCACCTGGGATTTCTCCCATCTCCGCTGTAGTGATAGTGATATGGTGTGTTATGTTTTCGGCCGGTACCTGGCTCTTAGCAGATGGGAAGTAGCAACACCTAGTCACCACGTCCCAACCCCTATCTCCGCCACGTGGAGGCAGCCAGGATCTACTATCACCTGCTGGACTAACCCAGGGCAAAAGACCCGAGGGAGCCCAAATTAGGATGAAATGAAAAGGCTATAGAAGGAGGAGTTTGGGAGCTGGAGAGGTAGGAAAGAATAGAAGAGAGGAGGATCAAAAATTCTACCTTCTAACTATTGGAGGAGGAACCCTCCAATAGTTAGAAGGTAGAATAAATAAAGCAAGACTAAAGGAGATAGAGGTGGACTGACTTCTCATGCTATGGGAAATAATCCCATGGAGGATCCCATCCTAGAAACTAGGATCAGCAAGATTTTTTGAAATATAATTATGTCTAATCTCTTGTAGACATTGCTCCAAGCACTTATATATATATATATATATATTTTTTTTTTTTTTTTTTTAATACCCCAATCACGCTATAAACAGGTTCCACGTCTTCAGAGGAACACGTTCAATGTCCAGCAGGGTATATTTGATTACAATGAGTGTCCAGTCATTGTAATTACAATGAGTGTCCAATCAACTTCTGATAAAAGTATCCCAAATTAGCGAGTCTAAGCTCCTCTTCTTTCGAAGGCACGTGACGCAAAGCTGTTCAGTGCTATAAATGCTGCTTGAGATCGGATAAGTGCAGGTTTATTTCCCGTTGTGAAGGTATCAGAAACAAGCTGCAATTCACGCCTGTAGTCTTGATAATATTGATAATCGAAAATAATGTGGTCAACATTCTCTTTTTGTCCACAGAGACAAAGCGGGGTAGGAGACAATCCTAATTTGAATAATTTGCTGTTAATACTCTCGTGGCAGGAGAGTAAAAAATGTACCATGCAAGCCAGTTGCAAACCACAAAGATTCTCTCTTCCTGAACTCCTTCACCGATGGTAAAAACTCTCTGGTCACGGCGCCAAGTTCCGAAGCTGACCAGTCTCTTTGCCATTTATCGACATAAATGGAACGAAGCTTTCTTTTCTCAGATGTTAAAGAAGCATCTACGTCGAGTTGCACATCATCCAAAGTGACAGGTATTGATTTCTTCAGGTGATACATCATATATCTGTATTATATTTCATAGTGTAGTGGTAATTTTCCCAATAACACCTGCAAAGCCATAGTAGAAGTGGTTCTGTTTGTTATTTGGTTTTTAGGAGCGTTAGCAACTAAGGCCATATCGCTCCGGGATATGCAGTGGTCATTCCTTGACCTTTCCGCATCCTCCGTATTTGGTGGTGACGGGCTCGAACCCCGGTCTAATCAAGAAGTGTGTGCTACGCACTGCTGCTCCTTCCCACCTAGCTACGGAGGCGCTAGAGAAGTGGTTCTACACCCCCGTGACATCGTCAGGAGGGCAGCACGCTGGGCCTGCAGAAGCTGTTTCATAATTGCGGACTTGTTGGCCCTATGTCCCCACGCTCCAGCCGCATAAGCAATGATAGGTAAAAAAACACAATTATAGTATGTCCTGAGTGAATGACCTCTCAGGCCCCATTCTTGCCTGGTTACCTGTCTCAATCGAGATAAGAAAGATTTGCACTTCTCTTTCAGGCGCCTCCGTAGCCAGGTGGGAAGGAACAGCAGTGCGTAGCACACACTTCTTGATTAGACCGGGGTTCGAGCCCGTCACCACCAAATACGGAGAATGCGGAAAGGTCAGGGAATGACCACCGCATATCCCGGAGCAATATGGCCTTAGTTGCTAATGCTCCTGAAAACCAAATAACAGCAACAGCAACTTCTCTTTCACATATCTTGCATGGGGTAGAAAACTTAAGGCATCATCAAGTTGAATATCTAAATATTTTGTAATAGCAGTATATTTAATTGTCTGTCCTGTATACTTTACAAGTGGCGGTTGTTCTCTATCTAATTTTCCTTTTAAAAGCATCTGCGATGTTTTAGTTATTGAAACTTGCAGTTTGTGAATTGCAGACCAAGTAGAAAGTTCTTGTAAGACGGAGTTAGCTATGTCTTCCAGGTTCTTCCTTGAATTTCCGCGGACAAGAATGGTAAAATCGTCTGCATAGGCAATCATCTTTGTTCCTTCAAATTCCTTGGTGTGCCGTGAATCAAACACAACATTCCAACACAAGGGGCCCAAGAATTGATCCCTGTGGGCAACCCCTTGTAACATGTCTAGAGACCTGTTTAGTACCACTCTTAACTATGATAGAGCGCTGGTAAAAATAGCTAGTAAGTAATTTGAAGATTGGTCTAGAAACCCCAGCCTCCCGGAACTTCTCCAGAGCACTCTGCCACCAGAGGATGTCAAAGGCTCCTTTGAAGTCCACAAAGAGGCCAAGAAGGTATTTTGTATCAGTTTCGTTTTGCAAAGTAAGGAGTCTGGCAATTGCATCCTCAGTCCCCTTGCCACGAGTAAAACCAAATTGATCAGGAGATGATAATGCTTTATTGGTGTGAATAACTAATAGCCGAATAGTGATCACTTTTTCCAGTGCCTTGCCCATAACTGGTAGCAAGGCAATCGTCCTATATGAAGCCGGGTCGTCCTCAGGTTTCTTAGGATGTTTAAGGAGTATCTTAAGATTTGCAATTTTCCAGGTTTTAGGAAAAATTCCATGTTGTATGTTTGTTTGTTTGTTATTTGGTTTTTAGGAGCATTAGCAACTAAGGCCATATTGCTCCAGTATATGCGGTGGTCATTCCCTGACCTTTCCGCATCCTCCGTATTTGGTAGTGACGGGTTCGAACAAGAAGCTCTAATCAAGAAGCATGTGCTACGCACTGCTGCTCCTTCCCACCTGGCCACGGAGGCGCGTCCGTGTTGTAGACAAGAATCAAACAGCTTGAGAATAAATCGAGAAACAACTTTCCAGGCTCTTTTGAGGACGTCCACTTCAAGACCATCAAAACCGGGACATTTCCCAGAGCGCATTGTATTTATTGCATTATCTACCTCTTCAAATGTGAAAGGAGTCTCTTCAGACTGTCCAATATAAGTCGAATTTTTAGATTTAATTTCCACCGGCTCCGAAAGCTCACACTTTCCATCGTCCTGGTGTATGATTACATCAAGAATTCTATTAATAGTAGACGTCCATGAAAGGGTGTCCTGATTCTCTGTAGTTTTAACTGAAGCAAACACCTCTCCAGGCGCAGGCTCCTCCGTAGCCAGGTAGGAAGGAGCAGCAGTGCGTAGCACACGCTTCTTGATTAGACCGGGGTTCGAGCCCGTCACCACCAAATACGGAGGATGTGGAAAGGTCAGGGAATGACCACCGCATATTCCCGGAGCAATATGGCCTTAGTTGCTAATGCCCCTAAAAACCAAACAACAAGAACCTCTCCAGGTATCTTGTTACTCAATAACTTGTACACCAGTCCCCAGGGATCAGCATTTCCCTGGGAACTCACCATACTTTTCTATGAAGCCTTTTTCTGTCTATATATCTCTTGGTGATATTGCCGTCCAGCTTGCTTATATCTATTGTAACACCAGTATTTCCAGGGATGAACGGTTCTATCCCTTTTTGCTCTCTGAAATTCACGTCGTGTTCGCCTAGTTAGCGATTTTAGGTTCGATAAAACTGGTGACCACCAGGGCACCTAAGATTTCCACTTCCTAAAACTCATCGATTTGTCACACGCCTGTAGTATATTGTCCTGAATGAAATTTACCTGGTTGTCAACAGAAAGAGTTTTTCCATGACGTTCAGCTGGTCCGATGAAAGAGACTCCATGAGGGAACTATCAAAAATTTGCCATTTGGCCGATTGTGTATGATACCTAGGGTTATCAGTTGTATCTGATCTCTAGAGATGTCAGCACCCAAACAGAAGGTGATTACATTATGGTCGCTAGACCAGCTTGTGTGTAATTTCCAATCACTAATCTTAGAGGCAATGGGCGAGATAACAAGAGACAAATCGATGTAGGAATGTCCTTGAGGGGTTACAGAAGTCGGAGGATGTGCAGAAGTATTAAGAAATCTTAAACGTTGTGAAAGAATAAGGTCCTCCAGCAACTCTCCTTTTTGATTTGTCTGTGGGCTGTTCCACAAGGCGGACTCTGCATTCGCATCCATCAAAACGATGACCTGTTTATCCTTGAGAGATCGTAATGTTGCATCCAGATGATCGACGAAAGGTTGAATGGAATCCTGGTACTGTGAGCACTGGCAATTAAAGCGACACCAGATAAATCTGGCCAAACCAACCCTCCAAGCAAACACACACAGCATGCATGGAACACAGACTAGGAATTTTTGTTACCGTAGGGTTGGATCTCTAATCACGATTGAAGCCCAGATCCATCGTCCATTTCCGCCAGTTCCTACTTTGATAGGGTTGGACTGTATAATCCGATAACGAATGGGTAGACCTTTAACAGAACCTTTATTTGAATAAGGTTCTTGAAGAGCAAGCATCAGTTGAGATTATAAAGAATTTAATGTCTGCATATGAAACGAAGTTCGGATATAAGGAAATCTTCCAGCACCACTGCAAACAGCGTCGCCGATAAGATCCTTATTGTCCACTAACCGTGTACAATGTTCGAAGATTTTTTGGGGTTACTAAGGGATGCCTAGGCCTAATGACCACCTCAGTGACGTCCGGTAGTTTCCGAGCTATGTTAAAATATCTTAAGTATCCAGGAATTTACTAGTTGTTCCCAAATTCAGCTACAGAATCTGGAATTGGCAGATGAGATTGGCCTCGACGAAGTTGGTATAATATGGAGGAAACGCTAAAGTTTCACAATGCTGAATGAGAATCGGAGACCTCGTGGGCAGCACAGCTGGTATAACCACCGTCCTCCCTGTACCGGGTGGAAAAGACCTGAGTTCGAATTCCGTCAGTGACGCGAGGAATTTTTATAGACTTGTTTTCACAACGAGGCTGAGTTAGTTGGTCTCAGGCGATGTTAGCATGGTTTTTTCCTCCGAGGAACTAGGTGTTTTCGTCCAGCAAACCGACCACAGAACACATGCAGTTGACAGACAAATTATATACGGTGCAATATGGCTAAGTTGCTAATGCGCCTTAAACCCTACAACAAACAATGAGGAATGATAAGAATGCAGGAGGAAGGAGAAATGCATTGAGTACAGAAAGTGAAACAGCTCACGACAAAAGAGATGTCTGACAGCTTCACTTTGTTCAAGAAAAGGATGATCATCATTCTTTATATGATCTAAATCATGATACGAAGCAGCATGTTCACTCGAGAATTTGGTGATCTTTCGCATTGCTGTAATGAACTGTATCACGAAATTCCTGTTTAGACTTCTATCGTTCGCTTTTTAAAATGTGTTACGTGCAAAAGCAACTAAGGCGACAGTGTCTGTCTGCGAGTAAAAATCGAGGTTCCGGAAGTAAAAACCATAGTTCTTAACCCGTCATTTAGGGAATACGAACCGGTACATTTTCCAATCGGTGTTGGGAGGACGGTAATTAATTATCTCTGTGGCTCTTTAAAATGAATACATATGCAGTACATACTTGTGCATTTTTATTGCTTTTCTGTGTTGATGCTGATTTGTTTCATTCTTGGTTTTAATGAGTAGTTAAATGAAGCTTAAATTCGTGGCCGAGTCCAAAAGTTTATCAAAGAAACGAATTTCCCCATTCATAACATATTTACTTATGTTTTTTTTTTTTTTGTTACATATGTTAAGTTAAAAAAAAAAAATCAATGCCCGATTTACGTCATTTCAATGTGCTTAGCTTCACCGTTCATTGGAACATGTC
Source organism: Mastigoproctus giganteus (assembly GCF_048544385.1). NCBI lineage: Eukaryota > Metazoa > Arthropoda > Arachnida > Uropygi > Thelyphonidae > Mastigoproctus > Mastigoproctus giganteus. The sequence goes on along the minus strand of NC_143584.1, from coordinate 110,847,470 downwards.
CATTTTTAGCATATAATAAATAATATTAATAGATCAATCGCATCGCGCAAAGTTACAAGGAACAGTTTATGGTTCGGAAGTTTGTTAGGAGGTCATGACATTCTCTTTCCATTCGAGATGATTGAAGATTAGAGAGACTGATAAAAGTAATTAAACAAAGAACTCGGAAGTGTTTTTCACTTCCGAGTTCTTCATTTCTTAGCATTAGGCTGCAATAATGCGTTCTGTGAACACCAAGATTGCTGTGTTTGTAAATAACATTAATCCAAGAAGTTTCATCCAAGAATATATGAACTTGGGAAACTGTCTTTCCCTTTCCGTCTGTTTTTACAACCAGCAGATTTAAACTGCTTAGTTAATTAACGCAATGTCAAAGAAATGACAAAAGGTTAAAACTGCCATTTATACCGAAGGTATTGAAAATTATAGGCATCATTTGCAGCGCCCATCAGTACTTATACTCCTAGTCAGTAGTACAATTTATGGTTAAAGCACTCCCCGAGAATAAATCACTTGGCCTCCATTTTACTCAAGTATGCAGTGATCACTTCAAATGGGTGTAATCTATGCATAATGATGTACAGATTCAAAATATAGTTTTTTTTTTTTTTTTCATCTCTGTTTGATTAAGTGAACAGAGAAAAGTTTCAATGTTGACAGTAAATCCGTTAACCAAATTGCATTTTTTATTCGTTGACCTGTAAAATGTTATTGTGAGAGAAAACTTTTTTTTGCAACGAGGATATTGCATTACATGATGTATTGTATTATCACTTTTTATGGCTCACGTTACAATTAACATACAAACAGATATATACAGTTCAAGTGCAATGATATGGCTGTGGTTATTTCTTATCTTCTTCTCGCATAGCTCCCTGAGGAGCTGTTGTGGCCACCAACAAATTCCTCCAACTGCATCGATCGTGTGCTATACGAGCAGCATCGCTAAGTGTCATGCCCAGAAGTTCACTGATCTCATCCTTCCACCTAGTTGCAGGTCTTCCTCTGCCCCTCTTCCCCTCGGTTTTTCCTTCCATTATATTCTTCAATAGAAAGTTTTCCCTTCTTACTATATGATCAAAAAACTTGTTTTATTTTGTTGATGCTATGAAGAAGAATTTTAGGCCTGCCAATTTTATTCAATACCCTCTCATTTGTTCTTCGATCCAAGTAGGAAATACGCAGTATTCTCCTGTAACACCACATTTCAAATGCCTCAATTTTCTTCCTGTCAATTCTTTTCAGACTCCATCCTTCACATCCATAAGTGGCAACTGGAAAAATTAACGAATCAATGATTCTGAGTTTCGTCTTTAGAGGCAGATCATGATCTCTCCATAATTTTATCAAATCATCGACCAGAGTTTTAGCAATTGCCTGTCGTCTCTTTACATCGTTTGAGCAGCCACTATTTTTATTTATTCTTGACCCTAAGTAATCAAATTCATCGACTTCTTTGATATCTTGCCCATTAACCTTCACTTTACTGGAACCGAGATTATCACCATAATTTTAGTTTTACTCACATTCGGAAACAATCCTTTTTTCTTACTTGCTTCACATACTTTCCTCAGAGTTTCTTTAAGATGATCCTTAGAATTACAAATTAGCACAGTATTATCTGCATAACGAAGGTTGTTTATCTTCAGTCCTCCAATTTTGATGCCAATCTCTAAATCTTCCAAAGCTTCACGCATGATATCTTCGGCATAAAGATTAAAAAGGTGAGGCAAAATACAGCCCTCTATTGTGAAAAAGTCCATGTTTCCCATGTTCGTTCTCACAGTTCTTTCCTGTTCCTGGTACAGTAGCTTAATCAGCTGAATTATGTGGATTGGGAAACCCATAATAGTCATCGTTTCCCATAGTTTCTCATGTTGAACACAATCAAATGCTTTTGCATAATCTATAAAACACAAAACGACTGGAACATTGAATTATTTATGGTTATTTCTTATACAAATTCTAAATATTTTGTATGCCACTCTTCATACGGCCGTTTCGAACCTTATTAGATTCTCATTATTAAAATAGAAACATAATGAACCAAAATAAATTTTAAGAGTTTTTTTTTTTTTTTTTTTTATGGTTCTCTATTTTATAGTGATCAAGTTGATGGTTTGTTTTGTATTGTATGTATTTTTTTTTTTTTTTTAATTTATTTGCCTTTTCCCCTCTCCTTTAAACTTAGTCTATTGTGCAGTTACACTGGAGTTGAAATAGTTTGCGCCCAAAGTATTTATAAAGATGTGTAAGAAAGTCTGTTCATGTTGAACTTTTTGCACCTATCTCTTCATTGATGAGAATCTAATACGGTTCGAAACGGCTGTAGGAAGAGTGGCAGTTTGTTTCTGTATTTTAAGTCCATAGTCAGCAATTCATTGCCTAGTTAATTAGTCCAAAGTATATTTAGTTGGATAAACTTTTCGAGACAACAGCACGTTGTGCGTTTTTTTTTTTTTTTTTTTTGAATAACTGTCTTTTGATGGATATCTGGCATATAGCACTTAGCTATGTTAAGGTGACGCCATCAGACCCAACACGCTGAGGGTTATTACCAGTCACAGCATTATTGACAATGTTTAGTACCACCCTCAATTATGGGTTAGCGCGGATATTTACTTATACACCGATGAGCCAAAACAGTATGACCAGCGAGTCGTTATGCAAATCGAAGCAACTGCTGGTGAACTACGGCGCGTGCGCGGGTCGGGACACGGTATAAAAAATACCTGATACTGAGCTCCGTTAATCAGTTACTCTTGTTCTTCAGATCGGAAAGGCAGCGGACTTAAGCGAGTGTGATAAAGGCCAAATTGTAATGGCCAGACGACTGGGTCAGAGCATATCCGAAATGGCACGGCTGGTGGGATGCTCGCGGTCAGCTGTGGTTAGTATCTACCGAAAGTGGTCCAAGGAGGGGAAACCCACGAACCGCCGACGAGGTGTTGGACGAGCACGGCTTATCGATGCTCGAGGTGGGCGAAGGCTCTCCCGGATGGTATGTGGCACAACTCTCCGGTAATTGGAATGCTGGTGACGGGAGTAATGTGTCAAAACACACGGTACATAGAACCCTGCTGAAAATGGGGCTGCATATCCGCAGGCCGCTCCGAGTGCCCATGCTACCCATGGTTCACCGGCGACAGCGCCTACAATGGGCCACCGAGCATCGAAACTGGACCTTGAGTGGTTGGAAGATGGTCGTCTAGTCCGATGAATCACGGTTCCTATTGCAACATGTGGACGGCCGGGTACCTGTGCATCGTTTACCTGGGGAAGTGATGGCTCCTGGATGCACCATGGGACAAAAACAAGCCGGTGTCATGCTTTGGGCGATGTTCTGCTGGGACACCCTGTGCCAGTCATCCATGTGCCAGGCACTCTGACGTCTGCCACCTACCTAAACATCATAGGGGTATAGCAGCTAAATGGCCAAAGGAACAACGATACATAACACTACACTTTTAAATCTGTGCGGAGATTTTTCACGGAGATGGGGGAAACCCCTGGTGCCGTTAGACGAGAACACACTATACACTATATCATTGCTGACCAGGTACACCCTTTCATGGTAACAGTCTTTCCCTCTGGCGGTGCCGTCTTTCAGCAGGATAATGCACCATGCCACACCGCCCGGATTGTTTGAGACTGGTTCGCGGAACATGACGAAGACTTACAGGTACTGCCCTGGCTTCCGAATTCCCTAGACATCAATTCCATCGAGCATCTGTGGTTTGTGTTGGAACAGCAACTCCGATCTGCGGCGTCTCAACCGCGGACCTTGCAGGAGTTAAAGGATCTGCTGGTTACGTGTTGGTACCAGATACCACAAGACATTTATAATTCTTGTAGCGTCCATGCCTCGCCAGGCACGAGCTGTTTTGGCTGCACGTGGAAGACCAACATCATATTAGGTAGGTGGTCATAACGTTTTGGCTCATCGGTGTACGTACCTAAATAAAATAAATTTTCTGTTTAATACTCTGGCACGACCACAGGGTCAGAGGAGTTCACAGAATTGAGGGAATACAAGAAACAACGCTGTATTCAGTAGTCATGTGGGTTCGAAACACGGTCTCTCAAAGCACATGTAATTATGCATCCTCGATCCAGATCACTCAGCTGCGTAGGTGATGTATGACCTCGCTACTTCACAGACGACATATATCTTGCGGGTAAGCAGTTACATCGCTAAGAATTAACAGTCCTCATTACGGATGCGGGAAAAGCACACCATTCGTCTTAGAAGGCTGTCAGAATCTTTTTTTTCTGTAGGGTGTTGTTGGTAAGAAATTTATTCAATGCGTCGGAGTAAATGAGTTGTATTTCAATTAGCATTTGGTTTGGGAGGAAACGGTCAGACATAATCTCCTGTGCTGTGTGCGGATTATTAGGGGTGTTCGGAGTTCCGGCAGGAGGAATCTCCATTAACATGAATACCATATAAGCGGTGCTGACATGTACGCTGTGACCATTCTCACTGTGGTCATGAGTCGTTTATTTTCAATAAACGACTCATGAGAGGTAGGCCATATCCCAGTTGCACTGGCCTGACGTAGCTGAGTTGTCAGGAGCGAGAGTACAGGAGCATCCGCATTTTGAGTGGACCAGGGTTCAAGCCCGTGACTACTAAATGCGATTAAAGTTTGCATTGACGATTTATTGTAAACTCCACTGACCGTGCTGGATAAATACGGACTAGTTAAGGTTCGGTCTTTGGATGGTTGGCAGTTTATCCAGTTTGTCCATTTTAGGAGCCAAAATTCTGCAGAGAAGATTGGCATTTTGGTTATCGAAGCCAATGATGCCCACAATTTCGACGCATAGAGAAATGGAGGATAAATTACAGGAAAATTTGATAAAGTGTGTTTAGGGTCAAACGGCACCGGGGGTTTCCCCAATCTCCGCGTTGTTTTCATTGTGAGTGAACCAGTTCGCTGGGAAATGCCAGAGATTTAAAAGTGCATGGATATTGTTTGTGTAGTGTCATGTACAGTTGTTCATCTGGTCGTTTAGCCGTTGGACCTCTGCTGAGGCCTAACGTTGCCCCACTTTCGCCGACTAGGAAACACCAGTAGACTAAGATTTACTCTGGCAGGTTCGTCCTGCCGCTTAATTTCCTGAGATTTCGGCGGCTAGGACCAAAAAAAAAAAAAAAAAAAAAAAAAAAAATATATATATATATATATATATAAACAATAGGGATGAATATAAAAGTTATTAGCCAGATTAGATTAATGTCATCAAAAGCAGATTGTACATTACATCAGTCTGTAATCTAGTTATTATAGTAAAAGCACAATAAGTACTATACATTACATCAGTCTATAATCTAGTTATTATAGCAAAAGCACAATAAGTACTATACAGATGCTGAACATGTATATGAACACAACAGTATACAGTAAGCCATAAGGCCAAAATAACTTATAAAAACGAAAATAGCCCATGCAGGTCTACATGGCCCTAGGGCTAAATGTTATCTTGCCTGTTTGCTACTAAATTATAACATAATTAAGGCTAAGATTTGGACCCTGTTAAACAGGCAGATGGCAATCAGAAACAGATAGCTCTTTTAATTATTGGTAGGATATATTGAGAGGGTTAGCCCTTGAAAAAGTCCCTTTCAACATATCTCTACACCAATAGTTAACTACATAATCATCATTGTATTATATATTTATATTTTATTACTAATTATATGTTTATTTCCAGGGTTTGGCCATGTAAGCCTGCATAGGCTATTTTACTTTTTATAAGTTATTTTGGCCTTATGGCTTACTGCAAGCTGTATGCTGTTGTGTTCATATACATGTTCAGCATCTGTATAGTACTTATTGTGCTTTTACTATAATAACTAGATTATAGACTGATGTAATGTTTAGTACTTATTGTGCTTTTACTATAATAACTATATATATTTTTTATTTTTTTTATGATAAATTCGATGAGGAATAATGCTAAATTATGAAAGGCCGAGTGTATGGGCGAAAAACGTAATTTGGAGATGATTAAATGAATTCCGACGTGTAGGGAATTCGCTTGCGTATGTGCAGGTAGAGTGGGTGGGGAGACTGAAGTATGGGGGGAAAAGAGAGATGAGGCGATCGCGTCACAGTGGGGCATGCCAGAAGGGAAATTGAGAGCCTCGAGGAGGGGAGAGACAGTAAGACCCTCTCCCCCCCGCCAGGGATTGGGGTATTAAAAATGGAGGCTAGGGCACCCTCTTCAAGTCGCCAAATGGCGTTTGGCAGCTGCGCTGCGTTAAGCCTCTATTCTTCAGTGTCGAGTCAATTTTAGGCGGCTGACCAGGTGGGTACAGTGCCTACCTGGCAACCCAAAAGTAAGTAAAGTGTAAAGTGTGTTTAGGGTCAAACGGCACCTGCCCCCCCCCCCCTATCTCCGCTTTGTATACATTGTCTTGTGCTACAGATCACTGTAAAGGCCAGAGATTTAAAAGTATATGGGTATTGTTTACGTGTAGTGTTGTGTATCGTTGTTCCTCTGGCCATTTAGCCGCAAAACCCCTACTGCGGTCCGACGTTGCCCGCACTTCGCCTCGTGGAAGCAGACTAGGAACCCAGTAGACTTAGTTGCTATGGCAGGTCCTGTCGCTTATTTATCAGAGATTTCAGCGGCTAGGACCTAAAAAAAAAAAAAAAAAAAATTCATAATATGTATGTGTATATACTCATTTCGCTTGTCTGCATACCGCATACGTTGTATGCCCGTACACACCGCTGGGGGGTTTGATATTACATAGATGGATAGGCCGAGACTGGGCGAAGATTATTTTGAGTGTTGTTAAATTTAATGTGTGGGGCGTTCACGTTGTATATAGATAGAGTAGGAGGGGAGACAGAAGACTGGGGGGTAAAGATAGACGTATGGGAGCGATAGAGGAGGTGTCCCCAGTTGGTCAGTGAGGCATGCCCATCCCTCACCAGAGAGGAAGGGGGGTTTGCGGCGGGGACAGTGTCTCCTCCCCGCCGTGGTAGGGTTGGAAAGGAATCGAGTCAGGTGCTCGATTCTGATCCCCAACGAGGTTTGATGGCAGCGAAGCTGTATGGCTCAGGTCCGTGTGGCCCTTTTGCAGATTCAGGGTTCAATCAGTCACAGAGTTGTAGACCATGTCCTTTTATTCACTTTGGAGGTATAGAATTTGTTGTGGGAATAGTAGCTTGTCCCATTTTATATTGTCGTTATGTTGCTTGTTCCATTCTTAGTTGCCTTTTGCTACTTGTTCCTCCTCTACCGTTTTGGTCTTCGGGTATTTATGCATTTGTCACTCCATTTAGTTTCCAATGTGTTGTTATTTGCTTGTTGGGCCAGTGTGGCTCGGCGTCTGTTAAACAATTTTTGTGCAAATTCAGTGAATGCCATATATGGTTCTTTATCGTCCAGGATGAATTGCTCCTGCTGCTTGGGTGAATGTTGTAGTCTTGTCACCAGCTGGCAGCGGATGTCGTCGTATTGGTGGCAGTCAAACATTAGGTGTGACCAAGTTTCTGGATTGCCACAAGTACAATTTGGATTTTCAATTATTCCTAGAGTTGTTATTTTGGCGTTTAAGGCACCTGTGAGTAGGTAAGTTTAAGGTAAGTTGAACGCACCTGTGAGTCCTGTGAGTAGGTACGTCACAAACAGACCAGGTTGGTAATTTAGGTTGGAATCTATCTACATTTGGAAGGAACGTCTTTGTTATCCCACCTTTGATGGAGACATCCCATCGTGCCTGCCACGTGTGCAGCAAGTGGAGCTGGAGTCTGCTTTTTTCCGCAATGCGGTTATTTCCTGGATCTCCGTTGAAGTCAAGGTGTGTACAAGCATTGCCTTTAGCGATCTCGTGGAGGATGCCTCTTCTCACCACTTCTAAGTCTAAGGGGAAAGTTCCAGCGATAACTTGCACATCGTGTGTGCTCACTGTGCTGCAGGCGCGAGTAGCAGTGAATAGCATGATTTTATGTGTGGAATCAAGTATTCTTAGGTTTGCAACTGTGCTGGCCTTTTTGACCGGCAATCATAATGAATAATAGACAAAAAGGTAAAAATCAGTATACTGTATTTGTGTATAAGGTAGGGGAGTTGAGCTATCAGGTGTAATAACCATGGAAGAATAGGGAGAACCTGTAAGTAAAAAATCAATTTACCTGAAATAAAATGCAATTAATAAGGTCATAATTACTGTAAGAACCTAAAGCTGTGAGTCCTAGGACTTTAACTATTTCAAAAGGGTCGGCAGCGAAAATCGTAGGAGCCATGACAATAAGCCATATCTCTATTAGTGTTGTCGTGGCTCCTACGATTTTCGCTGCCGACCCTTCTGAAGAAGTAGTTAAAGTCCTAGGACACACAGCTTTAGGTTCTTACAATAATTATGGCCTTATTAATTGCATTTTATTTTTGTTTCAGGTAAATTGATTTTTTACTTACTCTTCCATGGTTATTACACCTGATAGCTTCACTCCCCTACCTTATACACAAATATACTGATTTTTACCTTTTTTGTCTATATATATAATAATTTTATTCTTTATATAGAGGTACTAAGTAAACATCAATTATAGATCACCACAAAATTAAAAAAGATACTGTACACCTTTTTATAATGAAATAAACATATAACTTGATAAAATAATAATAAGTTTAAGTAACTTAAACCCAAATTACGTTGCACCCCGGTTGAAAACCACTGGGCTAGACTGTTCATTGTAAAGGGGAAATGTGTACAAGATACTTGCAGTTCAGAGAGCGATGCTGTTACAGCTCAGTATGGCGTGTCGGACGGTATGAAATGACACACTGACTACAGGAATTATCGGGAAGAATGCACCCTGATTTGAGTCTGCTTTTTAGGTTAATGTCCTTTTACCATCGGAAAAGATGAATGTATGAGAGAATGTCCATTGCAGTGCAATGTTAACCGTGGCTGCAAAGAAGGAAAAAAAAAAAAAAAAACTGTTATGGAAGGAACGGTAGGATAGCAGCGTCAAAGGACCGATAACAAAAAGGTTTCTTCCGTGTCGACAAGGCTGGCAGAGGTATTGTCTTCCTGATTCAATCCAAATTTACAGTCCACATTTTTTTTTTCTCTTTCTGCTGGACATGCTCGTTTTTAGTCGGTTTGATTACGTTAAGAAGAACTTTGTAATTCAATGGCGGTATATATAAGTTGGCCCTATAGTTATTGAAAGGGAAGTCTTAATTGATTAGGGCAGCATAGAATGTGCAGTACCGTTTCGATTAACGGTGGGTTGCTTAGCTTTAAATGATATCATTCCTGACGTCTGGAAGGAGTAGGAAAGCTATTATTGTATAAGCATATCTTTGTGGTGCTGGGGTGTTATCATCTGGACTGGCAAGCAACTTCTTGTGCTGTTCGTCTCAGCGTATCCTTGTGGTACGGGTCTGGGCAGCTGTTCAGTTAGGGACTGCCAGAATGTGCGGATGGACTGCAGTTCTTATCTTTGTGAGATTGAGCCGTATGGACTTCGGACATTGTTCCTTACTTTTGAATGGCTCTAGCTCATTTTCTTTATAATAGTGTAAATTGTAATAAATATTGTACGTACGGTATTGTAATTTCGCGGGATGCCAGAATTTGGCAGGGAACATCTGGTACAATAAATAAATAAAAATTCGTAATTACTTGTGGACCCTTGATATATATTAAATATTGACAGATTCCAGGTATTCACTTGCCGTCATGATTGATTTTGCTGAGGCCTTTGACCGACTATGGTGGCTCAACATATTAAGGAGGCTGCAGCTTGCTAAAATTCCACTTAATTTGTATAATTGTATTGTCATATCTAAGTCACCGTCGGGTTGTTGTCACCGCCAGTTACTAGAATTGTCAAATAAATAAATAAATAAATTTTCTGTTTATACTTCGGCACGACAACCAAGTCAGTAGAATTTATAATAAATCGTCAATACAAATATTTATCGTATTTAGTAGTCACGGGCTTGAACCCCGGTCCAATCAAGGAACGCGTGCTATGCACTCTCGCCTCTGACCACTCGGCTACGTCAGGTCACTCGAGGTTGCCCCCAGGGGTTGGTCCTGGGACCCTTTTTTGGCCCATTGTCCGGGATAAATTTCTTGGGACGGGTTTTTAGCATGTTGAATCTCTCGCTTTCGCTGATGACATGGTCTAGGTAATGAAAGCTAACACAAGAGCTGGCCTGGAAACTCATGGTAACAGCTCTTTCAGAACTACAGAAGAGGATATCTACTCATCGGCTGGTCATCTTCGGCGAGAAAACTAAATCAATATTGCTTAAAGGAACAGTGCAGCTAACTAGCTCACAAGTCATTAAAATAGACAATATTTCAATAAGGCTCTATCCGGAAGTCAAGTATTTGGGAATACTTATTGATATGAAGGTCACATTTCAACCTCATTTAAAGTACGCGGCCGACGATTGTCGGCCACGTACTTTAGATGAGGTTGAAATGTGTCCATCCGCACAGGTCTCTTCCAACGCGTGAAGAGGGACATTCAAACGACAATAGCTGATATTACCCTTGACCTCACAAATGATCTCGGACACGAAAAGAAGAAAATCACCGAAAAATTTACCAGAATCTGACAAGAGAGTTAGGAAAAACTTGGCAATGGTATAATTACCAGGAAATTCATCCCACCAATTGCATTTACTAGTGCAAAGTCTCCTCCCCTGGTTGTTATTTACCAGGCCTACAAGCTGCCTTCCTCCTTTGAGCTCACACTGACAACGCTGGGGATTGAAAATGACCCTCTTTGTACATGTGGAGATGAAGAAAGTTGGGACCACATTATGTACACTTGTCCTATATACGAAGACCTCCGACTCAGGTTAATAACTGAAATACAGGAAAACCCACAGCATAATGAGCACCTCTTACTGCAGGATGTGCGTTGCTAACTTGCATTTAATGAGTTTGCAAAATCAATCTTGGAATTTAGACGAGCCAATCGTCAAACAAACCCATAACAGACAGATGACAACCAGGACAATTAATCCCTCCAATGACCTACCACGACTTGCTGACTCTTTCCTTTGGAATTACTCTGGCTTTGCAAACTTTTACTGTTGCTAGGCTCGAGTGGACTTGCTGGTCCGGGAGTGTCCATTCCTTCCCTGCCTTCCTCATCTAGTGGATGCCCTCTTTCTTCGTCCTTCCATTTTCCTCCCCACTTTGATTCTCATTCTTCGACTATCACTCCATTCCCCCCCCCTTTCCTTTCTCTTTTCCCCTTTTTTTTGTCTTTTGTCTTTTTTTTTTTCCCCCTCTCTCTTTTTTTCTTTTTTGTCACTTGGACTTTGTCCAGGAAGCTCAGCCAACCCTGGTGGAATCCAGCCAGAGAATAATGGGTAGTGGTTTACTTCCTAGTGGTGGTGGCGGGCAACGTAGCGTCTCACTAGGTGTCCTGCGGCCAAGTAGCCAGAGAAACAACAGAACCCAACACAATAATATACCCATACAACATGCCACACACATTGCTGGAATTTACAGAGTTCTATATACTTTACAAGAGTACTGATGGCGCAGTTAGTGGGAGACCACCGGTGGTAAAAAAAAAAAAAAGAAAAAAAAAGTAAACTGCAGCCATTATCAACCCACTGCAGGATGGAAGCCTCCTCAACGATTCATGCTGAGGGGAAATGGACCATAATCTGTCACGCTGGTCCAGTGCGGGTGTTGGCAAATCGACCGTATTTAGCAGTCATGGGCTTGAACCCCGGTCTACTCAAAGAGTGTGTGCTACTGCACTCCCGCTCATGACCACTCGGCTACGGAGGCCTGGTGGTGCTTTACCATAAATACTATGCCACTTCGTATTAAATATCAACTAATGGGGTCCGCAACAACTATACTTGAATATATTAAATATTGCTTGGCAGCCCATCAAAGAAATGCGGCTGTTGACGTAAGCTTTTCTATGTGTGCAACGAACCGAAGCTTGGGATAAAAACGCTATTCCTAGGTCTGAGTGGACTGTGACAGCTGAGATTACGCTATCGTTGAATGACGGGAGTATTACTAGTTAGATTAATAGTTTTCTTGGGGTTTATTGATAAACCATATCGTTGGAGGTAAGAGGGAAATTTGTAAAAGGTTATTATTATTAATGTCACTTGAGATGTTTGTGGGGGAGGGGGTCAGAATTTTTATACCACCTGAAAATATGATGTTCTGATTGTCGTGGACGAGAGGTACGATGATGGCTGTAAATAATAATCTGGATAGAACTCCACCGTGGAGAACACCGACAAAGATGGCTTACTTCTGAGATTGTCCACGGGTACCGACCTGTTTTTCCCTGTCATGGAGAAGCGATGAGAAGAACCAAGAACTGGTTCGGATAGTGGGACTCGAGTAGGCAAAGGATAGCTGGCACATTGATATCATCAAAAGCAGATTCGATATCTAAGTATTTAATAATGTTAAAACAAATTACGCTTTTATTCTTCACGTTTATTTACCGTCCTGTTTTAAATAAATTTATTTCTTTTTTGTAGGAGGGCAGCAACCAAAAATTCCATAAGTAACACAAATTATGCTTAGAATTAGTTATTACAAGGTGCAACCCTGCGTGACCTTCGATATACTGGTTCCCACTAATTTAAAAACACAAGCGGGCAAGCATCGGAGACTCCGTATGGTAAAATTCACCACAACTTTACAATTATGCGCGTGCAACGCTATAATGCTTCCCCTTTACGGAAGGTGACCAGCTATATTAGGAGGGGTGATCTAGTCAGGAAGGTAGCGGAAAGGTCATTGATCTCTGCGTAACATTTCTACAGGCTTACACGGTCCTTCAAGTTGTGGATTGCCTCGGGGGCACGCCAAGTTGTGGGTCACTGGAGTTTTCTGCTGCACTAACAAGTAAAATAAGGGGTGGCTAAAACCAGCCAAGCGGTCAAACGGCACGAGCGTTTCAACATGATACGACAAGGTGTACGCCTACATCCTCCAGTTCGCAGTAGAAAAGAGAGAAAGAAATCTTGCGTTTCCAAATTTGCTCTTATTGTCTGTTTTAACTGACAGCGACCCACACAGTTTCTTCTCGCTGCTCTCTCCTTTCATTCACTTTCTTTTGTATATCCGCCCGCTATTTGTTGTTCATTAGCAAATAAAAAAAAAAAAAAAAAAAAAAAGCAGATTGCTACTTCATCCCTTTAAAGATTGTGTTTTTTATGCGCTTCTACTTAGTTTTAATTAAATCATGGAACGGTTACATAAGAAATATCTATTCATCTCTTATTCGACAGCTACCCGCTTCGTGAATTCAGTGTGTTTTTAAGATCAACCGATTCGTAGCAAACGACATCCTCAAAATTTTGTCTTCCAGAGTTCATAATATCTGCCTCTCGGTGATTAATTAATTGAACTTGGATATTTTTATGAGGGGGAGACTAGTGTGGCAGAGGTGTAGTGACCGTGAATAATTGCTGCAGCCATTCAAATAAGTAGCTTTGTCCCTTATTTGACTGGTTATGAAATGCCGCTTATCTCTCATGATTTCTCAGTTCAGCAGTGCCTGAAGAGCTCAAATGAACTCATTTTCTTCATTTTTCATTCTCCGTTGTTTTTATAGCTATGCGATATTTCACTATTTAGACCTAGGCATACTCATTTGGTTCTGATCGTGACCGGTAGCTGGTAAAATGTGTACTTTAATTTTAATTAAAAATTTTAGCCCCAATGGGTGATATTATTTTGTTTTTACTGCTCGGGATTCCCGTGCTTTTAGCGTGTTGAATTATGTGATATTTCCCACTATTTTATGTTAATCTATTCTTTTCAGTAGGTTTTTTTTTTTTTTTTTTTAATTGTTTAAACCCCTTTTGGGTCTGAATTATTCTTGACTTTTGTCCATTCTTTTGGGTTCTTAATTTTATTTATATTTTACGGTCGCTACAACTCTATTTTTCTACGCTATATTTTTACTTTTTATTTCTCTGGTACTACTACTATTTTTTAAAATGGATATGTTCCAGAGAAATTAGTGCCTGCAGTTTTGCGCGTGCTGTTTCGTCATGATTCTCGCATAGCTTCTATGTACTGTATCACGTTTTTTTTAATTCATAATTTTGTGTTGCACATTACATGTAATGTGTAACACGCACATGCGCGCGCGCGTGCGTGTTTATATACACACTAAGATAGCTTTAGTCGCCACATGACGCACTGTCTCTATAATAGGGAAGAGTCTGACACTACAGCATTCAGTGTTCCACGAGAAAATAGGCCAGAAACGTGACCTAACCGAGTTACTACCGGACCCATAGTACATGTATATGACGGCCACTTTCGTCTATTATTCAGTACAGCTGTGTCTTGTGCGTATCAAGAGTGGAAGAACCACCATGCAGGACAGAGAAGAATTTTTGACCAAAACGGCGACTGGAGGATTCATCGTATTTTTAGCGAAACATACCACAGTGAAGCAACTGACCGCACAATACAAGACGAGGATGCCATGGTCGCTTTTACGGTTGGGCTATCGCAGCACACGTTCCACCAGAGTGTCCCTGTTGACAATCCATCATAAGAAAATGCGACTACAGTGGACATGGGAGAGGAGCTATTCCCACATAGCGAAGACAAGGTTTTCTAGACTCTTTCCTTCTCACTCATCATGAAAACTCTTTTAGTTTATAACCTCTTGAATTCTCCTGTTCAAGCTCTGAATTGCGACATTGATTGTGGGTGTTGATTGGCCCAATGAATTGTTTAATTGCACCATGTGAATGAACTGGTGCCGGTGTGGCTTGCTTAACCTGGGGTGTATTTAGATTGGGAACCTTGCCCACCCTCCCTCTAACCGTTAAAAAACCCTGTCATATTTAGGGTTATCTGAGTACATCCTCATCCACACTCGAGACTCGTACCAATCGCGCATTTCTGATTATGTGCATACGTTTATGGTAATCGCCCGGACCCCCAAGGCATTTTTCAACAAGGCATGGGATATTTTGTTGACAGACACGAATTTTCCTTGTAATCATTGTGCTTCAACTTTGTTCGACTGGTTCGACATGCATTCTGGCAAGTTTTCCATTCTTCCATGGCTACCAAACTCGCCGCCTTCCAACCTAAATGAATATGGGTTGGACGTCGCGAAATGGACCGCTCGGCGCCTGGATCCAGTATTACTGAATACTGGAAATTGTATGCAGTGTGGTCGGTATGAGTTACCACACCTGTGGACACCCTCCAGCAGCTTGGAGAGTCTATACTTGCATCCATTACGTTTAAGATTGCGCAACCAAGTATAGAAAACTCTGTAAAATCCAGCATTTTACATTCTGGCACTTGTATTGAAGAATCCAGTGAAAACGGGTGGCATTGCTGTCGTTTAGTGCAATCGCTTATTCGGTAACTTCGTAAATTGGTTCCCAGCAGCATGTAGAATAGCATGACACGTCTGTGTCATGCTATTCTCCCCATGATCTGGGAACCAGCTTGACGTCATTCTCGGAACAGCTTAGAGCGAAGAAAGATGTTGCTCTCAGTTGTTCTCTTCCTTAAACATTGATTTCCAAATGCGTGCAAACAAGGTTTTTACGGCCATTAAAGCTCGTCATAAGGCTCGTTAGCTTCATGACAAGGTATAATTCGACAGAAAACGAAACTTGACGACCTTCGCTATTACGTGCGGGAAGTTTATCGAATTCCTCTTCAGGACATTATTACAATGTCGTGTAAATTGATAAAGATTGCGCATACTTCATTAAGAAGAGTAGTTTTTTTTTTATCCTCTGTAGGCGTACACTTTTTTTTCTGCGTACTATATACATAAATAATTAATTTACTTCTATACACACAAATTTCTCCACCTACTTTTTAATTTTATCAGGTAACTATAAGTTATCCTTGGGCCTCTGACTGCTGACAAAACACATGAAAATTGCAACATGTTTAATTATAGGAAACTGACTTATGTACGCACAAATTGTTGCCAGTGAGGGGCTGCCATCTTTCACTAAATTTTTAATACAGGCGACCTCCACTGGGATGGACAGTTACAACAAGTCCTTACTATATCTCATTGCTAAGCTGATTTATATACAGTTCCTTTAAAAACATCCAATTTGTTTATCCTGCCACTTCCTAGGTTAATCAAATTAATCACAGTTAGGATTACAGAATGCCTTTCTCCTTTTTCCAGGACTATATTCTTGACTAGGAATAATAATACTACATTGTAACATGTTTTTTCATGCTTATCTGCAGATTAAGATTAAGCTCAATATCCAGAATACAGGTTGGTATTTTCTTTCTGATTCTGAAGCAGAGCCCACGAACGGTTTTAAACAAATCAAGCGGGAGAGTTCCCGCAGTTACCTGAATAGCTGCCGTGGAGACAGTCCTGCATATTCGGTGGGTGGCCAGGATCATTCCTCTTTGAATGGAGTTCAGTTTGTTTCTCATTTTTATATTAACGGCACGGTAGAACCACACGCCGGCGCCATAAGTTACAATGGGTAGGAATACTGCTTTGTAGTATAGCGATAACGTTCTCTTAGACAAACCCCAATCACTTCGAGAGACTCTGAGGATGGATGCAGAAAAACCTTTAATACTGGTCCTCAGGTGTTGGAGGTATGGGAAGAAGCAGAGTTTGTGGTCTATAGTGACCCGTAAGACTCTTGCTTGTGTAACTAAAGGCAGTTGCTCACCAGAGATCTTGATTTCTGGGGATCTCCGCAGGTCAAGTTTGTTCTTGAAGATCATTTTGGATTTAGCTGGATTTATCTGGAGATGGAGAGATTGGACAAAACATGCTGAGCATTAGCTTTCAGAGCAGAACGTGAGTTTCCAGACATGATGATGGTGAGATCATCCGCAAGTGCTACAATTATTGTGTTCTCAAACGAGTTACCAAGCAAATTTTGGAGGACTATGTTCCAGACTAGGGGCTCCAGGACAGAGCCCTGAGGACAACCCCAGTAGACTGGCCTTGTGATCTGAAGACATTTTGGTTTTACTACAAGAGAGTGGCGCCTCCGTAGCCAGGTGGGCAGGAGCAGCAGTGCGTAGCACACGCTTCTTGATTAGACCAGGTTCGAGCCCGTGCCCACCAAATACGGAGGATGCGGAAAGGTCAGGGAATGACCACCGCATATCCTCGGAGCAATATGGCCATAGTTGCTAATGCTCCTAAAAAAAAAAAAAACAAAAAAAAAACAAACCAAACTATCACAGAGCGATCTGAAAAGTAGTTCTGGAACAGCTTGTACAAATTGGAAGGGCATCTGGCGTCACGGAGACGTTCAAGGGCACTTTCCCACCATACATTGTTGAAGGCTCCTTCGAAGTCGACAAAAATAGCTAATTCATATTTGGAGGTTGAATTCTCCAGGTGCAGGACCAGATCAAATGGGGCCTCTTCGCAGGAGCGGCCTGGTTTGAAGCCATAAAGTGTATTTAGGGCCATATGGCACAAGGGGTTTCTCCCATGTCGTTTTGTTTACATTGTGATGGGTGTGCTAGTTTGCTGGAAATTCCAGAGGTTTAAAAGTGTATGGATATTGTATATATGTAGTGTCGTGTACCGTTGTTCATCTGGTCATTTAGCTGCTGGACCCTACTGAAGCCCAACGTGCCCCACTTTTGCCCCGTGGAGGCAGACCAGGTACACCAGTATTATAATTATTTACTCTGGCAGGTCCTGCCACCTAATTTCCTGAGATTTCAGTGGCTAGGACCTATAAAAAAAAAAAAAATAAATAAAAAAAAAGTGCTCGCGCGCGCGCACACACACACACACACACACACACACACACACACACACACACACACAATGCATATACATACACATAAATTGGTATAGGTTATTTCGCGTGGTGAAGGCGCTAGAATGAGAAGCCGAGAGTTTTTGGCGAAATTTATTATGATGGTTAAATTTAGATTGTGTGGGACTTTCGCTTGCGTATAGTTAGAGTGGGGGGGAGGGAGACTGAAGATTGGGGGGATATAGTCAGAAATAAGGAGCCGATAGGGAAGGTAGCTCCAGCTTGCAGTGGGGCATGCCCATGCCCCACCAGAAAGAAGAGAAGGGTGGTGGGGGTTGCAGGAGACGGCAAGCCGTGGGCTAGCCGAGTGGGTAAAGTACCTGCCCGGCAACCCAAAGGTCGCGGGTTCGATTCCCGCCTCGGGCTTGGATCAAAGTACTGCAAAAACCTTGGGAGGTGCAATATGGCCACAGAAGCCGATGCGCCAATAACTACCAAATCAAAAAAAAAAAAAAAAAAAAAAAAAAACGGCAAGCCGTCTCCTTCCCCCACCGGGGAAGGGGAGGAACAGTGGGCCAGACAAGGGAGCTGACCCAAATCGCCAATAGGGCGTGAACGCTTGTGGCTGCGAAGTGGTCGGCTATCATCAATGGCCTACCATCCAGGGCTAACGGAATTCGTTCAGGCTTTTTTGTTAGGTCCCTACAACGACTGTGCAGGTTCTTCTTCATCTTTTGGTGAGAGTCGCTCATGGGACTGAGTCCCGTCAGTTGGGAAGGATTTTCATCAGGGTTGAAGGTCCAATCATGTTAATTTGATGTCTGTGCAGCGCGACAACTGCTTGGTCGTTAGTCTTTACAGATTGGGCAACGCCCTAGCTGTGGGTTAAAAGAGTCAGATCTTTAGGATCACTGTTTGTGGGATGTGTTCTCATCATAGTGGCGGTCTTTACATGTTCATTTCTGTGCTTTGGTCTCATCCTGGGTGTGTACAGTCATTTGCACGGTATAGGTTGGACTTGTCTTTGGTAGTCGTGGTTTCTCCGTATGGCTTGTCCGGGAGTGAAGTCGGGATGTTTGGATTCAGTCACAATGGGGAAATAGGGATTCGAGACTCCTGTTTTTGTTGTGCTGGTTATTCCGCAGATTAGTACGGCTTGGTGTGGTCGTACAAGCATTGAGCTATGTTGGTTCTGGTTGCTTAGGGTTTGTTGGCGGCGGGATGGTTTGCCGTCTGGTGTAGAGGCTCTGGGCAAATTTAGAGAATTGCTTGTAATTTGCTTCATCCTCCAGTAGATAATGCTCCTGGTTTTTGGGGTTGAATTGTATCTGTGTGATCAGGTGTCCACGTAGATCTTCATAGTGCTCACATTCATGCATTATGTGGTCCCGTGTCTCCAGGGAGCCACACGCGCACATGGAATTGTCTGTGATGCCAAGGAGGTTCAGTTTGTTGCGGATCGCTCCGTGTCCTGTGAGGAGGTAAGTAGGGTAGAGTCCGGGGTTGAACCATTGCGGATATTGTGGGTAGACCTGTTGGAGATTAGGTAGAAACTTTCGAGTTATTTCGCCTTTGGTTGAGTCAGTCCAACGTTGCTGCCAGATTGTTTGTAGGTATGTTTCCAGTCTTTTTCTTTTCAGCCTGTCTATTATTTATCGGATCTGTGGTATAGTCTAGATACATTGTGGCTTTTCCACGCCTGAGTTGCTGCTGCATTCCTGTGCGGATTACTTCCAAGTCGAGAGGCAAGGTTCCCGTGATAACTTCCAATGCATGTGTCGATACTGTATTGCATGCTCGGGTGATGGTTAGGAGGATCGGTCTGTGTATTATGTCCAATCGTCGACGATTCACCACTGTTGAGGCCTTGTGATACCAGGCGCCGGAGGCATATGTAATTGCTGGGATGATGGCTGCCTTGTAGAGAAGCGCGTGGGTGCGCCTCTTCAGCCCCCAGTCTCGGCGGGTGACCCTGGCAAGCATGGCTACGTAATGTTTAATCTTTGTCTGTATGTAGTTGAGGTGGGGGTAAACGATCGGTTTCTGTCTAGTATAATTCCAAGGTATTTAAGTTCAGCGACAAGCTTAACGGTTCTATCATTGATTTTAATTTGGGGCGGTCTGGTTGGAGTCAGGAAGCCTTTTAGGAGTATGGATTTGGTCTTGGTTGACGAAATGGTCAGGTGATGTCCCTCCGCCCAGTCTTGGAGGGTGGTTAGTGTTTCGTTTGCGATGATTTCCATCTGAGCCCTAGAGTTAGCGGGCAGTACCAAAGAGTGATCATCAGCAAATGCCAGTGATTTGAATTAGTGTTAAAATTAAGAATTGGCTATTTTCAAACCAGAAACATTTTTGGTGTTCACCAGTGATATTTATTGAAATGCGTTTATCCAGACAGTTCGACCACAAGGCATACTTCTCTAAAATATGGAAAGTTTTAAAATCTGGCACCTTTCAAGGGTGCCTGATTTTAAGGAGTTTACTGTGCTAGGTTTGTGGATCTAGCGTAAAGTTATCTCAGCGGGTATATTTGCATGTGTATATATTCATATGCGAATCGCAAATACAAAGTGTAATAGTGATCTGTAGGTTAAAAGCTAAATATTTAGTCAAGTTTGAGCTGTGGCTGTCTAATACGACACAACAGAAGCTTCTGTTGTAAACTGCTTTTACATCACACACATCATAGTGAACCATATTAAATAACGTTAATAACCATATTAAATAACTTCCGACTGCTTTTCTAAATTTACTTACATTCCAGTGTTTTGAATTGAAACATCCTACTTATGGTGTTTCTATTCGGAACATTCAAATCAGATGGAGGATCTCTAACATCTGGTTACTTTCTTTCCATATTATCTTCACGTTCCACCTTAAATGAAATCTTTATATCTAAATATTACGCTCTCCTCTATACATTGAGAAATCTCGTCCCTGAGAAGTAATGGTTAGTTACAGAGATAAATAATAAATTTTCTGTTTATACTCCGAGACGATCACATGGTTAGAGGAGTTCACAAGATACAGAGAATACGAGAAACAGCACCGTATTTAGCAACCATGGTCTTGAACCGTGGTCACTCAAAGCACGTATACTTATGCGCCTGACCATTCGACTGCGTCTAGTTAAATGGTAGTACTAATTAAAAGTAGAATATAAAATGTATGCACACTCAATGACAAGTATATCCATTAACCAGCTAACTGAAAGACTGGGACACCCAAAAACAACTGTTAAAAAATATTTTATGCCAATGGAATACAGAAGGCAACGCGATAATTCATCTCAAGTTAGGGGGCTATAATTAATAACCGCTAGAGCATGTCGACAGTTGAAACCAATAGCGAGAGAACTCGAGAGACAATTGACAAAACTTGGATAAGTGTTGAGCCAGCATTCATCAATAAACACTTCGGAATGAATTATTATGGTTGTATTTCTGCTGGTGATCTGAAATAAATTCACAGTAGTGCATGTCACCGTCTATCCCCGTTCAGGAAACAGAATCGTTGATCATTACATCAGTGGCAGAACGTAATGTAGAATGGTGAATCACGCTACACAGTCCAAGCATCAGAGGGACGCACCGAGTATGCTTATGCCAAAGTACCGTTTATTGCACTAACAAGGATATTAGGCGGCGATTGTGATTTCAGCTTGGTCCACTGATTGTTATGGATGCAACCATGAAAGCAGCTTTCTGTTGTGATGATCGGAAAAATTCCTCTTTACCTGCTTTGTGGCATTTCTTTGGAGCTGATACTTGCATCAGGATGAGAACGATTCTAGTCCAAAAGTAGGGTCTGTTGCGCTGACCCTGTTTTGGGAGAATATTGTAGTGAATTTTCCATTTCTAGTTCGGAGCCTAGATTGAAATCAAGTTTGAACACCTTTCGGGTGTTTTAAAAGAACACAGAGCTAGCACAAGATGTTCTAGTTCAAGTAGGAACTAGACATATTCTAACAAAAGCAGTGGAGCAAGATTCCCATCTCAAAATACCAAAACTTAGAAAATATCTATTAGTTGCTGATATCATTAAAGCTCCTGGGAGTTATATTCAGTATTAAAATTTTCTTTTTACTAACATGTATGCGATTGTACCAAATAGCGAGTAAAAATATGCGAATTAATGCATGAAATGTGACTAATTAATATATTGATTCCAGTGGGGAATTCGTAAAAGCTGCCACATCAAAGCAAACATTAGAAATCTGAATAAACCTGACACTTGTATGAAGAGAAATAATAATAAATAATTAAAATTTCGCCGGGAAAGACTATTTGTATTCTTCTAATAGATTTCATTTTCATCATCATCATCATCAAAATGCTTGAAATAGCCGATAATTCTTTGAATCCCCAAGCCATGTCACATATACTGTACTCTTCAGCCGTTGTAGTGAAGGTTTTTGACGTTTAAATATTTATTTTCATGAAAAGATAGTATGAATCAGAGCTGTACATCAAAATCGTTTTGAATATTTTCGTTAGATTCTTTTAATTGCGTTAATTTGATTTTTAACTGTTTTAAATTGATTTGAATTGTGTTAAATTGATTATTTAATTATTTATATTTTACTCTAATGTACTCTAAGGTAAGTTGTCGATTTTTTTCGTTTTTTCCGTTTTAATTTCTGGAGGGTATCATACGGAAGTGTTCTACGCACTATATTGGGGTAAACTCCTCTTATTATTTTACTAATATTATTTTCATGAAAGAACGATGAAGATAGAAAAGTTACAAGGTGCTAGACGGGATGCTTTTTTTATACAAATCTTGCTGCATCGGCAGATGCGAAGTCTAGATTTTAAACCGCATGAATATGTTCATTTCATCCTAATCCTATTCCTTAAATTTTTTTTTTTTTGCAGAATTATCCTGTAGGTATTCTATAAATGAATGGTCAGCTGCAACTTCTTCAGAGTCACAAATATATTTAATGAAACTTAATTGACATGCATTACTATTGATTATTCCATCCCATCAACTCAACTAAAGTTAGTATTAGCAGAGCCATATGATGCAAGAAAGCAAGCTAATGCAGCATCAGCAAAAAAAAAAAAAAAAACCACTCCCATCTCACCCTCCGTTCGTTCGAAATACCTGTCCAGCTGAGCCTTAAATTTACTTAGGCTATCAACTTCCACAACAACGGATGGAAGTCTGTTTCACCAACCAACTACCCACTGTCTAAAGGCAAATTTCCGCACATCTATCCTACATTTGTCTTTCCCCAATTTGAATTTATGCCCTCTCAAGTGATTATTCTGAGCAAGAGGAAGAATCCCATCGGCATTGAGCATGCTCAAACCATTCAAGGCGTTATACACCTCTATCAGATCAACTCGCCGGTGCCTAGTCTCCAGACACTGTAATTTGCAAAACTTAAGCCTCTCTTCGTAAGAGCAACCCTTTGTTCCATTTACTAATCTTGTTGCCCTTCTCTGTACCCTTCCAGAAGTTCTACTTCCTTCTTGAAATGAGGCCTCCAGACCTGTATACAGTACTCAAGGTGTGGCTTGACCATTGCCCTATACAAGGGAATAATCACCTCCTTATCCCTGCTAGAAAAATTCCTGTATATCATTGACAAGACACCATGACCTACCCTTTCAGACCGTCTGCACTGCTCAGAAAACTTCATATCTGCCTCCACAATTACCCCCAAGTCCTTTTCATTCCCTACCACTGTCAGTGTAGTACCACCGAGTTGATACGTTGCTCTGGGGTTACTGTTTCCCATATGTAGTACTTTACATTTGCCAATATTAAACTTCATTTTCCACCTCTCAGCCAATCTGCCCAACCTTTCTAGATCCTGTTGCAGCAGCATAGCGTCAGTAGTGTCCTTAACAACCCTGCTAACCTTTGTATCGTCTGCAAACTTGGACATTAAGCTTTTTATATCATCATCAATATCATTTATAAATACAGAAAACAACAATGGAGCCAACACTGAACCCTGAGGGACTCTACTAATAACATTAGTCCACGATGAGCAGTGTCCATTGATTACCACTCTGTCTTCTCTCCCTCAACCATCCCTTTATCCATAGCAGCAATTTGCTATGGATAAAGGGATGGTTTGCTAAAATTTGCTATAATAAAAAAGGCACCCCGGGTCCATTTTTTATGTTTATCCTCAACAATTTCTCCTCCACTTTCCTCTCAGTTATTACAAAATCATCTACCTCACTGCCAGAGTTTACTTCACCTCTGGCATTCCCCTTCCTGAACAACTCCTCATATGTGAATGTAGATGCAAAATATTCGTTTAGGGTTTGCTTACTTCGTTTAGTTTGTTAGCCACCTGAGCAGGATCCTCAACTGTTGAACCACCAATATCCAGTGAACCAATCTGATTCATCCCTTTCCTTCTAGAGTTTACATAGGTAAAGAACTCTTTTCTGTTTTTCTTTGCATCCTTTGCCAAAGATTTCTCATAATCTGCCTTTGCCTGCCTAATCTCCTTTGTGACTTGGTTACAGACCAGCTTATATCTATCATAAGCTTCCATGTCACTCATTAATTTATGTATCCCATGCATTTTTTTTTTCTGCCATATGTCTCATTAGTTTATCTGATATCCATTTAGGCCTAAACCTTAAACAATATTTCTTAGTTGGTATGTAAAGCCTTGTAGCTTCCAAGATAAGTTCTTTGAAGGCGTCCCAATTTGAATTGCTGTTGGTAACATCATCAGATGGTCCCACTGTATAGAATTTAAATACTGTCTCAGACCATCGTAGTCGCCTTTACGAAAGCAAAAACCCTTCCCTTTACCCCTAATGGTAGTTACCTCTTTGAGTAAATCCCACTTCAGCACACTGTGATCACTGCCACCTAGTAGTTCCTTTATCTTCAGATTCGTAATGCATGAAGAATCACTACTGATAATCAGATCAAGAGTATTACTCCCTCTAGTTGCCTCCCGAACATGCTGATGTAGAAAACAATCATCTAATAAATCCACAAAAGCCTTGCTAGTGTGTGAGTGACCAACCCACAATTCCAGTCAATATCTGTGAAATTAAAATCCCCCATTATAAGACTCTCTGATTTACTGGCCCACTCTTATTTCCCTGTATATTTTCTTATTATACTCATCAGAGTCATTAGGCCTATAGCATACTCCTACTCTCAATTTTGATCTCCCAATGCTTATGTCACACCAAACTGACTCGACACTGCACTGTATAACAGTGCAGTGTCGAATAAATACACTGTCCAGCGACGTTGACTGGCTTCACTTCCTTGGATTTATGTGTTTCTTAACTAATAGCATAACCCCTTCTCCCTTTCTATCCTTTCTGTACACATTGTACTTCCCCCCCCCCAATACCAGTTCTGCATTCCTTATATCTGTGTGACACCACGTCTCTGATATCCCAACAATATCTGTCTTTGATGTTTTGAGCAATACCTCAAATTCATCAAATTTATTTACCAAACTCCTAACATTGATGTACGTGCAAGTATACATGCACCTGTTCCTATTCTTAGCTACCCCAACACAACCCATGTGTTTACTTGTACCGCAATGACTCCTAGCAGTCTCTGAAATACCCTGCATCTTGTTTTCCAGGCTGCTGCTCATTCCAATAGAAGCAGTGCAAGAATCACTTTCACCTCTGCCAGTGGCTACTGTTAATCTATTAGTCCTTGTATCCCCCAATCTAGCAGTTTTCCGACCCACCTAACACTGCCTCGAAAGCATCAGCAAATATTCTTGAACCCTTTCTATTTAAGTGCATCCCATCCCTGTAGAAGCAATCTCTCCTGTTAACAAGTACAGACCAGGCTGAAAAAAAATTCTACCCCTCTTGAGCCTTGCACAATCTTTCCAGGGCTGAATTGATCGACAAGGCTCTCATATATATTCCCTCCTATCGTGTCTGGGCAGAATTGCAGACACTTTCAAATTCAAACCTAATTCACGGCTCTTTTTCAACAGTAACCTGTACTTGTTAAGTAATTCCGCCGGTCTCCTACTCTTAATGTCATTAGTGCCAACGTGTACAACTATATCACCTTTTGTGCCCTTGAAAGATGATATCCGCTCTACAACGTCATCAACCTTTGCCCCTGGCAGACATACCCTGGTCCTGTTCCAACTATCCTTTTTACATAGCATTTTTCCCTGACAATAGAGTCACCAACAAGTACAAATTCCCTTTCCAACAACTACTAGTTTACCATTTCCAGTTTCTTTAACGAAAATTTTTATTTGTTCCCCTTCAAAACTTTTGCATGATATTTATTTCATCTGTGTTAAAGATTCCTATTTCTTCAAGAAACAGGAAATAGCAGATACCTTTGTGTCAACAGAAAATATTGATAAAGTTTTTTCCTAATCAAAACAGGAAAACATCAATAAAAAGTGAAAAGAAGAAAGAAGGAAAAAATGTAATAGATAAAAATGACGATTCAAACAAGGAATCTGAGAGTAATGTAGACTTATCAGAAGAAACGGGCTACAACCGTTGTGAAGAGTGTTAGGAAAATTATTTTACTACTGAAAAGAAAGATTGATTGAATCAAATGTATTAAATATGAAAAATTGCTCCATGAAACGTATACACTTTCGTAAAGTGTATATAACTCATAAGGAAGAGAAAAATTTGAAATAAAAACATTTTAAAACAAAAATGTTTTAAAAATGTTTTATTCAACCTAAAGATGCGGTAACTCTTCCACAGGGTGAAGGAGAGACGAACAAACAAATGTCTCTTCGAATTTTTGACTGTTATTTTTCTTTTTTGTTGCATTATTTATATCAAAAAATAGATATGTTACCGATTATAAAGAATAAATAATGTTTTTTCTTAATGGATATGAAATTTCTCTAGAAAGAGCGCCATCCCTTCCACAGTCACCCTCTAAAAATAATATATAGAGATTTAAGGAAAAGAAACTGATGTGGAGCATTACCAGGCAGCAAGAATATGCCTCAGTTTTTGAGACAAAAAATGAACAAAAATTGCAACAAACGAAAATTGAGAAGTCGCCGGCTGTGTCTAAAATAGTTTCTGAAAAACGAGACCATGAGAGTTACAAATCCTCCTAGCCCAAAACGCTGTACATGGGTTAAGAATATTGATGATTGATTGCATTGTTCACGAAGAATTTATTTTTTTTTGTTGTGGGTAAATGTATGATAGATGTTTCCCATGATATAATCACAAGGGCTAATGCTGTCGTCGATCGTTTAATAGTTCGATGCAGTGGCGTATCCAGGTATCATCGTAAGGAGGGGCATAGCCACCAGGTCCAGGTATCATCGTAAGGGGAGCATGGCGACCAGGCTTTTGAGTTTTTTTTTTTTTTTTTAGAACGCCTCCTGCGTTCTTTTTCTTTAATTTCAAATTTTTGGTTAAGGGGAGCATATGCCCCTTCTGCCGGCCCCTGGCTCGGCGAATGCTTTTAATAACATTTAGTCTGAAAACCTCTGGGTAGATGGAATTCAAAGATTCCTTCATGGAGTGGTGAGGATCGAGACACAATACTGGCTGTTTTAATTTACCTGCTGACCAACGCAAGAACCAGTAACGTAGTAGCCCTTAGATTAAAAGCTGAGAAAGACCAGATGGTAACCCCAAAAAGAAAGGGAAGGGGGACGCAACTTGGCTTTCAGTAGAAAGATTTTTCTGAAATTTTATATTTGGGTCTTTTAGAAAAATTTCCGATTTGTTGAGGCATTCCAAATTAAAATTGGAACAATAGAAATTTGGCAATTTATTCTCAAAAAATTTTGAGTTACCCCTGTGTATGATCGAAGTATGTTTCAAATGTTCGATCACAAGGGATATCTGATTTGACACTAAATTTGTAGAATATGCTTTTCGAAAGGTTTTAGAATCGATTTCGGGTCGTAATCTGCTACCAGTTCCCTACTTCGATAAAAATCTGTATTAGTTTCGGATGTGGATCATTACTGCGTGTTAAACATTTTGTGAAGGTACGGCATACCAGTAAAAATATTTCTGATACATTCCCAACAAAACATTCAACTTTGACAAAACTTTTAAAAGAATATTTTTAAAATGCATATTATTATTATTATTATTGAACTCTAAGTTATTTCTTTAATTTATAATAATTGCCGGCGAAAATTTAAACGTCCTTTGCAATTGTGAGAGTATTATTATGAGGCTATATCGAAAAAATTGGTAGTGTACCGGTAAGAATAATAATCTCCTTTAGGCACTGCATAACAACGAAAAGCCTTCCAGATTGTATCCAGGTTGCAAATAGACTCCTTTGCTTTGGCGCAAAATCGATCATTCTATGACAGTGCTTCTCAGCTGTTATATCGTGACATGATTTTAAGTGTGCCGCGAAAATTTCCGAATTTTTGCCGAATAACTTAAAACCATTAGTTAAAACGATTCAAGCACTATTCCAATGATTTTATATTCCCGTAATTATTTTCTTAATTAGTAGTTCACTTAATTTTGTGGCTTTTGTATTTTATTTTAGTTGCAAGTCTTAAAAATTAAATTTTTGACTTGCAACTAAAAGCCAGGTTTACTGATACTGTAGGGATGACGTCCTGGTTCGACTACATCCCTAAAAATGGAACTCGTTACGAATATCTGCTTTAGTGTATTCTGCATTACTTGGGAGCTCACTGTCAGTATAACTAAATGAATATAGACTTTCCCAACTTGTTTAGTTCTACGTACAGTATAGTGGAAAGTAAATTTTGTCAAGGTACAGATTTTCCCAATACAGTATTGGCTTTCCTAGTATAGGTAGTAGCCTAAAAATTGCTAGTAGTGAAAATTCTAAGCATTTAACTTTGCGTGCATTTCATGCCATCTACCGGCAGAAATATAAAGCAACCATTATCTCTAGTTTCACCTTTTTTTGGCCGCGTAATTATTTCATCCACCTAAATCTTCCGTGGAGCCGTAATACTTTTAAAATAATAGTGGAAAACAATTAAAATCATAATGCACGTGTTCAAATCAAATAAAAAAAATCACATAAAATATTAACTGTATATTTGCAGAACCCACAGGTTCCCATTGAACAACTGCAGAAGTGTTCCGCGGAACACACACTGAAAACCACTGCTGTTCACCGTTTTGAATCTTGGATATGTCTTAATCCGTATTAAAATATTGTCATTATTTCTCAACACACACAATAAGAATCTCTCTCTCTCACACACACACACACACACACACACACACACACGGAACTCAGTTTGAAAACTTATGATCATATCTTTATGCTGCTGCACACTCGGAGGGGCGCCACAGTAGCCAGGTGGGCAGGAGCAGCAGTGCGTAGCACAAGCTTCTTGATCTAGACTGGGGTTCGAGCCCGTGACCACCAAATACGGAGGATGCGGAAAGGTCAGGGAATGACCACCGCATATCCCCTGAGCAGTATGGCCTTAGTTGCTAATGCTCCTGAAAACCAAATAACAAACAATGCACACTCGGAAACAACTGCTCGAATCATAAAGCAAGTGAGGAGCCTTTTCAGGCTCATTGTTCAATGCTAGAGGTGGGGAGAGACACTCCTTGTTTTTTTTTTTTTAAATGTATATACTGTATTTATTTTAAAAGAATTATGTATACCTCATTTTTAAAGCTTTAATTCAGTATCTCAGATAGTGATGACCATAATCGATTTTTAAAAAATCTTCATATCCAGGGGGAATATGCTGCCATTTTGGCAACAAAGAGCTTTATAATCCCCAAAAATTTAACGAGGGGGTTTAAGCGAACGCCACAATCCCCCACCAGCAAATCTCCGTTCACATAATTCGAATGATTAGTAGTTATTAACTATTAAGGGCATAATCGAAAGTTTTATAATCGATTTATTCGATTACACTCGTATAATTTCAAAGATTAGTAGTTGGTTGCTTACTACGTCAGCATCTCGCTTAGTAACGATTATTCTTTTCTCGCATGGTCATTCCGCATAAATGTTAATTATTCCTCTTCTTTGAAGTTCAAATTCTTTTTAATTGTATAAATTTTTCATATAACTGCCTTTATTTATATATATATATATATATATATATATATTTATTTATTTTTATTATTTTTTTAAAATTTATTTATTATTAAGTTTTTTTTTTTTTTTAAGTCGCGTTCGCGAATGCTTAACTAGCACCTACTGCCTTCACCACGTCTGCCCGCCTGGCAATAATAACTCTATTTCTAGTGGATCGCTTTTTATTAAATTTTATATTTGTGTTCCTTCAGAAAGATTTTTGGGACCATTCAAAATTTCATTAAAATCGAAGTAATAAGAAATTCGACAAGATTTTTTTTTTCATAAAATTTCGACTTATCTCTAAATAAACATATAAATGAAAGTATTTTTCGGATGTTTGACAGTTACTCCACAAGAAAATGTCAGACTGGCACCAAATTTTCAGCCTATGTTTCACTGGGCCCTGGTAAGCTTTAAAGAACAATTACGATTCCATGGCACCCTTTCCCGCCTGCTCCCGAAAATAAATTATGCAAATTAAAGTACGTTTTTGTCATTACTGTAGAAGGAAAATGGACATTAAATTTTCATAGCATGTTTTGGTGGTCTCTGTGGAAGTTTTAGGTCCGATTTCATAGCCGATTGAGACCCTACCACAGAAATGTTGCGATAAATCTGGAACAGCAGCTCTGATCCTTCTCAGAAATTCAGCATTTATTTAAAATATTCCGCTGGACCTTTGTACTAAATATCATGTCAGTAGAATGGTGCACAGGGGATCCAAGTACCTTGTTTCACCACCCGTTTTTCTTTCTCCTTGGGGCGGGGGGGAATACTACACCCCATCTACTACTCGTCACGTGAACATCTCGTGGTGTGGGTTTGTTAAACACTCATGAGCGCAATGTATACATTTTTACCCCTGAGGTACGCTATTTGATAAACCAACGCGCCTGAAATGTAAAGCAGTGTGTATATTACAATTTTCGAGCAACCATGGTTTTTGTGAAATTTCTAGCTTTGTTTTAATATAAAAATATAGAATTACAAAATTAATATTACTCTTAAAAAAAGAAAAAAAAAAAAACATCGTGTAAATGTTTGGAAGTTTTATTCACTTAAGAACTTTTCTAACTCCTTAAGAGGATATCTTGGTGTGTGTGTGTGTGTGTGTGTTAACCTCAAACAGGAAAGGTATTAGAACTTATAGTACTCATTGGGGGGTTGAAGGCAAAAAGATACTTGTTAACATTAGACTTTAAATTCTATAGATTATAGTTTTCAGGAGATAGAAGGTTATTCCGGAGAGCAGAACTACAAGAGGTAAATTGAGAAAAGTTACTTCTGTGAGCTTATAGTTGAACAGTAAATGTACGTGGACTGGTTTAGAAGAGTGATGGAATTACAGGTGACAGTCCAGAAGAAGTGTCGATGAAGGGCAAGCATCAGATACTGAACGTCTATGAGACAGAGTGGAGAGAGCTCGTAAGAGACAGGTCATTACAGTATTATGACCTTAATTAGCCTGGCCGCTCTTTTTTGGTAGTGTATCTTGAAAAAAAAAACAATTATCAACTTTAATAATTATTAAATTGTTATTTAAATCCAACTATTAAATAAAAATAATTACTGTATTTAGAATAAATTATTTCAATTATTGAAATCTGGATTACTATCCATTCGATTATACCAGGATTGGCCAACGAGTCGATCGCGGATTTAATTTCGGTCGATCACGACGAATTTTAAATATACAGTTATCCCTTGATTTGTGCACTTTGTACAATGAAATTTTTAAGATGGTAGATCGCATCACAAATTAAGTTGGCCACTCCTGGATTATACAATCACTCCTCCCAGAGAATTCCTATCCAGCCGAACCTGTTCGATAGTACCAATTCTTAAAAACTTAGAAAAATGTTATTGCTTTTATATATATATATATATATATATATCTGTAAAAGAATAATCGAAGCAAACCGTTGCTAAAAAACTCGAGTTTCCACACATTTCCTATACCTCTTTTGAAGTATATAACGAATTATTATGTTCGTGTAGTGTTACTCATTTACGAAGATTATAATTTATAATACTTCGTAAGAGTAATACTTCAGTCTACTGTAAATTATAATTATGGTTATTACATATTTATAACTGTTAATTTATATTTTAAACCTGCTGTAGAAGTAATGTAATTTAAATAATGTAACCCCAGATACTGTAGAGTGTTTTGGGAGTGAGGTGTATGCTTTGAATACGGACGACTGTGGGCATATTATTCTGTATACTAGTCTGTATTGCCCATTTCCCCCCCCCCCCAATCGTGAACGGTAATGTTTTTGGTGGGAACTCGATTCTGTAACCCCTGTCCGAACACATTCAGTTTGATATTTCTCGTGCACTAGGTCTGGTTATCTTACGAGCAAAATTTTATTTAAGACGACTAGACTAATATTCCGTCATATTTTGCGATTGATAATTGCACAAATCACACTGATCACGCCAGTAGCCATGTGTCCTGTTTACTTTACTTTCATTTCCAGCGTATAGCCTGTTGGATTATTTTCATATATCGTTACGCATTTTGAATCAAAAGCGGATACTCTCATGTTTGGTGTGTGTGTGTGGGGGATATAGATAATAGCATAGGAAAAAAGTTGAGATAGGTCCAGTCTTAGCGGAGAGAACACATTACATTTTAAAATTGTTCTGTTTACAGATAATGCAGAAGCATAATGTAAAAGAAAATCCTTTTGAAATGGAATTATCTTTAGAAGTAATTATTCGCCCTTGTATTGGATGTTTAGATGAGATGAATATGATTGCATTGTCTGGTTTTTCTGTCATTTATTTTTCTCTCTTATTTAATAGAAAATGACTGTTTTTAATGGTTTGCACTCTGTGGCCTAGAGGATGGCTACTTGTGAAGTTTCATGTTTCGTTTACTTTTTTTTTTTTTTTTTTTGATGGACTTATACTGTTATCTACTAGCTTTCTAAGAGTGACATCAATATCATCTGTGAACTTCTCTTCCCATTATTGACAAGAGCCACGGCATCTGCTTGAGATCTGCAAGTCACATATATGCTCTTTTCTTTGTCTTTATACAAAGTGCACACGGAGGGACTTTACACTCTTGACCTTTGCAGTCTCCCTCTCGAAGGTGCGCTGTCCCGCGTTGGGTGTTCTGTCAGTCGCAGTTGGACCCTGTCTTTCCCCCTCTGTGTGCCTGCAGTTTTCCGCCTCCCAAGTCGATATGTGAATTGAATGGCGATAAATCCATTTATCGTCATTCAGCTCACTCCGCGGACTGTGACACGAGTCACTTAAATACTTATAGCTAGCGTGAGGGGTGTTTATCTGAAACGGCACGCGGGCGATAGGGGATGAGATGTCAAGACACTTTCTTTGCACTTAATTACCTATAGAAATATAGGTGTATTAGCCGAAATATTGAGTTTCACCTCATCACTCTGAATGAATAAACTGCATAGTTTTGTTTGTTCTGCTACTAATTTCTACTAGGAGTAAATTTCAACACTAGATTATAATGTAATTTTTTTTTTTTTTTTTTTTTGTACAGAAATATTGTAGTAATTTGTCCGGCTCAGCAAACCACCGATAAAGGGTTCTTTCGTATATGTTGCTTGATGCTAAAGCAAAGGTTTTTGATGTATTCATGTCATTTTTGGTGATCCTATAACAGTGTGTATCTGACTGTTCTTTTTAGATAATGATTATGATTTCTAGTGTTCCTCCCAAACTACACACTAAAATAAATAAAATGTAACGAAGCATTTCGTATTACTTTTTGAATAGGAAACGTTTGTATAATCGCACTTTCTATATGCTTGGAATTCAGAAATTAGTTTCTTGATTTAATTCGTATTAAAATTATTATGAACGAATACATTTATTTCGATTTGTTGGATATCCCGATGTTACAGATAATGTTTGATTACTTGTATATTTTCGAGTATTTGGTATTTTGGTATTTGGTATGTTGAGGGTATAACGGTTCCTAGGATTTCGCCCATCTCCGCGTATGTTCTCTGTATCGGTCAAGCCAGAGATTTAAAAGTGTGTGGGATATGTACTATGTAGTATGTTGTGCCCATTTCGAGTAATGCCATTTGTTTATTTAATTGTTATTTAATTTAATTTAATTTATTTATTTATTATTATTATTATTTTTTTATAATTTAACAGTCAAAACAGCCATAAACATGTGAACACAATGCATAGTAAAATGTAATCATCATTGGACAAGGTATGCAAAATAATAGTAAAAGATATTGACGTATAAGTTGGTTCTGTTGCATCATTTTAATACGCAGCAACCTACTATAGTAGTATATTAGGCATCATTTAAGTATATCTCATATTGTGAATATCTTCACTTATTCTCAGCGGATACCACCATGCAGACGTCACCATTTCGAAGCTTGTTGGCTTAGTGAGTGGAGAAGCCAGGATACCTGCCCACATTGTCAGCAGTTACTTATTCTCAGCGGATACTACCACCCAGACGGCAGTAGTCCTCTACATTGGTGAAGCGTTACTTATTCGAGGTAGTGCAATGTCATGGCAACTCGTTGTGAAGGTATTCACAATATCATATATACTTAAATGATGCCAATTATGTACTACTTTAATAGGTTGCTGCGTTTTAAAATGATGCAATAGCACTAACTAATACGTCAGTAAACTTGCTCTCAACATGACGCTTTAGTAAAAGATATACTATATAACTAAATCGTTTTTACACAATGACTCATAAAACAGTGAGCAGCTGTGCAAAACTGAACTGGTATTAACATAAAGTGAACTGCTTGTTCGAGTCTGTGAAAAATCATTAACAACATATACAGTATTATGAAATTAAAGTTTTTGTAAGCGAGTCACATTTGACAAAAAATTGTTTTTGAC
The DNA here is from genome assembly GCF_048544385.1 of Mastigoproctus giganteus. Taxonomy (NCBI): domain Eukaryota; kingdom Metazoa; phylum Arthropoda; class Arachnida; order Uropygi; family Thelyphonidae; genus Mastigoproctus; species Mastigoproctus giganteus. The sequence continues at coordinate 110,812,838 of NC_143584.1, read as the reverse complement.
AAGCAAGCTCTTAAGATGGTGGCAGTGATAAATTACAATATAAAGCAGATTCAATGTGAAATTAATTTATTACTTAAGTATTTGAGGGTAAAGATTTTCCTTGTTATAGTTGAGGGAAAACATCTTTAGGGCAAAAGTGGTTAAAGATTGAGTGCAGACTAATTCTATTAAAATATTGGTGTTACAAGTGATAACACCGTTGCCGAGTGGTGGGAAGTGCGGGTGCAGTAGCACGCGCTCTTTGAATGGACCGGGGTTCAAGCCCCTGACTGCTAAATACGACTAACTGATATCAATTAACTGGTATTTATTGTAAACTCCACTGACATGGTGCTGGATTATATAAACAAGAATTTCCCCCCCCCCCTTTTATTTTGCTGTTAGGTGCGTAGCTCGGTTTAAAAATAATTGTTTCTGACATTTCGAGGAGGAAGTAAAAATTTACTGTAGCCAAGTAGTTTGGGCACACGAATCATGCCATTTGTAAATTTGTTCTAGAAGTTAATCTAAAAGGATTCCGCGACTCTGTAAAAACATTTAATTTGAAATATATATACCATTCTTTATACGTCTTCTTCTTTTTATGATGTCTGAAATTTTGTACAAACGAGTTCTGTACCCTTTCGATATATTCAATTAATTTCCATAGCACTGATTATTGGTAAGTTTTCACCTTGTAGCAGGTATTCGTGAAGGTTTCGAAATAGCAGTCCAAAATACCTAGCATTCTCGAAGCTCTGCTGACTGCTAAATCTATATTTGGCGGTAGCTAATAAACGTCACTCCAAGATCAATCGCTTTAGAAGAGTGTAATTCTCCATCCAGAACAACAATTTCTTATGAATAACATATTTTTGAACTAATCAATAATATATTTCATTTATTGATGAATAACAATTTTTATGATAATCCACAAAGGTGGTTATAGTATATTTGTTAATAATGATCGTTAAGGCCATGGCTCTTAATCCAGTTATGGATATTATTAATTGCTTGTTCGAGTCTGTGACAAACAGTAATGTTGTTTGATCCGTAAAGCTTTGTAACATGTATAGGTAAGCAAACTAATTCATTTATAATAGAGCTGTTCAAGTTTATATACGAGGGCTGTTCAGCAAAGAATGATAATTTTTTTTTTCACAACATACTTTTATTAATCATCCATATTTTGAAGGTCCTTTTCAAAGTAGTCCCCATTTGATGAAGTGCACTTACTCCAACGTTTCTGCCATTTTTCAAAAACCATAGTGTAAGCCATTTTTTGACGTGCGTTTGAGAATCGCCTCCGATGTCTTTACAACTTCTGAGACTGGAAACGTTTTCCCCTCTGCTCCTTCTTTAACTTTAGAAATAATAAAAAAATCTCATGGCGCTAAGTTAGGGCTTTAACGACTGAGGCTGTTGTAGTGGAATTTATTGGCGCAAGGGCTGCTATGGCCAAATTGTGCCTGTTACTTTGGAGTGTTCATCAATACATTAGAGATGGGTCTAGAAGTGGTTGTATTCATTGATCATTTTTAGATATATTAACAGTTCTGATAAATTGACATCATCTCCAAGTATTTGGCTTAGTTACAGTGGTTTTTGTGAGTGAGTTTAGTAGAGATCTGAAACATGCAATTCTAGCTGAATGGTAATGTTCACACTCGATGATAAAATACTTCACGGTAAGTATGGAACTACAATGAGAGCAAAGTGGAGGATCTTCTCCTAGCAGTAAAAATAGATGTGTTAGATGCGTATGTCCAATTCGTGCTCTTGCAAGCACAACCTCTTCCTGTCTGTTTAATCGGGTGCTGGATCTCCATAGCTGCGGATTCTGTTTTATTTGAAGAAACTTGTTACCTGTTTGGTTATGCCACATTTCAGACCATAGCTCAGTGCATATACGCTGTATGATTGGTTTGTAGTTAGGAAGGATGAAGCATTTAACATTAATACTGGCTAAATACTGGATGACAGTATGAGCAATGTGAGGTCTCGCATTGTCATGATGCAGCATCTACTCAACTGCTTGCAGTCGTGGTCGTTTGTGACGAATGTGATCACGCAAAGTGTGCAAGTTCTGTAGTAAGATCCCGTAACAGTTGTGTGACGTGGCACAACATGCTGATAAACCATTCCTTGAATGTAAAAAAAAAAAAAAAAAAAGAGATGACCATAACCTTTCCCGCAGAAGCCACAACATTTTCTTTTTTCGGTGTTGGCAATGCTGTAGACTTCCCAACAGAGCTTTGTTGCTTACTCTCTGGGTAGGAATGTGCAGAACCTCACCATCTTCAGTAGCCATTTGTTGCAGCTCCTGACAAACCTCCATGCGAACGTGCTGTTGCTTAGGTGCAAGTAGTTTTGGAACTGGGGAGTCATATGCAAATGGTCATGGAAAATATCGTACGTGCTTCCTACTGATAATCTCAATGTCTCTGCCAGTTGCCTTACTGTTATACGACGATCTTCTCTCACGATTACAGAAGCAGTGTTTATGGTTTCTGTGATTACAGCAGTGACTAGAGCTCCAGGAGTGTCCAGGACGGCCGAATTTTGTGCTAATGTTAGTGAAATGAGGAAAGAGAAAAACATAACCAGTTAATGGAGGAATTTAAAGACAGAAGTGTGAGGACTGCATTACAGAAATTTTTATTCTGCGATACAGATAAAGTTACAAGGGCGCAATGAGTGGTATACTCAAAATGTAGAACGCTCTTGAAGATAAGGCCATTAAAATCTTCATAGAGAATCAGGTGTTAAATTCAAGAATAAAGGACGGTCATCTAGTCTCAGAAGTTTAAGAGACTTATTCTGCTCTGATAAAGGAGTCGAAATAGGAGTGGAGAAGGCACCACCCGAAAATGAAGAAAAGTTATGTAATAATAGTTAAATCGAATAGTGACAGTTTAATGACCGGTGAGGAGGTTGAAGTGAAATGAAAAGGAGGTACAGCCTGTTTTATCTAGAATTAAAGCGAAAAACCTAGAAAAATAAGAGACGAGGAATCTTGATTGAGACTGATGTCATTTAAGATAAATTCTGACATTAAATTTGGGAAAGGAATTTAGTGGAAAAAAGTATCACTGAAGAACCAGGTAAACGGAATGATTGTAAGATTATCACAGGTGCCGGGAAAAAAATGTTAAGAACTGGATCCTGGAAGTATTTAGACTTGTGAGAGAGCTATTCGGGAAAAGAATGTTTGTCCAATGGACCTCCTACCGGATTAGGGATATTGTCATGGTTCTTAGATGATATGTTCTTAGATGATGATATCTAGCTTACCATATGTCCAAGTATTGTAAAGTACCGGAAATTGTTCAGGGGAGGGACATGTATATAAGGAATAATTAAAAAGGCAGGTGGTGACAATATGTGTAAATTTTAAGAGAAGAGAATTCTGACCATTCTGTATTAAGTAAGAATTGCCCAGAATGCAAGAGACGCTTTGAAATTTATTTTATTTATTTCATAATAAATTTATTTCATAAATTTATTATGAAATTTATCTATGCTAACCGGACCATTAGTGACCATCGATGTATAGTTATTACTATTAAAGATGAGGGCAAAGAATAATTAGTCCAAGGAGGGTGATAGGTTTATTTTTTGAAGGAAAAACTGGCAGAGTTTCACTGAGAGAGTGTGTTCAGAAAATATAAGACAGATATAGTTGAAAAATGGGATGGCAACATGGCAGGTGAAAAGGCAGGAATGTTGACTAAATTACTGTTTGTTGCATCCAGTGGTTCAATGACCAAACCCCGAGGTTTCAAGAGGACTGTGCCTTGGTGGATTTCTGGTCTGACTCAGGCATGGAGGTCAGCTGTTAGGGTGAGAAGGGCATATAAAAGAGCCAGAAAAATATAGACGTATAGAAGAAGAAGTTCAACAGCTAAAACAGCGCTATATTCAATTAAGGCCAGAATATGTTAACCTAATACAAAAGGAAAAGAGAATGTCTTGGCAAAATTATGTTCAGTTATATCCTTGGATCTTGCTTTTTAAGATGTTGTTTGATAAGTTAAAGATGGAAAGGTCATACATACCGTTATCAGTTCTAAAGTTGAGACTTCTAGATGATTCTAGATTGTTCAAGAGATTTTGACCTTGTTTCTGGAAGACTGAAGGGAGCCAGAGGCCGAGGTATAAAAAACTATAAGGAGGGAAAATCAGTTTGTGGGAACTCAGGATGAAGAAAGTTTTTAGTTCTTTCTCAGAATTATATGAAGTATTATAGCATTCTGCAAATATTAAAGCGCCAGGTATTGATTTAATAGAAGTTGAGGCTGTTAAGCAATTTGCAAAGGAAAATGCATCTTTGCCTTTGGATTTGTATAAGATTTGTTTAGATCAGGAATTATTTACTGAGAAAACTCTAATCGAGATTTTGTTAAAGAGTCCTGAAAAGCTTGTGAATCATTCAGGTTCATATAGACCCATTGCCTTGCCAGTGCTTGTTAAAATATGTGAACAACTTCTCTTTTGATTAAAAGTCTTGATAGACATTATCAAGAACGTGGTTTAAGTTCAGATAGGGAATATGGTTACCCGAACTGCAGATATACGGAGCATGCAATGGCTTATTTGGTGGAAAAAGTACAGCATACTTTTATTACAGAATTTTATTACAGACTTACATACAAAATTACAGGCTCAGATTGATGGAGTGTCTGTATAACCTATATGAGGTTATGACAAGTTTATTTATTTTGACCAAGGCATGGTAGTGGTAAGAAATGAGTTCACGGATATTGAGAAGAACACAAGATAAAGGCCGAAGGTGTGAATCGTTGGTCCTTTTGCGTGGGCGTATGTTCTTGACGAGTTACTAATAGATGATTGGGGTGAAAATCATGTCATTTCAGATGATTTGATGATAATTATATAGAGAGGATCTTGCCTGTAATTAGAAGAGCTAAAAATGCTATGATGTAGGTGGAGCATTGGTCAGAAATACATAAAAAGGAAATATCCATTAATGAAACAAAAATGATGTTAAAAGGTATCCTGAGTCAGGGTTGGCATCTAACCATGCATCTCCTCCATAGTCCTGCAGGGTATGCCCCAGTTATCTTTTATGAGGGAATGTCCTTCCTGCTTCACATAAAACATCTAAAAAACAAAATAAGAACACTTACTCTAAATTGTAGAAAATAGAGTTGACTGGGGAGTAAAAGGCAAATTTTTGGATTTGTTTTATAAGTGTCTATTTATCCCCATGGTTGTATGTGGAGCGTGAAGCTTCAGGGTTAAGAATGCTGCTATTAGAAAGTGTTTGATATCGGTACAGAGAGATTTGTTCTTATTGAGGTGATCTAAGCTGCGGAACTGTTTCCAGTGATGCCTTGCAAGTTTTGGCTGTGTATGAACCAGTCGATTTGCTGATAATGAAAAGAACTTCAGAATTCGCCACCAAACTTAATAGATCTAAGCACCATATCAAGCACCATCGATAAAACCCTAGAGACGGTGCTCAACTCTGACCATGACGCACTTTTAATGCTATTTCAACTACCAACTAATCGCCACCTTTCAAATCGGCAGACCAAAATCATGTCTCATGCCAGCCCTACATTCCTAAACATACCGAGATGCATCGAGGCAGCGTCGTTTATCCCTTGGTCGATTCTCGAGTCATATGATGTCCAGTTAGCTGTCACCCACCTTACTAATTGGACTATCTCTGTGACAAACTATGCAGCCACAAGAAAGATCACAATCTCCCCTCACTCTAAAGCATGGTGGTTCCACGACCCTAAAGAGTAATTAGACCTTAAGCAACACCTACACAAATTGTGGAAGCAGCCTTGACTACTCTACAGAATTGTCTACTTTAGAGCTCGAGCTGAGTTTAACCGCCTGAAATCCAAAGCGATTAAATCGTACCTTGACAGGGACCATACAGAGAAAGTTCTATATATAAGGATACCCCTTCAGGTTTCCTCCCTCAACTTGATCCCCAGAGCTGGCTTGACTACATCACCGCCACTGTTAACCCAGAAGACCAGCCCTCACTACCAATATCTGACACCAGTTTTGACCCATTGACAACCATAATAATGTCGAGACAAGAGTTAATTACTGCCATAAACTCACTGCCAGCAACTTCTATTACTGGACCTGACGGGAGTCCACAATTTATGCTTAAGAGCCTGAGTCCTTACATCCTATAACCTCTGTTACATATCTTTAACTCAGTGCTCTCAAAGCGCTGCTTCCCAGTGCTAATGGAGGGGATACCTAGTGAAACAAGGCCAAAAATTCGAGTTCCATCACTTGTGAAACACTACAGACCGATCTCAAACTCATCCTGCGCACTGAAACTGCTAGAAAAAATACCGTTGCCTATCCTCACTAAGCAAATCCTGCCAGACGACCCACCACAAATCCACTGTGCACTCCCACACATCAACTGTGACCAACCTTCTAGCAACAACTACCAGAATCCTCACAGCCTTTGAGAACAGAGAAGAGCTGGCAGCCACCTATGTAGACATTGAATCTACATTTGAAGCCGTTCACATCCCGAATCTCTTAAAGCTACTAGAGAACCACTACCAGATAGGAGACGACATCTTAGCTTTCCTCACATCTCTGTTGAATAACCACATAGTCAACTTACCTGTAGATAACTCCCAATACTGCAAAGTAATCTCCTTTGGAGTCCCGCAAGGGGCAGTATTATATGGCCTCTTTACCGCCCTTATTGCTCCATTGGTAATCCAAAAGTTAAATATCCTGGTATATGCTGACCATCTAAAGGTATCCATGCCAGTTAAGGCAAACCCCAAGACCCTCACCAAATCTCAGAAGAGCTAACATCACTCTCTCCTCAATATGCATCTACCTCAAACAATTTGCGTATCAATCCTGAGAAGTCAGAAATCATGGTCTTCTCGTTAAAGCAACAGCCAACAAAAATCTATCCAGCCCTCTATGGCGCCTCCATCCCGGTTGTCCAACATCGCATCGACCCAGGAATCAGATTTGACCCAAAGCTTCTTTTTGGCCAGCACGTAGACATACTCCTCACAAAAGCCGCCAGACCGATATGCAAGCAACATCTGCACCATGTAACAGACAAATCCATCATGGTGAGATAAATTTGAACCATAGTGTATCCGCCACTTCTCTATGCTGAAGAGATTTGAGCCTCTGCATCTCCCTCTACAACCAAATCAGTTTTCTCATCCGAGTATTGGCTTCTCAGGTGGGCGTGCCACAAACTTAGCCTGCCTCCCCAGCTCCAGACCACTTCTTTGGCCAGCGCACTTAACATCCCAAGGCTTAAATCGCTCATTAATGAAAGGAGGCTCGTCACAACAGTCAAACTCATGACCAGTCTCATTTCCTCCCCCTCCTTCTGGGACAACTGTGCATGGAGGATCCCAGTTGCACGTCAACGAGCAACTCCCCAGCTATGCCCTCTGCAAAGACGCCATCTGTCGGACCGATTTCTTCCTCAACAGATGCTATCTCGAGTCCAGGATTAAATGTCGACTTCAACGAGTTCTGTCGAGATCGACAATATAGGAACAGAATAGAATACTCAATGGGATGGCCAAGGCTACTACAGTACTATTATAATCTGAGTCTTGAGCAATGTACATTCTTAATCCAACCAATTATATACATATTTATGCACTTAAATCCTATATACGTACTATAGGATATGCGTACTTAGGATATACGGATAAATCCGTATATCCTATAGTATGTACTTTGAAACAAATGGTTGTACGCTCAATTAGTGTTCTATATATGTAGTATACTCAAGTTCTTTCTACATTTTCCTGTACTTTATTTCACTTATTTATTATGCTATTATCTATTTATGTATTTTTGGCTTATTGAGGCAATAATGTCTCTGTAGTACATTGTTAACCTTTGGCCACTGTGCCGTGACGGGCTGTTGCAACTACTATTATGTAAATTATCATTCTAAGTGTTGCAATAAAGATTCTTCTTATCTATGGAAATATTTGACTTTAGATCTTGTACAGATATGGAAAAAGAGTAATCTTAAGGAGGAGGTTAAAAGATTCCAATATGTTTGTGCTTTGTGGCAAAAACGATGGGACGGTTCTGATATAGGTTGATGGGTCGAGTCACCTATGCTTTTTTGCCAGAGGTGAGAATAGTGTCTATTATAAGAACATGGCCAGCACTGGGACCTCTTGCTACTATGTTATTAACAGGACATGGGTGAAGGCTAGACTCTTTGAGCTTGGAATTGTTGCCAATGAGTGTTGTAGATGTGGAGTGTGGGAGAATACCTATAGCTAAAGGTCTTCTTTATAGTGATTTAAGGAACAGATTTCTTGCAGCTTGCGGTAGTATCATTGAGCCACAGTTGTTTAAACCTAAGGAGTGTTACATATCTTTTTTGCAGTTTTCAACTGCAGTGTTTAAGAAGGAAATCTTTATAGTGATTTCCTTAGGGTAGGGTCGGTAACCTGTCCGAAGTCTGGGTTTCAGGACAGGGCTAAGTGATCAATTCAAAATTTAAGTAAAAGTTTTTAGAGTTATAAGGCATATACGAGCTTTTGGCTGTGGTTTCGCTTTATCATAGAGATATGGTTTTAGATAATGATGATCCTGTCTGAAGGAACACTTAAATTGTGTTGTTATTATTATTATTATTATTATTAGTCATTGTGCAAAGAAGACAGAGGCTTATGCTGCACTCAGCCAAAAATAAATACCCCAGTTACCCTGAGAGAGAGAGAGAGAGAGAGAGAGAGAGAGAGAGAGAGAGAGAGAAGAATGATGATATTCAGCTCAGGATCCTGGGTGCGCCAAGCCTATACTCACCAGATGTGAGTCCCTGGGGTGTTTAATGCGATTGTAAGGTATTCGCTACCTTTGACAGCATGAACGTTTCTGATGCTCCCAAGAAGAGAAAGAGATGAAAATATAAATGTCTTAAGCCTCGGCATGCATCTACTCAAGTAGAGAGTAAATCACCTAACTTAGAGAGTTAAATACAATGGAGAAACACTTGATAACATTGTACGTTTACGGTCATCTGTGAAGTTGACCTCGCTACTGCTTTCCGTGAAACTTCACCTAGGTTACCTTACCGTGATGTGGAACTTTCGAAGATGTCCATGGAGCTCTGTAATAATTCGCAGTTGTTTCTAGAGCTGTGTTGATACAGTGTACCTGGCTAGGTCCTTATCTACCGCGAGAAAAATGAGTGATGTTGGGGGGGGGGGGTTAAAACTCTGCCTTTTTCAGGCGTCTCGCTGTTTACTCGTCGCAACCCTACATGTGCTACATGAGCGTAGTTAGGTCAACGACCCTCATACACCGTGGTGTGGGAAGACGGCTACGAACGCGAGCACGCCTCGTCTATCCTAATGAGGGGCACGGGGCCGCAGTGCTCTCGCCTTACACGCGGTTACTGTCGACACTAGTGTTGAATGGTGGTATGACCACTTGGAGATCTGCGTATTGCTACTCGAGAAATATCTGACCTTTTTGCTGTGACCTCCAATCAACAGAACCCCATACAAAAACCTGTATCTGCGCTGTACTAATAGCTGGATCCATTAACGTGGTGGGTCATTAAAGTATTCTCTATCGGAACCAAATTTGCTTACTGTGTAATGGTTTTACATCTAATAACAAGGTACTCCAATTGTTCGAATGTTAGTCACTCGGTAACATAGTTCTTAACATTGTTTGACCTATAATATTTTATGAAAATAATTTATTCAGAAAGTTAGCAAGAGAGATCCCCATCTACCAGATGCGGATCTCTCTGCCGCTACTTTTTAATGATACTTCATTAATAAAGGGCAATAAAGGCTATCTTTATGTGGACAGAAAGTTTTCTTACACCACACCCGTACAAGCGGTATCTCAGATCTGATAGATAGTTTCAATCGTTTAATAAGATCAAAACAAACTTAAGAAGATCATTAGTGCCATCCTGCATCAACCAGGATGCAGCATACGACATACAAAACAAGCATTTGAAGGAAGATGGAGAATCTGCAGATAGTATTACTGTAGCTATTACTACTATTTCCTCGACTGTAGGGCGCTTCCGTAGCCAGGTGGGAAGGAGCAGCAGTGCATAGCACATGCTTCTTGATTAGACCGGGGTTCGAGCCCGTGACTACCAAATACGGAGGATGCGGAAAGGTCAGGGAATGATCACCGCATATTCCCGGAATAATATGGCCTTAGTTGCTAATGCTCCTAAAAACCAAATTATAACAACAACAACAACTCGACTGTAGCTATCCGCAAGCTCCGAACCATCCTGCGATCATAAAGTGTCCGGTATTTAAAATGGATGGAATCGAATCAAATCTAATTGTTTATTACAGAAAAACTTACCTGTTAAAAATTCAATCATTGTTAAACACCGGTTCAACATCTCCACAACTGGGACGTTTCAAAATTTCCAACTTCAAGTTATCAGAGGTTCTAACTAGCCAACAAAAACTATTTTTTGTCATACCTCCGCAATGAAAATATGCGATTCAAAAGATGTACAACGTTTAATGTTAAAATAAAGGGATAATTCGAGGAGCTTTTTATGTTTGGAGGATAGATTTAAAACCCTGAGAAAATGTCACGATCAGTTAATACTTGGTAAGCCTTGGCAGTATTAGCTATATAGTGCAAGGAAGCCACAGGCTTTTGCTGCACCGGCGAAAAAAAAAAGGGGGGGGGGGGCAACTATCCAGTTGCATTTGGATTTCTTCAAACTGTCAGCCTAAACTAGCCGCGGAGGCAACTTGTTCCAGTAATCTATGATTCACGGGCTAAAAGAAACCTTCCTATAATATAGTGTAAACCTCTTCCCCTAAGTCCTCGTGGGCAGCACAGTTTGTATAATCACCATCCTTTCCACACCGGGTGGAAAAGACCTGAGTTCGTCAAAAACCCGTCAATAACGCGAGGAGTTTTTATGGGCTTTTTTTCACAACGTGGCTGAGTTAGTCGGTCTCACGCGGCGGTAGCATGGTCCCCCGAAAACTCAGGTTTTTCGTCCAGCGAATCGACCACAGAACACACGCAGTTTGCAGACATATGATATACGGCACAATGTGGTTTAAGTTGCTGATGTGCCTAAAATTTTACAACCAACCTTCATCTGTAATTTGAAATCATGACCCCTAGTTCTAATTTTTTAACAGTGAAAATTTAGCCTTCATTCATTTTATAAATCTTAATCAGGTTCCCCTCCAAGGAGTCTGGTTGCCAGCTCTGTAGCTCACTTAATCGAAGTCTTTCCTCGTACGGTCGGCTTTTTGCCGATCTCACCATGCGAGTTGCCCGTCTTTGTACAACCCTTTCAAGAATATCTTTTTGAGAGATCCATACTTGGACACAAGCGTTCCAAATATCGTTTTACAATTGCCTTATACTTTTTTATATATATATACAGGGTAATTCAGGAGGAACAGTAAATATTTTGGAAGGTTATAGTATCGATTATTCTGAGTAAAAAAGTTCATATAAACATGTGTCCAATTCTCAATGGATACGGAGATTCAGTTGTTTTAAACTGGCGCGCACAGCTCCCTGAATCAGACGTGACCAAGAAGCAGTTATAACCTTGACTCTGTTTGGCGTTAGAAGTGTTGTTATCTTTTCATTCCACACGTGTTATCTCCCCCCCCCCCCCTTGATCGCACTTCAGAGGGTTTGACTTCCCAGGCTAAACGTGGAAACCGGTTGTCGTCCATTCCGATGACATGCCACACCATCAAAGTTGGGCTTCTTGGATCTGCATTCGAAGTGGATTTGCGTTGAATGCAGCCCATATGGTTTGATTGCGGACTCTGTCTCGTCTCGTCTTGTGTTCCACTCTACGAAAGTACTTCATTTCCGCAGTCTGCATTCGGTTCTGATGCTGAGAGGAAAGGGTCCATAACTCACAGCTCTACGTCAAAGTTGGTACATAGGTGGACTTGTACACAGTTAATTTTGTCATCTTGCTCACATCCTTCTTACTGATAAGCACTTGGTTTATGGCATGTTACAGGCGTCTTGAGGCTGAAATCCTTGCATTTAGTCCTTTATCTATTCGGCCATTCTTGCTGATGATAGATCCCAAATTCATGAAATGCCGAACCTGCTCAGTGTTTTTCCCATCTAAGGTGATCAGATGGCCTACAGGTTTGCACAAAATTATCATAGACTTGGTCTTGTCGGAGCTAATGACCATTCCTCTTTTCGCCATATCTTCCTGCCACACTTTCAGCTTATGTTGAATATTTTCCTGCCACGTGGCTATCGTCAGCAAAAGCAAACTTGGAGATAGCGACATGCCTCATCATCCGATTTCCCAATCGGAAGGGCCGTGTACGTACCTTGTAGTCGTTGATGGTGTCAACTCTCCTGATGATGAAGCGATAGGGGAAGAGCCTCACACCCAATGTTGTCAAGAATTCTTCTGATTTCGCGTTGCCAGTTCTCACATAGTTGCGGCATCGCTTATAGTAACTTCTAATGGTAGCTACTAACTTCTGCTGACATTTTTCTTCTTCAGCGCTCTCCATAACTCACACCATGGAACCTTGTCAAATGCTTTCTCGAGAAGTGTAGCAAAGATACACTTCTGAATTGTACTCAATGGGTTTCTCAATCATCTGTCAGAGCCTGAAGATAAGATCTTGTGTGCTCCTTTTCTGTCTGAACTCGCATTGGGCTTCCTCCAGCTACTCTTCCACCTCTTGCCTGAGTCTTGTTTCTAGTATTCGAGCATATACCTTTCCCGGTACGCTAAGCAAGGAAATGCCGCGATGGTTTAGGCACTTTCGGTTATCACCCTTTTTAAAAATGAGCATAATGATTGATAAATCTCAGTCTGCCAGAATCTTCTTACTCTTTCATGCCAGCTGCATCTCTCTCAGTAGAAGATCGTCCCTGCATTACCCATACAATTTCCCATCTCAGGAGTTATGCCATCATGTGCAGCTGCCTTTCCAGCTTTCATCTTTCGTATAGCCATACTCAGCTCTGTCAGACTGATATCATTCTCCTCGCTGTCTGCATCTCCAGTTTGTTCCTGGAAATACTCTTTCCACCTATTCATAACTTCACCCTTCTCAATTAGAAGCGAACTTCCTTTTATTTGATAACCTTCAGGGTACATTCTTTCTTCATATTTTTAAGGTCATTGTAAAACAGTTTCTGGCTTTCTTTCTTTGCCATTACTCCCTGACCTCGTCCCATGACTTTGACTCTTCTGCTATGACTGTCTGCTTGGCTTTTTCTCTCTGTGCCTGGGATTCCTCATAATTCCTGCTAGTCTTTGATGAGAGGTACTGTTTCCACTGAGCCTTATTTTTGTCCACCTCAGCTTTCACAGATTCCCTCCACCATGGTTGACTTTGGTTGCAGCATGAAATAGAGTTGTCCTGAAAAATGTCCACACTGTGTCCAAGTTCGCCTCCAGGTCCTCAGACTCTCCTCTGTGCAGTGTGTGTTTTGTTGTGTTTAGTTGTTTCTGACCATTTTGTCACCAGGAGGCGAGCACCTGAAAAGCCTTCAGTTATGTGCACACCACGGGGAGGTAGGCCACAACTGCGCATATACCGTGGCCAACCTCAGCGGTCACGCACTGAATGTTCAAAGCGCACGCACGAGACAGGACAACAGAAGAAAATAACATAAAGGAGGGGGGGAGTGTAAAGTGTGTTTAGTCTAACGACACCAGGGGTTCCCCCCCCCATCTCCGCGTAGTATACATTGTCGTGGGTTACAGTACGCTGTAACGGCCGGAGATTTAAAAGTGTATGGATGTTGTGGGGTGTAGTGCAGTGTACCGTTGTTCATCTGGCCATTTAACCGCTGGACCTCTGCTGAGGCCCAACATTGCCCACACTAAGCCCCGTGGAGGCAGACCAGGTACACCAGTTAAAAAAAAAAAGGGATAAGACGGGGTTGAGAGGCCGAGAGAGTTTGTGCATTAATTTGGATGCTTTAAATTTTGGTTGTGTGGAACATTCGCCGTTGACTTAGAGTATGGGGGATACTGAAGACTGGGGAGGTGAAAGTGAAAGTAAGAGGTTGATTGGGAAGGTCAGTGGGGCAAGCCCATGCCCCACCAGGAAAAAAAAAAAAAAAGTGTGGTATGAAATGGATACTGCTCAACCATTTCTTTTTCCAGTGCTGCCCAAAGTAATCCACAAAGAGAGGTAAAAAAAAAAAAAATTGTGCGCCGAGCACCCATAGCGGAAGTTAAATGAAACTTCTTTAGAATCTTTTGAAACGTTTATTATTTCAATGTTACAGTGGTTTAATATTTTACAATTGTTTTATTACAAAGTTTTTACAGATCTCTCCTTTGTACTCAATGGAGGTGGTTTTGGTTGTCGCATTGCCCGTGTACTTGCTGTATTTGTGCCTTATAACGCTCACTATTAGTCTTCTGCATGTTGAATTATAAAATTTTTCCGCCAAATTATTTATGAAATACGGTAGAGAATGACAATTGAGGTAGAGAATGACGAAAGAAATATTTCGGTTTTAAAATCGGACTGCTAGAAGCTGAGATATAGCGATTTAAAACGTAAACGCGACACGCGTGCCAGTTACACCGTTTCCGCGCTGCGATTGCGTCACGCGTCGCTGCTACATACGGCGGTGCGTCGCTCGTGACTGGTATGTAGTGGTACAATGAGGAGTGATGAATCATTTCGTGGCGATTTTTGTGAAAAACGTGAAAACTGCCTTGGGCACGCCTAAAGAAGTTTCACTTCAAATAGTGTTCAGTCAAAGAGCAGCAGTAAAGTTATCCAAAAACGAGATCAGCAAGGCAGGAACAAGTTCTAGATGTAAATCTTAATATGGAGTAGTATCAGAAGTCACTAGTTGATGACTGTATCAGTGTGCAGAGCAAGGATTGAGTTGCGGAGAGTCTTAATGAGGGATGAGCCAACACGTCTGTTAAAAATATTCTTAGCATGTTCTTGAAATACTAGCAAAATTTTGTACATGACGTCATTAGGACGAAGCAACGGGTTGTATTTTCAGTTATCGTGTGTTTTCAATTTGTTTGTTGTACTACTTTTGAATCATCCGAGACATGGCTGCGATGCACGCGACATTCGAAAGCACTTAAATCTTTTAAGGCTGTTCAAGTCCAGGAAAAGGCGTAGCTTGACCACGTAGCTACCTTACATTGAAATTTTAGGGGGTGTTCTATAGCAGTAGCGCAGAAGAAGCAACGAAACCTCCATTTTCCATAAAAAAATTATTTAATATTGTATAATCACACACACACACACACACGTCAGAAAACATACTTCCTAGCTATAGCAGTGGACTTTTGCCGGGCCGTTGACTCCCTTTGGTGACCGAGCGTCCTGGGCAGACTCCGACAAGCGAAAATACCAGCCAACTTATACAACAGCATTAAAACTTACCTCTCCCAACGAGCTATAGAAGTAGTGACGCCATACCACCGAATCGCCAGAACAGTACACCGAGGATGCCCGCAGGGGTCCGTCCTAGGCCCCCTGCGATCTCAAAGCGTCGAAGACTATGTTCCCTGTTCTGGAACATAGTTTTCGACGAGTTCCTGCACATTAATCTTGGGGAAGTGCACTCACAGGCCTTTGCTGATGATTTAATCCTTACAGTGACTGCAGGCTTAAGAACTCAGCTGGAGGACCAAGCAAACAACGCCCTAAAAATCCTACAGAAGTGGGCAGAGGACAACTTTCTCCAAATGTCAACAGAGAAAACCAAATCAATCGTACTGAAATGAACCTTCAATGTCAGAAGGCCACCCCAAATAAAAAATAAATGACACCACAATCAACTTTGCCACTGAAATGAAATACCTTGGTGTCGTTTTTGATGCAAAGCTCTCATCCCAGCCCCACCTCAAACAAGTCAGGAACAAAATAAAGAATTACTCTGCCATGGTTGCAAGGATCGCGCGCCGCGACTGGGACCTCAAAAAACGCGTCCTGATTAGACCACATTTATTCCCATGATCACTACGCGGCCGCTATTTGGCATCACAAGACCACTATGGTCGTCAATAGAAGAACACTAGAATCAACCCATCGGTCAATCTTACTCACAGTGACTCGAGCCTGCAACACAGTCAGCATGGAGGCCCTCCAGGTGCTGGTTGGTGTCCTCCCATTGGACCTGGAGGCAGTCCGACGCGGCCTAATCTACTACTTCAAAGGGATCCCTATCACATCCCAAGGATAAATAAATCTTTATTGTGAAGTAGAGTTACAGCACAATATCCCATCACGGCGACGAGCGCCAGGGGTTCACATATAGATAAAATAAGTACCGCGTACAAATACAAAAGGCTACAAAATACAGCGAACACATACGAAAAGGCTACAAGATACCGATCACAAATGCATCAGAAATACAAATACAGCATAAAAACACAGAGCTAGACACAAATACAGAAATTAATACATAAGAAATACAAATAGATAAATATCAGGGTTCAAGGGTTTTGATAAAGTTGTGTCTGTCCTTCTTGTTACTTATAATGCTGTCGATGTCGGCGTCCATACGGTTGAGGGCGGCGATCATCTGCTTGGAAAGAAATCTCTCAGTGAGTACAAGCCTGTTGTGGTGAGCCACGAGTGGTGGTACCGACCTTAGGCTTGGCTGTGGAATTCTCCAAGAGTTACAAATATTTGGAGATGGTATCTGGCCTGTGATGAGTTTGGCTGTGAAGACCAGCCTCTTTTCCACGATCAGGAACTTCATCCTCGGGATGTCGAGTGCTTGTGCCGTCATGGTGGTTGTGGTAGCGGGAGGTAGCCGAAGCTTGTTATTGGCCCATTTCAGTAACCAGTATTCAGCGGTGTACACCCGCTTGAGGTTTGTATGTGCAGCAGAGGCCCATATTTCTGCACCATAGAGAATGGCGGGGTGATGAACCTTTTTAACAGTGACGGGATGTCGGACGTGTAGCAGCTGCTGCTTTGAGATCCACCGTAGACGAGAAAAATCTGGTACTGATTTTGTCAGTCTGGTTGACAAAGGACATCTTTTGGTCAAACAGAACGCCAAGGTCTGTGTGCGAGGGTACGTTTGGAATTCGTACCCCTGCGAGTGAAACGTTGAGTACTGTCGGCATGGATTTAAGGGAGAATATAACCTGAGCAGACTTCAGTGGGTTGATTTTTAGATTGAAGTTTGTCAGGTACAATTCTAGATCCTTAAGTTGGGAATTGATCCTGTTGTTGATCTGAACGGGGTTGTCGCTAGGGTTAATTTGAGTCAGCAGTTTGAGGTCATCGGCATAGCATAGGAGATCATTCGTTGAGGCAATAATGGGCACGATGATAGCTGTGAACAGGACACCAGATAGGACACCCCCCCCCTGCGGTACTCCAGCACTCGAACCGACAAACGGAGAGAGCATGGAAAAACTGGGACTACAGAAACACCTCCGACAAGAATGGCAGAACACGTGGATGGCCTCCACCAAGGGGGAGGTCACAAGGAAATTTTTACCATACGTTGACAAGGTCTACCCAAAATCATCGGCATTAGCTTCAGCCGGGACAGGCACCCACCTTTCTGATAACGGGCCATGGTCCATTTAATGACAAGTTTACCATGCTAGGGCTCCTTGATGACCCACGCTGCATCTGCGGAGATGTTGAGAGCTGGTCACATCTTAAGTATCAGTGTCCAAGGTACGAAGATCTGCAGGGATTATTCTACACGAGATTGACATACATCCCACAGGACCAGCACCTTTTGGACTCACACGATGAATACAAAATCCTCACAAAATACTCCCAGGACCTCTGCGAGAAGAGGAACCCATTATGCGCTGACAAACTAGCAAGTGGATGGAACCAGTTGCTCTCTCCATGCTACTGTTCCTCTAACAGAAAATGACCATTAACCAGAATGAGACATTCTTCGAAGAATGATTGCAGCTCTGGACAATGCCTACAACCCAGATTGTACCGCAAATCCCAAAACCAAACTTAACCCAATCAACAACCTGGATGGGATACTCTCCGAAAAGAAAGACAAATCCTTTGACAAGACTACAGCTTGGAATGGACCCTGAACTCCTAAAAAGGAAAACTTTACCGAACTTGACCTAACTACTGGATTCCTACAACAGACTCTGACTCAGATAGCAGCTCTGCTGCATATGCGTCATTGGAGATCCATCATAGCTACCACTATCTGGGACCGACCTGTGGAAAGGGATCAGACTGACCTTCTGGACAGGACATTGTTCTACTTTTGGCCAGACCATGATACTGATGTCACCAGACTTAAAGGAAACGCATCTGATTCGACCAACTGCAGCCTTGCAGCCTATATGCTATTTGGCGATCAGTACCCTGCTTCCTTGCTGAGTACCTTTATTCCCCTTTCCTGGCAGGGGGAGGAGCCAGACACCTCCCCCCCTTGCCACCCTCTTTTCTTTCTGGTGGTGCATGGGCCTGCGCCACTGTCACTAACTGGGACATCCTCTCTATCGCACCCATTCTTCTGACTTTCCTCTCCCCCCAGCCTTCAGTCTCCCTTTCCCACTCTGCCTATACACTAGCGTACGCCCTACACGTCGAAATTTAACTGTGCAAATTGAACCTCGCCCATTAACTTTCGGTCTCCAACCTAGCGAACTTTTTTTTTTTTTTTTTTAAGGTCCCAGCCACTGTAATCTCAGGAAATTAGGTGGCAGGACCTGTCAGAGTATATATAAGCTACTGGGTTCCTGGTCTGTCTCCACGGGACGTAAGTGGGGCAACGCTGGGCCTCAGCAGGGGTACAGCGGCTAAACGACCAGAAGAACAACGGTACACGACACTAAACGATCCAAGACTACTTTTAAATCTCTGGCATTTACAGCGTACTGTAACACACCACAACGTAAACAACGCGGAAATGGGGGAAACCCCTGGTGCCGCTTGACACACACACACACACACACACACACACACACACACCTATTTATTTGTCCATCAAGCGAAAAAAGCAATGATGGCACTAGCATTAAATAAATAAAATAAGAACTCTTATTTTATTCCAATTGTAGCTCTTTCTCCGATTCTTTCAATTTTATAGCGGTATCAAATGGGAAGAATGGGTGAAAGGAATAAAGCAGTAATAACGTTAATTAATGAATTGATAGACACCATTATATCTACACTATTATATCACGTGGTAGATTAAGTAATTTATTATCGAAATGATACAATTTTAAAAAAAATCGAACCACCTTAATGCCAAACACTTAATCTATTAGGCATGAAGTCACTTGGTCCACTGGGGGGAACCAAGGGACCTCACGCCCGGATCATGTTAACAGGCCCGAAGACGGGAAAGAGTGAGTTCCCGAAACGTAGCATAAATAGTTTTTAAGTGTTTGGCACTGACGTGCTTCAATTCGTTTAAAATTGTATCATTTCGATAATAAATTACTTAATCTACTACTATACAATAGTGTAGTATCTATCAATTCTTTAACATAATAATGGACAATTACGTACACCTCCTGTTCCAAATAATATTATCAAGAACAACAACAGTATTCTAGTATAAACCGTTTGCTTTGTGAAGACGGAAGTAAAATACATATAATATACTTGTAGACATACAAGTTAGTGCATTGCATCAATTCTGTACGTAATGTCAATTGAAGTTGATTACATAGCATGGTTTTATTTACATCTCATATTGTGAATGCCTTAACAGCGAGTTGCTTATTCTCAGTAGATACCACCACCCAGACGGCCGTTTCTTGGCTGTTTGGTCCTGAAAGCGACTTCGGTTGATTTACTACGCACAAACTCGAAGCAGTACACTAACTTGTATATCTAGTAGGTTTTCTGTAGTCTTGATGACACACTTATATAAAGTGAATGTAGTAATTGGGGCGGGGGGAAGAAGAAGATAACTACTAAAGGTAAATCTTTTTTTTTTTTTTTCAGAAATAAATGATATAACGGACTGGAACAGAATTTTCAAAGTGAAAATTCAGTGAGACGATAAGTCTCCTTAACTGGGTAAAGCTCTCACAAAGTGAAGTGAATTCGAAAAAGAAATAAAATTGAGTTGAAACGGAAGTTGTGCAACTTATTTAGGGAAAGGCTGGAAAAAATGTAGAAGTAGAGATTCGACCGCCGATGCCCCGTCTTTTCAGAGAAAGCTCTGAAAGGCACTTCAGCGGGCGTATACAGAACGTAGTTTTTCGATAACCTTTCAACCCAGAAATATCTGAGATGAATGGTTGTAGTCCGTAGACTACGGCTAGTTGTCGTAATGCAGGGACTACAGGGGCTACGCTATGGCGATTATCTGATCAGCCTTGCAATATGTTCTGTTCATAACGTTAGCTTAAAACTTTGTCACTGAGTCACATCGGAATTAAAAGACGCTATATTCGCGTCATGCCTATGAACTCAATAGAATTTTCCCTAATCTCGTTTGGGAATGACTGGCTTAAACAGAAAAACAAATGCCATGGAGATTTAAAATTAAATATATGCGTAGTTTTTACTTCCTTTCGTCGCAATGACTGCTGTAATTCTCCTGTTCTAGATTAGTGCATCCCGAATGAATGTTCCATTCACTCTCCTTTTCGAATTTTTTCCGCGTGAAGTGATGTGCACTATTTACTGTAGCCGCTTTAACATAATATAGTTTTCACTCTCCGGTGCGCCTTCCACAATCATAACTTCAGACATTTCTTAAGATTCATTGTTATGTTCACTCGCTTTAATTGACCCATACGGTTCCCCAGTTTTTCTGTTTTAGGAGAAATTATCTTGAATTCTTTTCTCTGCGAGATTTGTGGAAACACCTTCATATAGCATGACCTGCGAGTATTTTAGGTCACTAGGTAGCGCTGCAGTGCCGGATATGTAAACCGTCCCGAAGGTTGTGTCAGCTCTTTAAGATTCATGAGTGTTTTGCTGAAGCAGATTGGTGGTGAGTGAACATTAATCAGTTTTTGTTCCGGTTCAAGAATCAGCTTTCGGTTGTGAGATTTCTGTACTTTTTTCTTTTCTTAGCTTCCTTTTTTCCCTTCCCTGCAATAACAACAAGAAAAGCATTAAACACAAATAAATCACGGTTCTTCTATTTAAAAAGACTTGACTCTAAGCTAGGAAATAAATCCTGGTACCCTGGTGCCGGTTAACTACCTGGGAGGGAAGAAGTGGAGGGAATGGAAGAAAACGCGTCTATGTTTAACCCTACGGAGTCTGTCCGGTAGACGATGTCTTTTGTGTTTTTTAATTCCTCCGTACTGCATACAAGCAGGGTGACTAACGCCCCACTGTTTCTGTGTTACTTATTTGTGTGTGTGCGTGCGTGCACGCGCGTGTTTGTGTATCTGTATGCAGACGAGCATTTATATGCGTTAAGCGCTGCACAGGGTCAGTGACCGCTTTGGTACGTGACAGTCAGATACACTGAACGTGAAGTGTTTGTCGCTGCCACTCGGGAACACTAGAACTGATATAGTAGGTCGGAGCGGAACTGGATGTAGGAAGTCGACGCTATCTCCTTGGCAGGAAAATGGCGATTCGAACCCACCTGCTCTTTGATATGTGAGGTGGTGGTTGTGCGGAAAGAGGAATAACGGGGAGCGGGAGGGGGGCGCTGCAATAGCATGTCCAACACAAATCGCGTAGTTGGGAAGCTGATGTATCAATAAAGCAACAATGCACCCCCATGAGGTTTAAGTTAACGGTTTAAATTAGTTTCAAATGGCGTTTAGTAGAGGTTCAGTTTCGGTTAAGGAGGACGAAGATGTAAAATGTACATTGTTGTCCTTAATGTGCTTGAAGGTTTAATCTCTAGGAGAGGAATTTTGATCGGACTGTGAAGGTGTAGACAGTTAGCCTAACATTAAGCCACTACAGCCATCACTTTGCTTAGATGAACTCCCGTTTATCTAAGCAAAACAGATTGAGTGATTTTTCTACACATATACAGCACGTGTTTTAAACTTCCATTTGTTTTTATTAGTGCAATGCAGTTTATAGCATTAAACTCATTTTTAAACGTTCATCGTAAATGTACAGCTACGATTTTTATTACTCATTTTCAGTGATCAGCATTTCAGTAATTTCAAACTGCCACAGTTACAAGTAATTATGAGAGAAAACTCAGTTAGGACAGTTTCGACATGCAGTGTATTGATTCCGCCACACAAGATGATACAGTAATTTCAACTTTCGCAAAGTAATTGAATCTTTTCATCATCTTCGCTCTATAGATTTCTGTGGCCTTGAAACAGTTCAACATATCGACAACTGTACAAAGTTCTGAAGTTATGGATGTCGAATTTTTTTTCCGATATTCGTTTCGCAGATAATTTGATCGTCATTAAGGTTCGTACATATTTTCGATCCAGTCCATTTTCCATAGAAACTTTAACAGCTGAAACGTGACCTTTTTCTGACCTCATGCAAAACTGAGACAAATTACACACTTTCTGACGCCATCTCTTTCCGCACGCGATTTTACCTTCAACTGTTGAATAACTCAAATTGTTTTTTCCTCTTTCCAGATGTAGCTAGGTAATCGCGTGCTGACAGTCCAATGCTCTCTTGCATGGTGCACTCATTGATCTTCCAGCACATCATTACTCTGTTTAGTGTATTATATAGGAACTGCGTTTAAGGCTGCAGACTAAAATGTAGCATTTAGATTTGTTTTCTGTTTATACTCCGGCATGACAACCAAGTCAGTAGAGTTTACAATAAATCGTCAATACAAATATTTATCGTATTTAGTAGTCACGGGCTTGAACCCCGATCCACTCAAGGAACGCGTGCTGTGCACACTCGCTCCTGACCACTCGGCTACGTCAGGATGATGGCAAGCGCTTTTGATATGGCTGGTTGTGTGTCAGTCCTCATTTCGTTCTATTGTAAATGACGATTACTTTTGCGTTAATTTAATGCACAATTGAACTCATCTACTGTGATCCCAAGATAGCAGTTATGGGCTATTGTAGATTTAGTGGGGGAGGGGGTACAGTAAGTGGTACAGTAGCTTTATTACTCGTGATTTTTTATTTTTATTATTTTTTAATGAAAACTCCAAACACGCAAGATATATTTGAGGCTATAGTACTTTAGTACTATGGGCTCATATATATATTTATTCTCAGCCTTCAACCCATTCACAGGTTGAACGTTGAGAAAATGAAAGAAGATACTTGTTGGCATTAGACTTGAATTTCTGTAGATTGTAATTTTCAGGAAATACGTGTGAAAGGAGGTTTTTCCAGAAAACTTGAAACTTAAGTGGAAGGAATAAATGAGGAAGAAGAAAAATTCGTTCTGTGAGTTTGAAGTTGTAAAGTAAAGGGGTGCTGACTGGTTGCAGCACATGTTTGGACTACTTTGAGAGAGAGAGAGAGAGAGAGAAAAGGGGGGGATTATAGAATCCAATTCCGAAGAACAGTTGGCCACGGACGTATCCGAACATCTGTGAGATACAAAAAGTGGAGAGAATTAGTAAGAGATGGGTCATTAATTAATCTGACTGCCCTCTTTTGAATGCAGTCTAGAATCCTGAGAGAGTTTATTATTATTATTATTATTATCAGTTTATTTAACAAACACCCCTGTACAGAAATTTCCTAGGAGGGTGGCGCATACATACATCACTTATTAGAGTGTAACAGGATTAAATATCAGCAAATACATAAGATATATATACACATAGAGGAAGAATTACATACAGACATCCTGCATTCACAGAAAAATTACAAAACAATATATGTACATAGAAAAATTACAAAATTACAAAACAATGTACATACATAGAAAAATGACATCGTCATTTACACTATGAATTGGTCCTCATTTTTATTCTCTGAACAAAAGGAATACCCTCAGTCCTATAACAGTCTTTTGGAAACACAATATATCGTTCATTTAAGATTTTTATGAGTTCGGCACTTGAAGTCTTTCTTCAATTACTTTCTTTATCATATTTGTAGTTCTGTGTACAGATCCTCTGCAATGAGCTTCCTGTAAGTTTTCTCGTGGCAGTACCTGTCCGGGTCTATTTTGAGATCTCTAAACAGCTCCAGAGTATTGGCAGGAAACATCCGCTTTAATCCGTCCGTGTGGTGGAGAGCGCTTCGGAGACTATGAGGGTTGAGGAGGCGGGCTCCAGGGCGGGGCCTAACTACAAGATTTTCAATTTGAGGGGCATCTAAACTTCCAGTGAGAAGTTGTGCTAGAGTGCAGATGTTACGTATTGTGATCATCTGAATCCACGGAGCTATGTTCAAGTTTGCGTACAGTATGGATTTCGAAATTGTGAAGGGCTTCCCGGCGATCCTATTTAACCACCGGAGCAACCAGTACTCCAGGCTGAGAAATTTCCTGATATAAGTATTTGGAGCAGAGGACCAAATTGACACGATCAATTATGAAGTAACCGCCCCAGATGTGGGAACAGTATTCCATGGTAGAACGATTTGAGATTTGTGCAGAGTGAGCAGCTGTTTAGAAGAAAAGTAACGCCGAATTCAGAAGAAAAAACCCAGTTTTTTAGACGCAAAGAAAGCAATATTTGTGATTTGCTTATGGCAAGAGAGAGATAAGAAGTCATGGTAATCTCTAATAGAGACAGGATCTTGTCGATGCTGTTTTTGCAGGACAAGGTTTCATACTCTGTAAAGTGGAATGCAATGTGTTTGCTATCTATCATCAGCAAAACTATGGATAGGATTTACAGTCAATAGAAGAAGTAATTAATATACATGAGAAAAGAAGTGGTAAAAAGAATTGAACCTTGGGGAACACCAGCACTAGTGGAGAAGTTAGACAGAGAGATAGAGCCAGCCATCTACATCGCTCGCAGTGAACGGTCAGAGAGAAAATGGTTCCCAATTACAAAAAAAAAAAAAAAACAGCAATTAATAGGATGGAATCTTATATAGAATACCTTCATGTCAACACGATCAAAAGGCTTTGAAATGTCAAGAACAGCCTCTTGAATTTTACATTGAATTTGTCTATAGATGGCTATGTTGAGCCAGTGCCGACACTGACGGATTCAAGATTTGGCTGTAAATGAATTTCTCCTTGACTTTAGAAAGAGCAGACGCAAGTGTAGTGGGAGGATAATTGGATGGGAGGGATGTGTCGCCCTTTTTAGGAGATGACCTGATATGAGCAAATTTCTAATCAGAAGTTAAAACACCAGTGGAATAAGAAAGTGTAAAAAAGTTGAGACTACGTTTATTTGTGAAATGAACGAGGAAGTGTTTGGGAGGTTTAGATCTTTTGGAAAATAAGTTTGTTCTATTAGTTTGGCTATTCATGATGTATTCTGTAGTAAAGAAAAAGTGGATGGAATATGTGAAATAATTAAATTTTTTATATGGCGTACACACAGCAAGAATATACCCAGCTCCTTGACGTAACGTGGCTTCGACAATGTTCCTTGCATACGCATTACTCGTACTCCCTCCAGTAACTGTCTAGCAGAAGAGGCAGCGAGATTATACACCAGCTGATCCGGATGCCTCAAAGAGTTACTAAAAGGCTCGGTCCGGTGGACTGCCTTTTGGCCAATCTGCTAACGCCGTTTTAGAGCTGTATCTTGCCATGATTCCCATTATAACCTTAAAAGATATTAGTCATACTGCATAATGGAAGAGATGGTGGTGGGGGGGGGGATATCTACGTTCGAATTCCTTCGCCAAATAGATAAACACCTAAAGGCCCTTTTTTTTTTTTTTATATATATATATATATATATATATATATATATATATTCAGAGCTACTGTAATCCACCAGTATCTGGCGGAAGTGTGGGAGACACGCCAATTCTACACGCGTCACATTGTGCTCGTGCCTTTTATACAGTGCACGTTCCGACACAGAACGCACATACCCATGTCTTTCCACTTAATGTTCCATCGTTGTTATAATCATGAGATCGTAGTTTTTCAAATAAATTCATGAAAAGGATTATATTTCATTGTTCTTCAACTTAAAACGTGCTCATTCCAATGTTCGTAAGGGATTCCTTTGACGGAAGTTAATCAATGTAGATTTAAATAAGTAGATGAACAGGATGCATGTGTGATGCCAAGAAAAGAGGGGCATGCCGATATATTATTTTATTACTGATTGCTCCACCCAGGACAGTCAGCTAAATGCTGCTGGGTAGAGTAGACCAGTGTCCTACAACCGGTGTGTCGCTAACTTTGCTGAAGCTGTATACCTATAAATAATACTATACGTGTTGCGTGCCACGAACTTCGATGAAGATGTATACCTATAAATAATACTATATGTATTATGATTAGAAATTGACAACTGAGAACTTTTACCTATTGTAAGAAATTAACTGTACATTATTTACTCCCAATTATAGTTTTTATATGTTTGTAATGCTACTCATTGTTATATTTCACAATACTTCATTTTTACTGAAACACAATTCGAAAAATGCAAGGCAAGAACGAAAATACTTTTACCAGTATGGATAAGATTCTAGGCTTTCAGAATAAGCGGGATTTGTGGATACAACGCATTGCAGATGGGTCGTTTGAGATGTTCCCAACTGTATGGCCGCTTGCTGCAGGTAATAAAGTGCTGATGGACTTCATTAAAGAACATTTAGATAACTTGCAGCAGACGTTCAAGGATTATTTTGGAGAGTGCGTTGAAGATTTCGACTGGGTTCGTGATCCATTTGTTGCAGATGCAAAATATCTTCCGATGAAAGTACAAGAGGAACAAGATGCGAAAGAGGACAGAACATTGCGATTAAAACATCGTGCAGTTGGACACATTTTGGTTGTCAATAAGGAAAGAATACCCGGCTAGCTCCGAGATGGCAATTAATGTGTTATTACCATTTTCGACTACATATTTGTGTGAACTGGGCTTTTCGACCTTGATTGAAATTAAAACACCAAAGAGGGAGAGACTCAGATCCATTAATGAAGAAATGACGTAGCCGAGTGGTCAAGAGCGCGAGTGCAGCAGCACACGCTCTTTGAGTGGTCCGGGTCAAGCCTGTGACTGCTGAATACGATTAACTTTTGATTTAATTATTGATTTTTTGTAAACTCCACTGACCTGGTGGTCCTGCCGAAATATAAACAAGAAATGAGGCTTGCATTGTCAACGATTCGGCCACTCATCAGCCGTCTGAGTTCAGCAAAGCAGGCACAATATCACAAAATATCGAATGTATGCGTAGTTATTTGGTTTAATGCTAATAGATTTTTTTTCTCCCCCGCTTTGATTTTGTACAATGATTTAGGGTTCATAAAATGTTTGTATATTCAGGAGCTAATTTCTGTTGGATTGTTGCAACAATAGTAAATGATTCTATTGTGACTTAGTATATATTTATATTAATATTGCCGTAAACTATGCTTTTTGGTGGATTAACATTTTGCATTTTGATGTGGCGTGTTGTGTCATGGATAACTTAGGTGTGCCGCGAAGAGGAAAAAAGGTTGCGGAACACTGGGGTAAACCGACCATGACCTTGCAGATAAAGATGAATAGTGTGACTGATTTTGATAAAGACAAAATAGGACATTTGAAAACAAATCGAAATTTTATAAATTTGAAAGCATGGGAGGGGTGCCCTTAAGATTTTTACGGTACAATAGGAGGATTTTAGTAAGAATTTTAGGATTTTAGGTTATGCTCATTCTCTTCGTTTCCTCTCTCTCAATGCTCTGAGACGTAGCAGGCCGCCGTAGCCTAGTGGTCAGGCGCGCGGGTGCATAAGTACACGTGCCTTGAGTGATTTATTTTATTATTAATACTTGTCAAAGGATAGTCAACATGGAAAGAGGTTACAGCAACGAAGAGTAGGCGGACATACACTTCATGTATGGTAAAGCCAACGGCAGTGCACTCGAGGCTGCACGTTTGTACCAAGAAGCATTTCTCCGCCGAAGGCAGCCCAACAGGCGCACATTTATCAATCAGGGTACATCAACGCCTTAGAGAACATGGGCGCTTCGCACATGGAGTACGAGCAGGTAGGCCCAGAAGCATAGCACCTGATGTTGAGGAAAGGGTGTTAAAAAGAATAGAACAAATTCCAGGAATTTCGACGAGGGTTGCTCTGCAAGAGTGTGTACTGAGTCATGGCAGTGTGTGGCGACTTTTACATCGCCGATTACTGTACCCTTACCATATCCAGCGTGTACAAGGTCTCAGCAATAAAGACTACCCTCCCAGAGTGAACTTCTGTCAGTGGATGCAATAACAGTGTGTCCTGAACCCCCAATTTTTAGACATTTTGTTCAATGACGAAGCTTGGTTTACTCGTGATGGCATTTTTAATTTTCATAACTGTCTCATTTGGTCCGACGAAAATCCTAATGCATTTCACGAGTCACGACATCAGCAACATTTCTCGTTGAATGTCTGGGCCGGACTGCTAGGAGACCGTCTAATTGGACCACACTTTCTGCCAAACAGGCTAACAGGAGAGCTGTACCTTCAGTTCCTGCAGAATGTTCTTCCAGACCTCCTTGATGATGATAATGTTCCACGTCAGCAACGCCAGAACATGTGGTCCATGCATGATGGTGCACCGGCACATTTTACTCGAGTTGTGACTCGGTATCTAACTAGAATGTATGGTCAACGGTGGATAGGTAGAGGTGGGCCTGTAATGTGGCCTCCCAGATCACCAGAGTTAAATCCTATGGATTTTTGTATCTGGGGCCATGTAAAAAGCTTGGTGTACACTTCTGACATTAACACAGTTGAGGAATTGCAGCGTCGGGTTAAAGGCCTTTCAGCAAATCAGAAATTACCCAGGAATGCCTGAGAGGATTCACAACTCAATGCAAAGACTTCAAAGCTGAGTACGGATGCAAGGACAGCATTTTAAACACCTTTTGTAACATCCTGTAATGTGTAACGTCTGTAAAATCCTGTAGTGTTGAAACAAAAAATGTATTATCTTATGTTTAATAAAACCACTCTTAGCAAAGGATTCACAGATTTTTGCTAAACTAGTGCTCCCATAGTCAGTGGCGGATCTTAACAGAAAATGTGCATTATCTCGAAAACGGTTCATTTGCTGCCCGATGTTCACTGGGACCTTTTTGCTTATTTTCGCTTTTAAATTATTTACCATCATTTTTGAAACATCGCGCGCGCGCGCGTGTGTGTGTACAGTATTGCATTTTACTGCTTTTATAAATTTTATATATATATATATATATATATATATATATATATATATATATATATATATATGTACACCGATGAGCCAAAACATTGACCACCTACCTAATATGCTGTTGGTCCTCCACGTGCAACCAAAACAGCTCGTACCAGGCGACGCATGGACGATACAAGATTTCTAAATGTCTTGTGATATCTGGTACCAACAAGTAACCAGCAGATCCTCTAACTCCTTTAAGCTCCGTGGTTGAGACGCCTCAGATCGGAGTTGCTGTTCCAACAAAACCACAGTTACTCGATGGGATTGATGTCTGGGGTAATTTGGAGGCCAGGGCAATACCTGGAAGTCTTCCTCATGTTCCGCCAACCAGTCTCGAACAATCCGGGCGGTGTGGCATGGCGCATTATCCTGCTGTAGGACGGAACCGCCAGAGGAGAAGACCGTTGCCATGAAAGGGTGTAAACATCACTGCTGACCGTTGCCTGGTCAGCAGTGATGTTTAGGTAAAGTGTGTTTGGGGTCAAACGCATCAGGGGTTCCCCATCTCTGATTTTACCGAAGGTGTATGGTGAATTTAGTGTCAGACAGCACCAGGGGTTTCCCCCATCTCCGCGTAGTTTTCATTGTGGGTGTACCAGTTCACTGGAAATACCAGAGATTTAAAACTGTATGGATATTGTATATATGTAGTGCCGTGTACCGTTGTTCATCTAGTCATTTAGCCGCTGGACCCCTGCTGAGACCCAACGTTGTTCCACCTTCGCCCCGAGGAGGTGGACCAGGAACCCAGTAGACTTAAGTTACTCTGGCAGGTCCTGCCACCCAATTTCCTGAGATTTCAGTGGCTAGGACCTAAAAAAAAAAAAAAAAAACTAAATAAATAAATGGGGGAGGGGAGAAATAAAATAATACTAATAAAAATAAATTCTTATATTGTATTTATATTGAATGTATATATGTGTGTATACAAGTACACACATACACACACGCACATATACAGAGTGTCTCAAAAATATTGGTACAAACGCTTAGGGGAGGTAGGTAACATCTAAAGGAATGTGAATCGCATAGGAACCCATAACCGGGAAAGTAGTAGCAGAGGCACAAGAATCAGAAATGACACAAGACAGTAATTAGTGGCAAACATTTATTTGACATAATATTAACAATGGAGTACGAGATGGATGCATTTCATGATGTTACAACAGATGCTCGAAGGTTCCACCATGAGACACGATGCATGCGTGACACCGACGCACCATGGATTGGCGGGCACGGTCGAACACACCTGGAGTTTCTTTGACAGTAGCAGCAGCGCAGACGAGTCTCGCCACGAGATCCATTTCCATCTCCACAGGCGATTCATACACAATAGATTTGAGGGCCCCCCACAGAGAGAAATCAAGGCTCGATAAATCAGGTGAGCGTGGGGGCAAGCCAATGGGTCCACCACGGCCAATCCATTGACGCCCAAAACGCCTGTTCAAATGGTCACGAACACACCTTCCATAATGGGCAGGCGCCCCGTCATGTTGAGACCAAATGTTTCGTCTCACATTTGCTGGAACATCGTCAAGTAACCCTGGTAGAACTTGTGCGAGAAAGATCCGATATTTAGCGGAGTTCATTAGGGATGGTAACAGGTATGGGCCGACTAAACAGTCACCGACTATACCTGCCCACACATTTATTGCGAAGCGATGTTGTACTGCGTGGGAGCGCACACCGTGTGGGTTATCGTGAGCCTACACATGAGCATTGTGCTGATTGAATAAGCCTTCCCTAGTGAAATAAGGCTCATCTGTGAACAAAGCATAGGCTGGAAAATTCAAGTCTCGAACCATTTCTTGGAGAAACCACTGCGCAAAAGCCACACGTGCAGGATGATCTTGGGGAGCAGTAACTGAATCCCTTGGAGATGAAAGGAGTGTAAGGAATCGTCGTGCCAGACACTCTGTACACTGCAACGAGACACTCCTAAGGCAGAGGCAATGGCATGTGTGCTGGTAGTAGGATTATTCTGGACGGCATTCAACACACTTTCTTCCATGGCAGGAGGTCGCGTCGAACGTGTTCTGCCCGCACTACTCCTGCTACCTCTAAATGATCCATAATCGCACAAATTTTGATGCACAGCGCAAACAAACGGTGGTCCGGTACATGTCTGTCTGGGAAGTGTTCTCCAAAAATTCGTTGAGCGGCTCGTCCATTGCCCTCTGCTAATCCATACACTAGGTGCATGTCTGCCAGCTCACAGTTCTTATATCGATGAATGATCTTCGTGCGGCGACTACTGCTTGAATGAGTAAACCAGAAATTTTCCCTCTCGCGAACTGATGAACAGCGCCATCTACCGACTTACGGTGACGTTTCCGGTTATGGGTTCCTATGCGATTCACATTCCTTTAGATGTTATGTTACCTACCTCCTCTAAACGTTTGAACCAATATTTTTGAGACACCCTGTATACACACAACGTGCATACACATACCAGCGTCAATCGTGGGGTTGACGTCGCTTGAGTTGATAGGCCGGAATGTGGGCGAAGATATTTTGGATGTGTTTTAATTTAGGTGTGTGGGGTTTCGCTAGCGTGAAGATAGAGAGGGCGAACTGAAGACTGGGAGGGAGAAAGACAGAAGTATGGGACCAATAGGGAAGACAGCCGCAAGTTTCAGTGGGCATGCCCATGCCTCACCAGAGCAGAAATGAGGGTGGGGACGAGAGAATCGTCTCCCCGGGGGAGAAGGATTTAAAGGTGAAGGGGCTAGGGTGGCCTCTTCGGGCTGCCGTAAGGCTTTGGGAGCTAGGCTGCAGTTTGTTGTCTCTATTCTTATCCACTTGATTCAGATTGGGACACTCACGGGGCAATCCCCGTCTTTCTTTTTTTTTTCTTCTTTTCATTATTCCTTTCTTTTCCGTTCATTCTCGTTTCTTCTTCTTTTTCCCTGCTTTTCTTTATTCCTTTCTTTTCTTCCACAGTTTTCTTTTCCAGGAATTGTCTCTGTCTTATGCGATTTGTTTATGTTACTGTACTATCAGTCTCGATGTATGGCAATTAACATCCTTCTCCTTGTGAAGAGGTCCTGTGCATACTGGGAAAGCGCTCGGTACTCCTCTTCCATGTCAAAGAAGTGATGTTCAAGTCCTTTGGGGAGGTAATGGATTTTCGTGATGAGTGTGCATCTGAGATCTTCGTACGGTGGGCAGTTGTAAAGCAGGTGTGGTCCCACCTGCTTTACCACTGCTCACAATACGAAGATCTCAGATTCACCCTAATCCGATTTTAGGTAAAGTGTAAAGTGTGTTTAGGTTCAAACGGCACCAGGGGCTTACCCCATCTCCGCGTAGTTTACATTGTGGTGTGATACAGTTCACTGTAAAGGCCAGAGATTTAAAACTATATGGATCTTAAGGTGTGTGTGATTTCGTGTACCGTTGTTCTTCTGGCCATTTAGCCGCAAGACTCCTGCTGAGGCCCGACGTTGCCCACACTTCGCCCCGCGGAGGCATACTAGGTACCCAGTAGTTGTAGTTGACTCTGGCAGGTTCTGCCACCTAGTTTCCTGAGATTTCAATGGCTAGGACCTAAAAAAAAAAAAAAAAAAAAACCACGTTTGCGTGGGCTGATCGGTAGATTGAAAGACCGAAATGTGAGCGAACTTAATTTGGAACTATTAAATTTTGACCTATGGGGTATACGCTGGTGAGCAGATAGAGAGGGAGAGGAGGCTGAAGACTGGGGGGAGAAAGACAGAAGAAATGGGATCAGTAGAGGACCACTGAATTATAATGGGGTCGTCTCGACCCCATTATAATTCAGTGGGGCATGCCCCTGCCCCACCAGGAGGAAATCTGGATTGGGGAGGAGGCAGGAGGGACAGCCTCCTGCCTCGTCCCCTACCACCGAGGGAGGGGGAAAGAAAGATGGGTCCAGCAAGAGCGCCGGCACCGATTGCCATTATGGCTGGCATATGCAGAAAGCTCTGCGGTCTCATTGGGTTGGTTGCAATTCAGCTGAGTAGAAGGCTGCATCCCGTCAGGGGGGTGGTCCACATATCGGGTGTGCACTTTTCAAGTGTTAGGTCCGGTTCGTGTGATTGGTTTCTTATCATGGTGTTTTTTTTTTTTTTTTTTCCTGAGGCAGTTAGTTGTTGGTTTGTTTTGTTTGCTGTCATAGGTTATTCATTTCATGGTTGTTGCTGTTGTCGTGGTGGATGCCGGAGAGTCCGCCTTCTTGTGAAGAGGTCTTGCGCATATTGAGTGAAGGACTGTAAGTATCTTTTTCAGTTAGTATCAGATATTCCTGGTCTCGTAGCATTATTTGGGTGGTGGTTATAAATCGGCAGCGGAG
This sequence comes from Mastigoproctus giganteus, assembly GCF_048544385.1. Taxonomy (NCBI): domain Eukaryota; kingdom Metazoa; phylum Arthropoda; class Arachnida; order Uropygi; family Thelyphonidae; genus Mastigoproctus; species Mastigoproctus giganteus. The sequence goes on along the minus strand of NC_143584.1, from coordinate 110,779,350 downwards.
ATCCTCGTACAGTGGGCAGTCGTACATCAAGTGCCCCCCATGTCTCGCCTAGACCGCAGTGGCATGGGGGGGGGTGTCACTCAATTCGAATCCATGGAGTTTTTCTTTTATGGCGCCATGGCCGGTCAACAGGTAGGTGGCGAGAAGTCCAGGAGAAAGCCAAGGTGGATAGTTTGGGTACACCAGTTGGATGTCAGGAATACATTTTTTAGTGATTTCACCTTTGGTTGATGTTTGCCAGCTCTGGTTGAGATGTGCGAGGAGACGTTTGCGTTCCACTTTGTGGTCAGTTTCAGGGTCCACAGTGAAGTTCAGGTGGTTAGCCTCCCGTCCCTTGGAGAGTTGATATGTTAGGCCGCGGAAGACTATTTCAAGGTACTGTATAGGGGAAGAGTCCCTGTCAGAGCCTGGAGAGCGTGCGTGCTTACAGTATTGCAAGCTCTTGTTATTGTAAGTAATATATACCGCTGCGTGGTCTCCAGTTTTCTTCTGTTGACGGCCGTGGTGGCCTTTCGGTACCACATGCCAGCGGCATACGTTATGGCAGGCAGGCAGGCAGGCAGGAATACGGTTTTATAGAATAGCTTGAGGGTTCTCCTCCGCAGGCCCCAATCCTTGCGGGAGACCCTCATGAATAGAGCAGAGTATCTTCTGATCTTTTTCTGTATGTAGGTCAGATGAGGGGTGAATGAGAGGTTAGTATCTAGGACAACCCCGAGGTGTTTTAGTTCCTTTGTGAGCTTAATTGTAGTGCCTTGGATGCGGATTTCGGGTGGTCTCCTGATGTCCAGGGTACCTTTTAACAGTACTGAGTTGGTCTTGGTTGAGGATGTGCGGAGATTGTTTTCATCGGTCCACTCCTGTAAGGTGTCAATGGCACGAGTAGCAGAAGTTTCTAGCCTGGCTCTGCTGTCCTCTCGCAGTACCAGGGTCAGGTCGTCCGCGTATGCCTGAGGTGCCACACGACATAGGTCGTGGTTTAGGAAACCGTCGAGAACCATGTTCCAGAAGAGCGGACCCAAGACTGAGCCCTGTGGGCAGCCTCTGATTTAGGTAGGCGGTAGATGTCAAAGTGCCCGGCACATGGATGACTGGACCCAGGGTATCCCAGCAGGACATCGCCCAAAGCATGACACCGCCGCTATCGGCTTGTTTTCGTCCCACTGTTCATCCAGGCGTTATCACTTCTCCAGGAAAACGACGCACACGTACCCGGCCGTCCACATGGTGCAATAGGAAACGTGATTCATCGGACCAGACGACCTTCTTCCAATCACTCAAGTTCCAGTTTCGATGCTCGCGTGCCCATTATAGGCGCTGTCACTGGTGAAACGTGGATAGCACGGGCACTCGGAGAAGCCTGAGGCTATGCAGCCCCATTTTCAGCAGAGTTCGATGTATTGTGTGTGTGTTGTGACACATTATTCCTGTCACCAGCATTCCAATTACCGGCGAGTTGCGCCACAGTCGCCCTTCTGTTGACAAGTACCATCCGGGAGAGCCTTCGCTCACCTCGAGCATCGATGAGCCGTGGTCGTCCACCTCGCCGGCGGTTCGTTGGTTTTCCCTCCTCGGGCCACTTTCGGTAGGTACTAACCACGGCTAACCGTGAGCATCTCACCAGCCGTGCCGTTCCATTTCGGATATGCTCTAACCCAGTCGTCTGGCCATTACAATTTGGCCTTTGTCAAACTCGCCTAAGTCCGCTGCCTTTCCCATCTGAAGAACAAGAGTAATACTGTTTAACTGAGCTCAGTATCAGATGTTTTTTGTACTGTGTCCCGACCCGCGCATTCGCCGTAGTTCATCTGCAGTTGCTTCGATTTGCATAACGACTCGCTGGTCATAATGTTTTGGCTGATCGGTGTGTGTGAGATTTTATATATATATATATATATATATATATATATATATATATATATATATATAGAGAGAGAGAGAGAGAGAGAGAGAGAGAGAGAGAGAAAGAAACGGGTATGCATAAGACATTCATTTAATATGGCTATCTGTCCGCTCAAAGCCCCTGAGGAATTAGTGGAGATAGTCCCGAATTATGTCATGAAACGAAATCCTCCAATACAAGCCGTGAATTATTATTTTTTAATTAAAAAAATAAGTACGCCCTCCTATCCGCGTTGTGTAATTTAAATATCCCAATCGCTCCCTCACTCAAAAAAAGGGGGGGGGGGAAGCCCTCGTAGGGCAAGTCTTCCAGCATGTGGATATGCTTACATTTAATCCCTTTATTGCCCATTCCCCGATCTACCTTAATCCTGGTTACGCCAGTTTCGCAATGGCTCACGAAGGCTGTACAAAAATTCTTCGTGGGCTAATTGTTCAACGGCCCTGTATCGGATTTCAGATACTTTCGAGACAAGTTGAAATACCAGTACTTGACTTTGTGTTCTGTCTTTTATTTTAGTCTTGCCTGTAGCTAACAAATATTGCATAAAAAAAAAAAAAATTAGGGTTGATAATTGTTAGATAAAATGGCTTTCATTATGAAAACTACTTGTAAACTAATTCTAGCAACGAAATAGCTGGCAAGTAGAGAATAAAAATTGTCATTCTGTAAGAATGACAATTGTTATTATCTACTTGCCAGCTCCTACAAGTTAAAACTGAATTTCCATTAAATAAACTTTGATCGAAAAGTCTGTAATACCTCAGTTTCCTTGATAGAAATTTGAAAGTATAGAGAAATCAGTATATGAAGTCCACAAAAATATACGGATACTGGGACTGCACAAGCGATGAACGTAACGAAAGAAGTTGCGCGCTGTTTAGTTATCTCGTCACCACCTGTTAAGAGTGCACTGAAATTTTATGTATACATTTATAAATTAATAATATCATAAAACCCACCAAAAACACGATGATCGCGTTTGTTATGAAAATCAAACAAATTCCATTTCATGAATAATGGTTGGTTGGTTTGGTTTTTTTGGAGCATTAGCAACTAAGGCCATATTATTGCGGGATATGCGGTGGTCATTCCCTGACCTTTCCGCATCATCCGTATTTGGTGGTGATGGACTCGAACCCTGGTCTAATCAAGAAGCGTGTGTTACGCACTGCTGCTCCTTCCCACCTGGCTACGGAGGCACCATGAATGAATTAATGAATGAATGAATGAATAAAGGGTTACACAGAATTAATAAGGGATATCATAACCGATTACTGCCAGTGGCGGGTTCAGGGTAGGGGCACCGGGGCACGATTCCCCCTGTCGTTTTTCGGAGAATATATATACACACCAATCTTTTAAATTCCTTTTAGCTACAAAAAAATATATATTTTTTTCATTGTTAACATAATTTTTTTTTTCATTGTTAACATAATTTTTTTTTTCATTGTTAACATTTTATCTATTTTGGCATGTGGCTCAGCTATTTTCAACTGATTGCAGTTGGCAACACAGATGCTGATGTGATCGCCATTCTAGTTCGAGGCGTCACGGAGTTTAGTCGTGCGTAATGTTTACTTTGAAGTACAGTACTGTAATTGAAACTTTAGCTATGTGCCTGTGTCTGCCAATCACATTGTTTGAGTTTGAGTGTCATATTTGTTTTGTTTTGTGCCTTGTTTGTGCACAAAATGGTGCCCCTCCTGTCATTTTTTTCTGGATCCGCCACTGCTTACTGATATACAGATTTTAGTTCATCTTTCTCTCTCACACACACACACACACACACACACACAAGATTCTCGAGTTAAAATTTGTCTACTAAAAGCATCGTGGACAGCACATTAAGCTTTGGAATTCTGGCGGGCTCTTTTGTACATATATATTACCTTTACATAAATTCATCTAACAACAGCGTCCTATGGGGAAATTGCGTTATCGTCCATTCAAAGAAATTACACTCCGGAACAGCCTCACTCTATATCGTCGAACAGTCAGCGTTCCGCCCTCAAAGATATGACGGGAGCATATGGCCACTAATGGATAGCCATCAGGTTACCTACAGTATTGTTTCTCCTACCACCAAAACTGCCCTTTTCCAAATATGCTGAAAGACTGAAATCACTATGTTCTCTCCTGGTGAAACACTATTGAGAATTAAGGCTGAATCTGTGGTGCTCTGTACTGCATGATAAATTAACTCTTGTTGGAATGAGTTAGAGGACCACAGATCGCAGGTTTCCTCTGTATATATAGCCTGCGAGACACCGAGGTGTTCTATACCGAGGTTGGCCGATGATCGCACCATTACAAGTTAATGAGCAGATGTTTTTCTGTTGCGTTTAATCGTTAGACATATTGATCATCTTTCGATGTTGTTGCCCGTTGATGGCCTTCACCTTTCCTTTGGTTACATATTCCAGTTTCTTGGAATTGTTTCCATAGTCTTGAGACGACGTATTGAAGAAACTGGCAACTTCCGCGTGTGATTGGCCCATCTCAATTCTTGGAACGATTCTCAATCGATGTCATTCATCTAAATAATATTTCTTTACCATGCTGTACAGTCTTGTAAATAAAAACCCATCAAATGGGTTTTTATTTACAAGACTCTTGCGTAGCATGAATAAAAATGAAAAATACCATTTAAGCCTATTTCTAGAAGGGACGCGAAATTTGCCCTTTGCGGGTATCTTATCCGAATTTTATGTACGTTTTCTTTCCAGTTGTAAAATAATCTGTCACACTTTTCTTCAGTTTGCGCATGCGCTTTTCTTAAACCCTGAAAACCGTGTAACCACCTTACCTTTGCACATATGTATTTCAGTTATTGAGATAAACTATAGTCTGAATGTTATGAAATGACTCGTCTTATTATATTAAAATCTGTTCATTCTTTTCAAAATGAGACACCCCGAGACCGCTTTGATGAGCTAGAAGGATACTAATTATGTACTGAGGTATGAAGTAACATGTGTTCCTTGGTTATTATTACAGACGAGCAACTTGTGTGCTCAGCATGAGAGATTACAAAATATGTGAATTATGAACTTTCAAAAAAAAAAAAAAAGAGATCCTCGCAAGTTATAATCACCGTCCTTCCGCGCGGGATGGAAAAGGCGCGAGTTCGAATCACATCAGTGAAGCGACGAATTTTTATGAGCTTTTTCATAATTTGGCTGAGTCAGTCGGCCAGAGTTGGATGGTTTTTTCTCCCGGAAAATTGGGTTTTTCGTCCATCAGACTTACCGAAGAATACACGCAGTTTACAGACACAATATACTGATGCGCCACAGCCTTAGTTTCTTTGACACTTAACACACACACAATAAAGGGAGGGGGAGACAAAGCTATTGAAACATAAAAGAATACAAAACCGTTAAATATATGGATCGAAATATGTAGGATATTTATTACCAAAGGTTTGATTTCTTTTTCAAAATTCGCACATTCTTTTTGACTTCTTTTAATACTGTAATTCGAGTATATTAACAGACATTCTGCATAAACAGTTACCAGAAGTCTCCATGGTTTATGTGCTTGGTGCAGATAATGCGTCATAGTTTAGTAATGGAATTTTTCCACAGCACATTGCATGCGAAATGATCGAAGTGTTATGTATTCCAATTTTTGAGACCAAACGGAATTGGCCCTAAATACAGTATTGTTGGCAATGTAATCAAGGCCCTGTCCTATAATTATACACTGTATTTCTAACTGTAACCCTAGTCTATGTTGTAATCCTTGGTAAGACCCACGATTCCATTCCACCTTAACAGCTTGTTGGGCTGTTTCCAGCTGGCTCTAGAACACTTCACAATAGTGTGGTTGAAAGCAACACGTGCCGTTTAAGTCTGTCAGCACTCAGGCTCTTTTATTTAGAGACTGAGTGCTTATTAGGACCGGGGATACATTTTTAGGCTAACATTTTCACAAACACTAAACCAAAATACTAATTCTTAAATTAATAGGTTAAACACTTGTAACAACTGAATGAACATTGAATGGAAAGAGGACCTGTGAAATCAATAAGTTTGTTGCCATTATTTTATCATACATGACCGACTGGCTTTCTTATTCTGAGTTAGAAGGAATGTTATCCATTCTGGTGTGCATTCCGATTTTCTGTTTATTATGAAGGCGAGGAGGTGGATGGAAGGGATTCGAATTATTTATGCAATTCTTCGCTTCGGTCAAAGTACACCGTGACAATTATAGTGATTTCGTTACTTGTCACTCGTTTGGAGAGGACTGGATTCGAATTCCATCATTGACTGAATAAATTTCTAAGATCCTGATCAGTCGTGGTTGTAGTTAGCTGATTTTAGCAGAAAGGAGTGGTTTCCCTCCTCCCATGAGATATTCTGGGTTTTTCAGCCCGCACATCATGCAAATTGCCCGTGAACATCCACTTCTAAAACATAGTACGCGCAGGTAGCATAGTGGTTGCAATCGCAGTCCTCCACGCCGGATGAAAATTGCCGTGTTCGAATCCCATCAATGATACGACGGGCTTTTTTTCACTCCGTGGCTGAATTAGTCGGTCTGAGGCGAAGATAGCAAGGTTCCTTTTCCCCCTCAGAAGCTTGGGTTTATGTCCAACCAAACAGGCAAATCAACCAGAGAACATACTCAATTTATGGACATATTACACATGGGCAGAAGAGTTGGTTCTGGGGTGGACTAAATACTGTACTTTACTTAAGACATAATAAACAACGACATTGCGGGAAATGTCACTGATGCGCCTAAAACCCATAACTTCGCTCCACTAATTATTATTGCATTAACTGCAATAGATATGATAATGGCTCTGTGATACAATTGTCCAATTATGCGGAACTCTTAAGATTATTGAAACCCTCCCCTTGCGTTCACGAAGATATTTGCTGCTAAATAAATAAGTGTAAATCTGTCCATAACACTTTGAATATATTAGAATGGTCGTGGGGATTGGTGAAGTAATTATTCGCTGCAAACAGAGTAAATCTCTTGGAGTTCGCAAACCACAAACAAGAAGGGATTCAGTCCACTGTTTTTAATATCAAGTAGAGCTGGTTTTTCATTGCTATGCTAAACAAACAGCAACGTTGTACTAAATCGCAGTGTCATTCAGAAAGCAATATGTCTACCTGCAACATCATCTAGTGGGGGGATTGAAAGTATACGTGCAGGCACTCTCCAGTATCAAAGGTCAAGTGGTAGTAATCCTTTATTTTCCTTTCCTTTCGGACAGGGGCGACCTGTATGCACCAGTTCAGTTATGACATTTGTTGATGTGGAGAGATTAATAGATGAGTTCGGTCATCTTTCTGTCAATGAACTTAGCTAGCTTTTTTTCATTTCTTTATTTTAGCGAGCAGCCGGGCGGCGGAAGGTCATCAGGCGTCTGCTCCCAGTCTGTCTGCCAGCAATGCACGGCGCTGTACAGGTACAGAGAGAGCGCACGCTTGCGTTGCTTCGCTCTTTCTCTCTCTCTCTCTCTAAGCTGAGCTCACGAGCAGTTTTTCTGTCTCCCTTACTGGCACCTGCCTTCACCTGCTGCTCAGCTTTGACTCTGTGCGGACGCTGCTGGTGGGGTGTCCTCCCCCCGTACGTTTATCGATATCGAATAGGCTGGGAAGAAAGCTCGAGAATAAACAGCGGATGTCCATCTGGACAATTTCTGTAGAAGCACTCCCGTGGCTAGTGATTGCTAGGATTTTGTAGTTCGTGCTCACGGAGTTTTTACTGCTGGTGTTACGGATCTTTAGCGTTCGTGGTTGCGATGCTGCCATTGAGCTACGGACTGGAAGTGATTCATTTCTTGGAGTTGCCATACCAGTCAAAGCCTCGAGCCACCGGACTGATCCCACATAGGTAAGAAAGAAAAGAGATGATGTGCCGTGATGACGATGCATTTATGTCTAGGAATAATTTTATTAGGTTTAACGTGTTTGTGAATCAAAATAGCTTAAGTGTTAAAGACAGTCACTGAAATTTTAATATTGTCGATTCGCATTGTTTATTTACTTTGTGTTCTAAATTTGTACTTTTTTTACTGCTTGAAACTTCTGTAGAGTTCTCCTCCCTCACTTTATTCACAATTATAATATTAAAACGGTTTTTTTTCTCTCTAGCCAGATATCTACTTAGATTGAGGAAGTAGTTGGGTTCCAACCCACTGAAAAGCTCCCATTTTCGTAAAGCGACCTTTAGAATACACGCAGTTTACATACAGAATACACTGATGCATAGCTACGCGGGTTACCTTTTGCGCCGACATAACCAACACTCTGGAAAAATAGTTCTATTGACATATTTCGAATATGTATGTTCTCTGCAGCAAAAGGCGACAAGGTTATGGCATTGAGCGTAATTTCCGCGTATAGAGATTTGTAAATGATGTTATGATGACCTCAAATAAGACACAGACGAAGGGCAGAAGGAGAGAAATAAGTTAGCATGGTCAGATTTGTGAATAGCCATAACAGGAAGAAACGTTTTTAAAAAAAAAAATTATCATCGTCCCAAGTGGATCATTGTAAAGTTTTGACTACCTGAATTCAAATTTCCCAACGAATACGTTAAAGACTGCTACTGTATACACCAAGAGGCTTTGCTGATTGTGTCGGGAGTATTTGATTCCAACTGCACCTTGAATGTCCAATCGGTTTCGAATCTCGTGTTGGCAGAAAATGGTGATCAGTGATATGAATCGTGATTATAAAAATAATTTTAAGTGGGATGCTACCTTACTTATGTGAACTGAATTATGCAAAATGTTTATCTTGTTGCATATATATCTATCTAAATCTTCATGTAGGATATAAACTGGCAACTCCTGATTATAATTACTCCTTTCACAGCTAAAGAAAACCAAGGATTTTACAATATGAATGATGCAGTCATAAATAACAATTACGTTAATAGGACAGTGACATGTGAGAATAATTATAATGGATTCTAACACATAAAAGTAAGCCATGGGTTGGCTGGCATGTACAGCTGTTTGCAGTCCCTTGGAGAAGGGCTCATTAAGTATCAGAAGTCGATTATACGTAACCGCAGATGCAGGTGAGCAACTGTATTATGGATACACAGCCGCTTCGTCATTAAAAGCAGAAGGGTGCAGACAAATCCCATGGGTGGTGTTATGGGCTCTGTATAAAGTTGATTATGCTTGAGGGATCTCTGTGGTAAGGAGAATAAGCTCCCTGTATTTTTACTCTTTTACAAACCTATGCAAAGTCAGCATTTGGTTTACTGACTGTGTAGAGTATTTGATTTGGAAGGAATCTATCAGAGAGGGCGAGTGTGTTGGTGTGAGTGATAAGCCTTGGAAAGGATCAAAGCCGAGGTTGTAGGATCTCCAGAAGCACGTGTCCCAGATGTTCGATTGAATATAGAGCCTGTTAGAATTTTGGCCCTTGAAGACGACTGTCCTCGTTTCATGAATAAAGGAGGACATCCTTGTGATTAGCAAGGCAGCTGCAATTTCAGTAGTAATAATCTCAAGACTGCGATGATGGTCTTAGGGTAATTTTTAGAAATGTGTCGCACTCTGCGCCACCAGATTTCATTAATAACTATCTACAGTAGAACCCGGATAAGAAGTTTTTTCAAGAGACCGAAGGTTCAGAACTTCTTAGAAGGAAAAAATGGCCCAAGGGTATGAAATATTAACTACACAAATAAAAATTAAAATATACACAAAAATAAGTTAAAGATCATTTTTAAGTACTATTTCAGAATTTATAAATATTTCACTCTGCCTATGGGAAACATTTTTAAACTCGGAATTTCTAATTGCTTAAGATTCTGTTCATTAAACTCCTTACCAAGTGGGAAGGATGAGCGTCTTTGGAATTCCAACATACTTTATAGGTAACAATTACAATAAAATAGAGCAACAATCCACTAAGTAATTCGAACTGACAGTTAAACCTCAGAACTTAATAGCATGTGCATCACCCTGCTTCACGTGGTCGACTCTATCCAGTTATGGATATCGATGAAAACAATTGCAATACGTCACTTCCATTATATCAAAATGTTTATACTAAACAGGATTTAGCTCTGAAAGTCTCAGACTACAGAAAATTGACTAATCGAACAAGTTAGTGCCAAGCATCATTTTAGTTCGTGGTAAATCATCGAAGTAGGTGAAATGGCATCGTTTTTGTGATATCGCGTATTGTGAATGCCTTCACAACGAGTTTCCCTGATATTGAACTACCTCGAATAAGCAACACTTCGCCAGTGGATTCTGGCGGAATCTGGGTAGTGGTATCCGCCTAGACTAAGTAACATTAGTCTTCTCCATTGCGAAGCATTACTTATTGGAGGTAGTGCAGTACCAGGGCAACTCGTTGTGAAGGCATTCACAATTGTGATGTAAAAACTATGCCATTTCATCTACTTCGGTGGTTTACTACGAAGTAGTTGAAATGCAATAACTTGTTCGATTACCAAAATCTTCATATTGTTTAATTTTTTAAAATTAAAAATAAAGTATTTGTATATTTAAAAAACGTATTAAGTGGGAAAACGTCATTATAATAATACAGTGTGTATTCTTTATCAAGAACTTTTTATGCAGGAAAATAATACATTACAGTATATAGAGTTGAAATTGGGACTTAAGAAATCAATTACAATATGATAGTAAGTTTTCCCCCATACTGGAAACCTAGTATGGGGGAAAACTTCTTATTCGGGTTCTACTGAATTTAACACCTATGTAGGTTCTGTGTATGAATATGGACATCATTAGTTAACATACGCAGACTGATTTTGTGGAACTAGATAAATTCGCTGAAATCGTATGTGGCAAGGGAACCACTTCATTATATACTTTTCAGATCTAACCAGTACAAATTCTATTTGGTAGAAATAATTTTAATTTATGGCATTGTATTCAGTCTGTATCATTTCTGTTGAATTTACACATATCGAACAGTCTTGATGCCAAGAAAACATCAGGTCCTGTTAGTATTTCTCGGCTTGTTCTCAAAATATGTACTCCTGGGCTTACTCCTCTTGTGTGTTACCATTCTTCCCCCACTTTCTTATTCCATTGTTTTTCCTTTTGCATAGAAATTTGCTCATATCCAGCCAGTTCCTAAAAAGGGTAACAAAATGCTTCCATCGATCCATTGTAATTATTTCTACTCTTTCTAAAGTAATGAAGAAACCATTAACTTCCAACTATCTACAAACGTACCATCTTTGTATGATCGCCAGTATGAATTCTTTTTGTGTCGATCCACTAGTGATACCTCTATTGACAAATTCAGTGGAAAGTTTGGTGAAACTCTGACAGCTGCTATTGACATTTCAAAGGCTTTTGATCATTTGGCATAAAGGTCTTCTAAATAAGCTTCCTTCGTATTGTTTGTCAAATGTTTTTTGTAATTGGGTCTCTAGTTTTCTCTCTGACCGCCCGATCACTGCAGGTGATGGTAGACGGTCGTCTTCTTATTTCTCCACTATTGCTGGTGTTTTCCAAGGTTCAGTTCTTTCTCCCACTCTTTTCCTCTTGTGACCTTTTTCCATTGACCGGAAATGCTATCAATAGTTTGCCGATGATAGCACATTGACATTGTGATCCATCTGCCAATTTGAGAAACCTTTCTCTGCACAAACAGCTTCAACTTCTCGAATAATCACTACTAATTCCTTGAATTCTGATCTCCAGTTAATTCTCGAGTAGGGCAAAGATAACTTAGTTGATTTCCATCCTTCTAAACCTCAGTTCTGCCTTATATGTAAAACGGATTCTTCTGCTCGTACGTTCAGATTTCTAGACAAGATCACATATCTCTATTAGGGAATTACCCTGACTTCGAATCCCTTTTAGCATAGGCACATCACCATTATTGTTTCCTCTGTATTTAAAAATAATAAATAAAACTGGATTTTCTCTTTCGCTCTCGGTGTTACTTTTTTTTTTTCCATCGGCTGCTCATTCTGTACAAATTTAAAATCCGTCCTAAATTAGTTTTTATAATCTCCCCCCCCCCCCAATTGGCATCCCTTTACTGTCTAACTTCAAACTCTCAGAACCAACTTTTCATTTTCCTCATTTATTCCTTCAACTTCCATATTCTAGAATTTACATTTCCTTTACATTTTTCTTGAACAACCTCCCTTCATTCGTATTTCCTGAAAATTACAATCTAGAAAAATTCAAATCTAATGTCAAAAGTGTCTTCGTTCATCTTCTCAATCTTCAATCCATACACGGGACTAATACCTCTCGTGCTTAGAGTAAAAGTGTTGGTCTTGTGCAAACTGAGTAAAGCCGTTCTTTGTGCATAGCCCACACCCAGGTGCGTCAGTATGATCCCTGGAGTTTGTAATGCGATTCATCATCCTGTGTTCTGCCACTGCTATAATATCCAATGCCTCCACTCAGCACCAAGATAGGCGGTAAGGTGATAGTTCGGGCTTATGGCAGCTCATTCAAAGGAGCGTTTTTCTGATAGTTATTGGTCCTACACTTATTCCAGTTCCTCAACTGTCTCTCGGATCAGCTCATTCAGGATACCGTTGTGATTTCATCTTTCTTCGTTTCAGCTGTAGATATGCTCTGGGAATTATTAATACTTCTCTGTCTGATTTGGGATGAATGGTTGTGTTATGTACTGTCTTCCCTTAGCGTACTTTCCTTAACGTAAAGAACATCAGTTGATTATAGGTATCGCAGTGTTATCTTGCTGCTAGATGGAGAATAAACATATTCGCTGTGTGGCAACCAACTATTACACCTCTTGTAAAAGAAGCCACTTCCTCGTCCAATTATGTTCCATCTACCTGTTGTTGAGTATGCATGCCTGTTTATAACCTGCTTTTAACTGTTGCTGCCATCTATCTGTCGTGTGACCTCTAATTAACTGTTACTTTCTGGCGTGAGTTTTCCCATTTAATGTCAGAGAATTTTGTGCATATAATCCTCGTCGGTTCTGCATGGGAGTGTGATGCATAGTTTGTCCAATTTTCACTTATTTAGCGGTCTGGGTGTGAATGACATCGGAGACTGGAGGAATTCTCCAGAGGTCTCTTCGTTGGAGCAGTAGTTAGGCTTCACGTAGCCGAGTGGTCAGGAGCGCGAGTGGACCGGAGTTCAAGTCCGTGACTGCTAAATACGATTGACATTTGTATTGATTGATTGATTTATTGTAAACTCCACTGACCTGGTGGTTGTGCCAGAGTATAAACAAGAACATTTTTTAGCCATTCTCAGGAGGAGGAGGAGGAGAAGAGAGTAAGTTCCCTCCACTCCGTGAGTTAATCATCGTGTTTCAATCTGCATAACATCCAAAGGATCAAGTGATCAGTGCGAAATTATAGTAAGTTCACACGTTTGTATTGACCTGATTTTGGTTCGAATTCATGTGATTTTGAAAATACGGTTAATGATAATGTTCTTTTAATAATTAAGAATTGCAAATTCTTCTGGTCTGTGTAGACCGGAGCATAGTTCATGTCGGAAACTAAATAGAACTTTCAGGCCTGTTTAGTAGTCTCCGACTGGTGACCCATACAGTAATGGAGTTATTATTAATGCACGGGAGCAATATAGCTAATGATACTACTGCGCCACAAAACCAACAACAGATCCTCACCGATATTTTTAATAATAAATAAATATATAAAATATTTTTATGATTTACTATAAAAGTATTAAAGTATTATTATAAAAATATTATATTATAAAATATTTTATATAAAATATATATCGACCGAATTTAGAGTTCAGTAGTAGAAGACACGACGTTAGTATACACCGAGTGGACAGAAATCATAGGATACTTACTCTACTTAGTAACGGGTAGGCCCACCTTTCGCCCTGATAAGGGCAGTCACATGGCGAAGCATTGAGTCCACTAGTTCATGAAATCATTCCATAAGTATTTCCATCCATGCTTGTTGCACTGCTGTGTATAATTCCGTCGCATTCCTCTGGATGGAAGATCCAAAGCTCGAACGCACCTTTCCGCAGTATCCAAATGATGCTCCACAGGGTTCATGTCTGGTGAACGGGGAGGTCATTCCATGGTGTTAAAATCTGCGGAATGCTCTTTGAACCATGTTCTAGTCACAACGGCTCTGTGGGGAGGCGCATTGCCCTGCTGGAAGAGTCCATTGCCCTGTGGGTGTACGATGACCATGAAGGGATGCAGATGGTCTGCAAGGATGGACACGTGACCTGGACCGTTCACAGATGCGTCTAGACGTACCGGATGTCTCAAAGTGTGCCAGTTGAACACGCCCTTGACTATTATCTGCCTGAACAGCTCCATGTTGACATGACAGATATATAGCTTCATGACGTTTCCGCCAGATATGCACTCTCCCGTCCGGTCGAAATAACTGTAAACGGGACTCATCGGACCAGGAGACCCGTCTCCCAATCATCCACGGTCCAATGCCGGTATTCTTGCTCTCATTTCAGGCGTAGAGTCCTGTGTGGTGTTGTTAGCAATGGGACTCTGGTGTGTCGGCGGTTCCCGTAATCTATTGCGTCTAATGATCGCCTGATGGTCTTGGTGGAGACGTTTCTGGCACTTCCCTCGTAGAAATCGGCAGTGATTTGTGCCACTGTCGCTCTCCAGTTGGTTAAACAATGTGAGACAGATATCGACGGCCACGTTCATCCATCACCTTTTCTCCGCCCACAGTGCTGTACACGATGAGATGTTATTGCGGAAATGGTATATTCCCGGTACACTTTGATACTGTCGAACGGGGATAGTGCAATTTCTGTACAACCTCCTCGATAGAGTGACCATACGTCGGGCACCCACTATCATTCCTCTTTCAAAGTCTGCTAACTCACGACGTTTATCCATACTGACATCAAAATACCGCCCACGTCACCGGTTGGTCGCAACCCCTGGGGGGTGCGCGAAAGTGTTCCAGGTGGTTCATGGAAAAAAAAATCTGTAATGGCATCTGCTTAGATTTACATGGGTATATTTTTGTAAACTACTAAATATAACTAATAATATACAAAGGGTACTAGGAAAGTTTTGCAATACAGCTTTGTTTATTTAATTTTTTCAAAGTAATTTCCTCTACATTCAATACACCTCTCCATCCTCCGAAACCAATCTTTAAACCAGTTCTGCCAAGTTTCACTAGGGAGTAAAGCACACTCGTTGTCCCAAGCCCGTAGAAGGTCCTCATCACTGGAAAACCGCCTCCCTTTTAGCTTCATTTTCACATGCGGGAATAGTGCAAAGTCGCAGGGAGCAAGGTCTGGACTGTAGGGAGGGTGCTCGAGAAGTTTCAGTCCTGTCGTGGTCAAATATTCGGTGCAGGCTTTGGCGCGGTGAGCTGGAGCATTTTCGTGATGGAGGTACCAGGTGTCCATTCTTGACTTTGGCCGCAGGTTCTTCATAGATCCAATGACTTTAGGCAGGCATTGTTCAGTATACCACTTAGCTGTGACTGTCTTCTGCGTGTCCAAAACGACACGTTCCACAATTCCACTCGATTTGAAAAATACAGCTATCATTTTCTTCTTTACAGATCGGGATTTTCTGACAATTACGGGTGTGTCGTCATCATCAAAGACCCAAACTTTGTTTTGAGCCTTGGTCGGCAGATCGTAATAGTACAGCCAAGTCTCGTCACCTGTCACAATGTTGTTCACATACCGAGATTGTCCCTTATCAAACTTTTTTAACATCTCCCGGCACCAAGTCACACGTCGTGTCATCTGCTCTTCAGTCAGTTGATGCGGCACCCAGAGAGAACAAAGTTTCTTCACGTGCAAATGATCTTGCAGAATCGAACGAATTGCTGGTGCATTTAGGCCCAAAGTATCCTCTATCTGTTGGTAGGTCACTCGCCTGTTTTCGTCAAGCATTTTCCTCACAGCAGTAACGTTTTCCTCCGTAACTGACGTTCGTGGCCTTCCCGGCCTCTCAGAATCCTCCAGAGTGAAATTTCCCCTTTGGAATTCTCTATACCACCTGAATATCGTTGTACGATGTGGACAATCATCATCTAGTGCAAGAGTCATTTCTTCTAAGCACTGGTCTATGGTTAAACCACACACGAAATTATACCGCAAAACTGTCCTTATCTCATTTCGTGACCACGATGCCATCGCAAGCACTTTACACTCTCACTACTAATGAATAACTGAGCCCATTGACTTGGCGCGGCGGCTACTGTGCACGTATGAACATGTCTCAACATGCAGCAACAAGCAGCTTCCTGTGATTCATTGTTGCGTCATATTGCAAAACTTTCCTAGTACCCTTTGTACAATAAAGTAAAATGAAATTATATATAAAGTAAAGAATTTCCAACAAAAAAAAAAACCACATCTCCCACAATTCTTTATAATTAGTTTACTATCTTACAGTATATCGTGTTAAATAAATATATATGTATTTTTTAAATTCTCAAAGACCATTTTATGTATAGGTACTTAATAATATTTTTTTATTATTGCGCAATATCGCTTATAAAAACGTAGTACAGTACTGGAAATATTTTATAATAAAAATGCAGAACTATTATACGATTTCAGAGAATATAGGTTTAGTGGTTCGCAATAAAAATGATGAAAGGGGTCCGCTGGTCTACGTGAATGCAGTGTACCTGCCGAGCGGTATGTTCGTCCACTAGTGAGAGGGGTGAGTGCGTCGCCACCTTAATAATAAAAACGGCCGTAGTGACGTCACTAACAGACATGCTTACCTTCGCGCTTATGCCGTTCATAGCCGAATAGCCCTCGCTGAAATTTCAATGTTTCTGCTACCAAGCACAAAAAACCCAGTTGGATGATGCAAAAATTTTGATTAAGCAAATGACTGTACATTACGGACTATGGAAGCTCTGGCAATAGCCAAATATAAATCAACCCCCCCCCCCTTCAAATTTTTATAAATTTCATCCTTCAGTATTTCATAAAATTTTAAATAGTGTTCAAACAAATACGTACTGATATATTAAATTAAATAACTTAAATGAGAATATGTGATCGGTTGGTGTGTCACCGACACGAATTTTTAAAAACGAAAATTCAAGAATATATAAACAGACTGCACCAACTGCACCTTAAGTGTTTAAGGTATTATTTGAAAATAATAAAAGTTGAATTTCAAAATAATGTTATTATTCCGTTTAAATTACATTTGCCCCTTTTGCTAGCAGAGCACATCATAACATCCACAATATATTATATTGCTTTAACAACATATCTCACATATAAAAAAAAAAAAAAAAAAAAACCTCATCAATAATACATATTGGTTATTTACAAATTACTTCGAGATAATGGAAAAGAGACCCTAATCCACTGTCTGGTGCACAGTTCACCGGTAATAAAGGAACTGTAATCCCTTCCTGGTACCGAGTTCAACTATAAGAAATAGGAGGCAGGAACTGAGGGATGGGGAAAGCATGAAAGAGTATTACTGATAGTGGGTATAATCGAATGATTAGTAATCGAGGAAGTTCAATAATCAGATGATTAGTAGTTACTAACTATAATTCGAATGATATCAGTACAACAGAAATATGCATACGATAGGGAATGTACCTGTCGTCAGTTAAAAAAAAAAAAAAAAAAAAAAAGTGGGAGGAAGGAAGACCAAAATAAAAACGGTAAGAAGAGAAAATAAGTCTTCTCCGGGTCATTGTCAATTATCATCTAAGGATGTGTGAAGAAAGAACAGACATTTTTAAAGACTTTGAGCGGTGACTAGTGAGGAGGTTATCTGTCAGTGCGTAACATTCGCGCCACTTAGGTAATTAGTAAGAGATACAGATTGGTTGAAACAAACCATACAAGCAGATAACACTGAATGACATCTGGATACTATAATACATTTAAAACAAATTTTCTGTCTATTTGGTCCATTCCATTTATTTGTACACAAGCCGTAGCCTAGTGGTCAGGCGCGCGGGTGCATAAGTACACGTGCCCTGAGTGACCGGGGTTCAAGCCCGTGACTGCTGAATACGGTGCTGTTTCTTGTATTCTGTCTATCTTGTTAACTCCTCTGACTGTTTGGTCGTCCCGGAGTATAAACAGAAAATTTATTTATTTTTACTTATACAATTATAAATGAAATTAATTTTATTTATAATTGTATTTTATATATTTGACCTCCTGGTGCATTGCGTACGTGTATCCCAGAATCAAGGGTGGCTCCTAGGCAAAAGCCCATCTCTATCGTTCATCTATTTTGGTGTACAACCTCTGCAAAGCTAGCCTAAAAACATGTGTGAGGTATTATGCCACCGCCAATACAAGGCAGTTGCTGCCCAGTGCCCTTCTCTAGGCCCGGGTTTGCGTTATCTGTTTGTGCTGAATGCACAAGTCCCGCACCCACAGGATGTAGTGCAATACCAGCGGGTGCCGACAAGTGGATTACTAGTGGAGAACTTCCACAAATTATCCTCGCTACCACCGAGAAACAGTAATTATTATATTAAATAGATATATGCAACGCTGTTTTAAATATGCCCAGTCTCCCAATTCCTGAGAACCAAGAAAACAATATACAGCATAATTAAATTACATACAATGGACAATTAACAACACCGTCTAGTCTGTCCGCTAGAACTTTCAAACCTGCCTACAAGCACAATGAGATAGCTACTAAATGTTTCTCATAAACCTTGTGTTTCACAGAAACCAATCTTTACAATAATAATTGACAAAACTCAACGCAACATTAATTATCATAAATCAACACAATAACAATTCACATAATCTTCTGTTTACACATAAATCTTCTGTTTAGACATCAACCTTTTATGAAGTCAGGAGACGCTGAAGTTCTTAGCTGAGTCCTCAATATGACAACTGTTCTTGAGAAGGTTTTCAGAGCAGTAAAGTTATTACGGTCTTCAACTAAGACATTTACATTGGTCTCCAATAAGTTTGGAACCGCAGACATTAAATACGCTCTAGGTTGAGAGTACAATGGACAGTTCAGAAGTACATAAATCCACGTTTCATATTCCCCACGTGTGCAGTACAGATCAGGCTCCAGACCACGCTCAAATAACTTAGCTCGGAGGGACCTATGCCCTGTTAGGAGATAAGAAGTTGTCATAGAAGGTCTAAACCAGTGCTTTTCAACCTTTTTTTTAATAAGGTTGAAAAAATATATATATATATAATTTTAAATATATATATATATATATGTTATATGATAGTTATTACAATAATATAATTATAAAAATTACTTTTCATAATACAATATATATATATATATATATATATATATATACAGTATATAATTTTATTCTTTATATACAGGTACATACTAAGTAAACATCAATTATAGATCACTACAAAATTATAAAGATACTGTACACCTTTTTATAATGAAATAAACATATAAATTAAAAAATAATAAGTTTAAGTAAATTAAACCCAAATTACGTGGCACCCCTGGAACGTTGTTGCGGCACCCCGGTTGAAAACCACTGGCCTAAACCAAGAAATAACTCCAGGGATTGTTGAGAATTCCATTTGCGCAATATACTTTCTTGTTGCAAGCCCAAATTCGCTCTCGTCCCATCTTTTTTGCCAGACAATAGTAAATTCCTTCCAAAGCCTTTTCTTCTCATTTTAATTTTAAAGTCGCTGTCTGGGTCAGTTGTAATTCCAAGCAATGTCTTACTGTCCTTTTTTTAAGCAGTAAATCAAACCCCGGAAAGCAATACGTATATATATAAATCTACAGGAATCACACCGCCAAGTATTTGTAGTGCGTTGTTTGAAACAGTCTTTGAAATATTATGATCTTCAGAAGAACTGATTTTTGTGTGGAGATAAGTTTCTGTTTAACTTTTACCTTTGATACTTTTTGGTACCAAACACTTGATGCGTATGATTTTATACTGTATACCTTTTTATAATGAAATAAACATATAAATTAAAAAATAATAAGTTTAAGTAAATTAAACCCAAATGGTTTGTGGTCAGGCGATTTTTGGTTTAGATACCAGGTATGACTTGTTATTTTAATTTATTTGCATCCCCACTGTTCTCCTATACAGCCGACTTGTTCCTGTGCAGTTGTATCGAGTACTCTATTAGAAAATAGACTTGGCTACCGATAAATATCTATATACATATATATAGATATTAATTTCAAAATTAAAGTACCAGAACGCAACCCTTGATTAAATGATTACCAGAATGCCATTCTTCCAATCCTGTATGAATCCAGTGGTTGTGCATTATTTTTTTAAAATACAATATTGAGCAATTCTGCGGCTATAAATTCTAAGAAACTAGCAGAATCAAAGTATATACTAAGCGTGTGTCTGTAATGCAGAAGTAAACGCTGTAATCCGAATCAAAACTTATTCTTCCAGTCCCACTTTATATACTTATTGCTTATGCAACTGAAATAAACAGTCCCCAAAAAAGATATGTGGATTCATACTTCCAGGCCACACGGTGTGCATAGGTGGCGTTACTCATTCGTTGGCCTTGAGAAGAGTTAATGACATCGTGGAACCTCTGACATGAGAAGGTGCAAATTCTTGCTCTGAGTTTTCTTTCCCCTCCCCCAGCGCTTTTTTAGGCGTTTCAATTTAACCTTGATTGAACGGACGACGTGGGTTAGTTTTAATAACTCAGTGACCTTGAAAAACGCTCCTACTACAATATTAAGATGACAGCGTGGGCAACAAAAGAATTTTCGTCAGAACCGATTCTTGAAGCGTAATTATACATCCGGGATAATTGATATTACTCATCACGAGGAAATGGAAAGGTTCTCTTTGACCATTGACTGTAATGTCAGGCTCCAACTCTTTATTTTTCAGTGTTTGTCTCGAATACAAAAGAATATATTAATTGGATTTCCGTGCGCCGTTTCATGGATATGGTGACAAACTATCGGCATGTGTACGCATCTCTTGTGTTATCTATCTCATTGGAACAATGTACTAAGGGAACAGAAAATGGTAAACAATCCAAATTTAACTAATAAAATGGGATATGCATAATTTTTCATGTGAAAGGGGATTGCATATCTTACCGTAAGAAAGCTGTGGTTGCAACTTGCGTTTTAATTCGTGAAACTAAATAAATCTTTATTGAATGTAGGTGTCATTTTTAGGTGTCACTATTTGTTACACTCAAATGCAGTGGCACTCAAGGCCGATATTATCACTATCTACATATCTCTGAAAACTGAAGTCAATCTCAATTCAGTTAACAGCATCAAGAATAACTTCAGTTATCAGAGTTGGAGATGTAGTTGGTACTAATATCGGTCCTGAGTTCCATTGTATTTGAATGTGGCAGATTAATAATGCTTGGTAAAGAGAGTTTTGGTTGCATTCTTGATTTTGAGCAAAGAGGCTGACGATATATATATATATATATATATATATATATATTTTTTTTTTTTTTTTACATTGCAAAACCGCCACTTTTGTGGTCTTTCCCTATGGTAAATGCTTTGCCAAATGGGGTAGGCACAGTAACCAATTCCTTTTGTTGGAACTCTAACCAAGTCTCAGTGACGCTTAACACATCGATTTGGGTATGGTGATCAGAGCAGATCTTCGAGGTGCGGTGATCTGATACTGTATCGTGAAACTGGCTGTCTATTAGTAATATGGTCAGGGACTGTCATCAGTTGGTAGAAATTGGTGTGTTGATGTTTCTGCCGGAAAGGTTAACCTGTACAGTATTGTTGGGTTTTTATTTAGACTCGTGGGTTTCATTTCGGTGTCCCTCTTGCAAGCGACTGATATAGTCTTTTTTCTTTCTTTCTTTCTTTTTTTTTTTTTTTTTTTTTTTTATGTCAGCTGGTTTTGGGAATTTGGTTTACCTGCAATAGTGTGGTGGTTTTTTTGGCTTGTAGTAGTCATATGATTGTTTCTTCAGGCTAGAACGATGATTCGGCAAGTAATCTGAAGTCGTCTGGCTGGCATGTTATTAAAAGGACGCATAATCGCAGAATTTTACGGGTGCAGCATCGCGTGCTTCGGAATATATTCTTCCTTGATAGCATTAGTTATTTCCCATTGCTTGTAGTTTGGATGTGTCGAAGTGCTAGTTATTAGGTTTCATTTGAATCTTGTGGTTGGACTTGCTACGGATGGTTTTAACTGTACAGGAAGATAACGTGCTACATTTTCGTTTTGCAGCCTGTCAAAAATGCAAAATTATTTTGAATTAATTTAGTTTCTATATGTGTGCTGCAATAAGTCGTCTTTAAGGTTGATCTCGGGTCGTATGGGAACATTCAATTGACTTTGAAGGTGGCAGAGGGAAATATCGTGCACTTGGCTATTGAGCTGGTCCTCGGTTAGAATTACCTTCGTTTGTAGCGACGGTCTTGGGCTCCTAAACTCTGATTACGGCAATCAGCGTACTTTTGACACTGTGACAGTGAGAGCCTTTGTTGAGAGCTGTGTTGACAGCGTGACAACGTGAGATCCACCTTTTAGTGCTGGTGGTTGGCGTGCTCGTCGATAAGGTGATGTTATCGGGTGTGTTCTGTTTGTACATCAGAGATATAATCAAGTTGTACCGAAAGTTCGGTAGTTACTGGTTAACTTGCTGGAATACGTGATTCTCTGTTATTATTAACAGAATCGATCATATTAAGTCAATATAGGACTCAGTCGGGTTCTGTATGGTAGTTTGAGCTTCAAGATTGTCAGTTTCAGTTTGAGCCTTGATATCTGTTTGTGCGGTTTTCGTGTGGGCTTATGGTTGTCTCGCTCTGTTGATTTCGACCACAATTCGCAAGTGAGTTCATCGTTGGCTAATGCCAGTTCAGAGCAGTTGTTCCGATTTTCGCTGGTTTTCCGGTATGCTCAAAGCAGTTGTGGAGCGTATATTGTTGTCAGGGCTACTGTCAAATTCATTGCTACAAACGGTGTACCTAATGAACTGGCCACTATTTGTACTTAAAATTTATCGTCCATAGTAATTTCTTGCTTGTACCGACAGAAATTACTATGTATCCAACTCCCGACCTCACAGGGTTCTTCAGTCAAAATCTATAGTGTCAAAAAAGTATTTATTTTAATTTTATTTTAACAATTAAACACCTGGTTGAATTGTTCAGGATTTTGCGCCGAGATTACTAAGATTTCCAAGTGTCAGAACATCCTGCCTGTAAATTGCGTGTATTCTGTTGTTGGCTTTTGTAGTTTGCGGAATGAAAACCCCAAATTTCTGAAAGTGAGGAAAAAATAAAGCTTGTTGGCCAATGTGATCAAAGCCATTGTGCTTCCCACGAGAGCGAAGGGAAAAGTGGAATTTTATGACTATTAATATGGCTTATGATTTTACACATTGTGGACTAGTTTCTTCATCTGAAGCTTTCTGATTACTAAGAAATCACTGAAGAGATCACTGAAGAATTCTGGACTTTTTCTTATCCTGGATGTGAGGGGGAAATAGTAAAATTTGCGAGGAACTGTTATAGAGTCATAATAATTGAGGATTTTTGATTAGTTTTTGGGATTTATTTGAGTTCTTCTTTCTTTTGGATGTACCATTGATCCATCGGCACCTGTGAGACCCTTCAAATATTTAAAACTGGAGTAGATGGAAACTCCCGAAAACTCAGATTTTTCGTCCAGCAAACAGAAAATCGACTACAGAACACATGCAGGTTACAGACAATATATACGGTGCAATGTGGCCTTCGTCGCTGATGCGTCTAAAACCCTACAACAAAGAAAATTTAAAACTGGATTTTGTACTTTTTATAGAACACACACACACACACACACACTTTTATTTTCAAAGCGACAGCATTTCTTGATATCTCTCAGGTTGTCGTTACCTTCCCTTTCCCACCACCTACATACCTGGAGCCCTGTTTGACTCATCATGCCTTCTTTGCTTTCCATACCTGAACCATCTCACTGTCTGGAGTCTAAATTTCTAGCCACAATTCTGGCTTCCCCTAATATATTTGTTTCTCACCTATCTTGCAACTCCAGTTATTCTCCTTCCTCGTGATTAGCAGACCGTGGCTACGATCCGTCCTTCCACACCGCATGGAAAAGAGCTGGGTTCGAATTTCTTTACAGGAAGAACTTTATTCGGCTTTTTCCACAACTTGGCCGAGTTAGTCGATCAGACGAGGGTTACCTGGTTTTGTTTCATGGGAACTCGGATTTCCGTTAAGCAAATTGCCCAAAGAATATACTTTTTTAGTGTATAGTGTGTTATAGCTAAGATATAGCCGTTAGATACAGCCGTTAGATATAGATACAGCATTTCCCCTGGTGCTCTTAGACACCAGGGAAAAACCCCTGGTGTCTAAGAGCACCAGGGGTTCCCCCATCACCGCGTTGCTTTCATTATGGGTGTGCCAGATCACTGTAAAGGCGAGAGATTTAAAAGTGTATGGATTTTGTAAGTGTAGTGTTGTGTATCGTTGTTCTTCTAGCCATTTAGCCCCTAGACCCCTGCTGGGGCCTAACGTTGTCCACACTATGCCTAGTATTTAGATATTTACTCTGGCAGGTACTGCCACTTAATTTCCTGAGATTTCAGGGGCTAGGACCTAAAAAAAAAAAAAAAAAATAATAAAATAAATAAAATAAATAAATAAAATGAAAAATAAAAATAAATTTCTCGCTCGGTGGGGGTTAAGAAAATTGAGTATAAATACCAAATGAGTTTAGTGTGAATACAATTAAATTTGGTCGTTATTAAAATTTTCAAGTTAATTTTTCAAGTATACGCTAGCGTATTAGGTAGAGTGGGGAAAAGACAGAAATATGGGGACGATAGAGAAAGCGACCCCAGATAATCAGTGGGGCAGGCCCATGCCCCACCAGGGAAAAGAGGAGTGGCAAGGAGGGGAGTGGACGGAAAAGACTGTCCCCCCCTGCCGGGGTAGAGGGGGAAGATAGGACCATGCAAGTGAGCATGGTTTGAGAGCCAAGATGGCTAGCAGCAAGCTGCAGTTGGTCTTCTGTGGTATTGCTGTTCCCATTTGGGATATCACTCGTGGGACCAGGTCCCGTCCACTTTAGTCAAGTGAGCCGATCATGTCAAGTCCGGTGGCTTATTTATTTATTTATTTATTTTTTTTTGTGAAACCCAAACACGAGATGTATTAGAACCTATAGTACTTCGTACCGTGCTTGGCTTGTCACTGTTGAGCTGGTATTTCTTCCTGATCACTTTTGTTTGTTTCCCTTGCAGTCGACGTGCTAGTCCACAGGTTCGCTAGCCAGGGGATGTGTCTGCGCATATCATCCTTGCAGGTTGTTGTTTTGCCTACGATGGTGCCAGAGCGCCTGTCGGTTGTCAGTACAGGCGTGTTAGTGTGGTAGTCTGCTTTGCGCCGTCCAGTTCTGGAAGTTTATACAATTCTTGTCATTTGTTAAGTATGTTCAGTTGTTATTCCTAGTTGTCATGTGTAGTGTTCGGTTGTGCTCCATTGCAGCGAGCACTCGTCTTCTTGCGAAGAGCTCTTGGGCGTAACAGGAGAAAGCCAGGTACTCTTGTTTTGTATCCAGTATGTTGTGCTCCCGTCCTCTGGGACAATATAGGATCTTTGTCATTAGGATGTTGCGGAGGTCGTCATAAAGCTGGAAATCATACATTAGGTGTTGCCAGCTCTCCAGACTGCCGCAAACACAGGTAGGGTCCTCTTCTATTCCCAAAAGGAAAAGTTTGGCATTGATGGCGCCATGTCCGATGAGAAGGTACGCCGCATGGATTCCAGGTGAGAACCAGGTTGGGAACTTAGCGTATACCCTACCGACGTCAGGTATAAACTTTCTGGTTATCTCCCCTGTGTGGGAGTTCGTTCATACTTTATTACAATATACTGACGCTTCATAGCCTTAGTTGTTCTGGTGTTTAAAACACGCCACTCACATTTCCGCCATGCAACTTTTGCTGTTTCATGGCGAGCATTCTGAAACATTTATAACGCAGTCGGCCTAACCACACTCATTTGTAATACTTTCTCGTCAGCCTAATTGGTACTCGCCGGTCACGCAGCACTCAGCTCACCCGTTTCCATTTCAACCACCCACAAAAAATCCTGTTGATTTTGTTGTCATCAATCTCTCCATCGTGTTGCATTATAATTGAAGTCAAATATTTAAATGTAATTCCTCTGCTTTACCTCTTGCCAGTACATCCATTCCAATACTCTCTTCCAAACGAAGGATCAATGTATTTATTTTATTATTATGATTTCTTTGTCAGGCCCTCGTTATATATTGGAAACACTAGAAGCTTACTGCGCCCCTGTTTTGAACTTTCAGCAGACTATCCGAAAACAGAATAATCAATAACTTGTGTCCTTATCAGATGAAACTAGTATCTATAAAACAGAAGAAAGGAGATGGTTATATATAGTCGGTACTTCGCTTAATGATTTCTAATTTATTTAAATGTATTTATGAATAATTTCTGAGGTTCTCTTCCTTATCTCTGTGGAAATTTACAATATGGATATAACGATCATATCAGTTTGGGACTATCTGTTCTAGAGGAGGGCAGAAAATTTTCAATTGACTTCTTAAAAAAAGAAAAGAAAAACAGTTACCCACTTCAGTGGCTTCTTGGCAAAGTCCATGTGCTGACAGTGTCGGTACTACAGCCTGACGGTAATGGGTGTCTCCGAGAAGACCACCTCCCTGTACGACCTTTCAGAAGAAACTCCGAAAAATATTTTAGAGCTAAATTTTACAGAAAACAGAACAAAGAAGCGTTGGAAATGGAATCCCTTTAGATTCTTGCTGTGTTTTAAATTTGTGTAGGACGGTTAGAGAAAGTTAAACGGACTGCCGGTTGGTTGGTAATTTTACCTTGGATGTTTATTGAGACGATTGGGATGTTTATATTTCAGAAGAATTTCAGGTTTTATACCGAATTTAATGTTTGTTTTTACTCTCTTGTAACCATTTCTAGAAATCATAGTGCAAGCCACTAATAATCCATTTACTGAAGCATGTTATTAAACTTAAAATTCCCTCCCCCCTGCATTTCAATTCTTATTATAGATCATTCGTTGTATATTCTTTCACCTCATATAGATTTGCCCTAAGTGTACCTCTATGCTGTTTGTTTGCTCTGTATTAGAGATAAAAATCGGTTATTCCGGTGAATCTGCTTCGACTTTATTGTGCAAATCTCTATTTGTTTGGCATCGGAAACCATCTGCTTATTCCCCCCCTCCCCTGAAACCTCGGAAATGGGAACAAAGGAAAGATAAAAATGAGTGTAGTGAATGTGAGATAATGTACGTTCATAGGCAGCAGCGCAGCAAGGCCATCTTGGGAGTGGGAGGGAGGAAAGTATTACATGTGCAGAGAAGGACAGACCGGTTTAGGAGTTATGTTAATTCATTATCCGTGCTGGTTAAAGAAAATACGGACTTCCGTTCTAATCGCTGATCTCCACTCTGGTTTTGGCGCATCAGCAACCGAGACTATAATGTTCCAAAACCAGAGTGGAGAGCAGCGCATTATAGTCTCGGTTGCTAATGCTCCAATAAAACCCAAAGCAAGAAGGCAAGCATGCTCTCTACTTACTGCGCAAAATTGTTAATCTGCTTAGGACCTGTAGGATATGTCCTCATAATTATTTCTTTTGGGAAATACTTTTCCCAGACGAAATCATAAAATACAATTTTGATTTATTTTTTTTTTTTTCAAGGTTTTCGATTTCGACTCTTCAAATCCATAAAACGGATATATTTAATAGTCAATAACTTAAGCTAATATTTTAACGATATTTTCATTAATAAAATTTTCTTGAATACATTTGGGCGGAAATCGATTATTCGTTACGTTTCACGAATAAGCAGAATGAAGTGTGCGGGCCTGATTTTCTTCATATCTCGTTCCTTGGTACAAAATTCACATTGATGTCACAGCCCTGGAACCTTTTGATTAAAATATGTTACAGAATAATTTTGAGAATAAAGTATCAACAACACGTTTAGCTCCCCCCCCCCCCCCAACATACGACTTTTCTCCCGTACGAACCCTGCTTCCCCTCTCTCATCCCAATCTCTTTGCCTGGTGGACCTTGCCACCACAAACCTTTTACTGCTCTAGACAGTCCCCCCCCCTGTGGAGGGTGAGCTCCTCCACAAGGATGCCCCCCCATCTATCCTTTTAATTTCTAATTTATAGTTGTATAATCTTCCTATCATCTATCCCTTTTATCTTCACCGCCTTTCTTTCCAAACACTTAAACTGTCACCCTGCGCTCCCCTTAAAAAAAAAATAATAATTTTTTTTCCATGGTCTCGGTTCAGGAAGCTCAGGCGACCCTGATGGAGACCAGCCAGAGAATAATGGCAGCCTGGCTACCTCCTAGGTGTGTGTGGGGATCTGGGGTCCCATCAGGGGCCCTGTCCCCAAATGCCAGAACACAACAACAGACTTAACACAGTATTACACATACAACACTCGACAATTTTCTGACATTGACAGTAGCACTGCATTTCTTCACAGCATATATATGGCGTAGATGTGGGAACCCACAGGTGGCGCTTAACCCAAATACTATGCACTAACACTTTTAGTTCTCTAATAACAAATTTCTTATTTTCATATCGAAATTGTTGAGTGTTATGTAAAATAATGGTTATTACGCAGACATTTAAAAAAACAATGGTTTTTTTCTGGACCGAAATCTTGGAAAATTCTTTGACAAGTCATTGTTTATAAAGTGAACATCAAAATAAAGACATTTTCTTAAACACGTAGGTCTTATGCAGTGAAATTTCGCTTTCAAACATTAAACATAAAATAATGTTTGAATAGTAATACTGTACTTCAGTATTACTATTACTTCAGATTTACAACTTAATAGTAATACTGTCCTTCACTGAAGGACAGTATTACTATTAAGATTTGCCCTCGAAGCTGGAAAAATTAAAACGTATTGGTATATATCGATTGCTGGGTATTTTCGATACGCAAAACTGTTAACGAAAAGGTTCATATTTACTTTTGCAAACGAAAACTACTGCTTTTCCTCTCTAGGAAAGTGACATTTTGTCTCCCGATAATTTTTTAAGGGAATGTGCTTGTTTTTCGCTGCGTCATCAACGTCAGCAGTTAGCAGCTGTGCTGTAATTAATATTCTCTTATAATCCGACTGTTTTTAATGCATCTAAAAAATAAATAACTTTCACTTTTGCTCTTGGCGTTATTTTCCTTTTGGGCAGCAGTGCGTGCACACGCTTCTTGATTAGACCGGAGTTCGAGCCCGTAACCACCAAATACGGAGGATGTTGAAAGGTCAAGGAATGACCACCGTATATCCCCGGAGCAATATGGCCTTAGTTGCTAATGCTCCTAAAAACCAAATAATAAATCCTTTTGCGCAGCCGCTAAATCTGTTCAGATCAGAAATTCTTACTTCCATGAAATACTGTTATCACATTTTGAGGTATATCTCTCAAAACTTCTCTAACTCCAACTCGACATAGAAGAGGATAATCACCGTTAATATGTGACCCTCTCTTAGATGCTCATCCCACTTCCATTCACACAGGCATTCAATTTCTTGTTACTTGTCTTATATACATTCCATTCTGTGGGACACATTTGTAATTAGCAATGCCTTCCTCACTCTTCCAAATCAGTTGCCCTCGCGGTAGCACAGTAGCGCGGTAGTCTGAAAAATTCTAAGTTCGAATCCCATCAGTGACGTAAGGACTTCACAATGCAACTGAGTTAGTTGGTCTCCGGCGAGGATTATCTGATTTTTAACTCCCAGAAACTCGAGTTTTTCGTCCAACAAACAGCAAACCGACTGAAGGATACATGCAGTTACAGCTGCAATATGCTGATCCCTTATAGCCTTAGTAGATTTGGAGCCTAACATAACTAACCTAATTCAAACCATTCAAAATATGAGTATCATACCTTCTGCTCTTTCTAATTTATAACCTACAGTAATTCCAATATAGCATATTGGCAGTTGATAATTCCAGTCAGTTGTCACGTTTCGTTTCTATCATTTCCAATAACCTTATGTGCTTGCGGTAAAAAAAAAAAAAAAAAAAAACCTTGTGGATTATGACCCAAGAAGACGTCGCCTTGGTATAAGAAATTAACTTCTTGATCTACTGCGTTTTTGTTCCTTACAGTTGTTTCAATTCCTATAGCAGATTTTGTGTTTATTTTTATAATAATGAAGGTAATTTGTTCATAAAACAGATTGTAGTCAAAAACTATTCCACACTATTAATACTCCGAGCTTGAGAGGAGTGAGTTCATATTTTTACTGAGGAACTACTTTGAAACTAAGTTCTTTTACCGCGTGAACTTAGTTCCAAGGAACTATTTTTTATTATTTTATTTATTTATTATTATTACGTACAACTTCCTTTTCCGATTATCTTTCGGAAAAATTTCCAAAATGTTAGCTTCATTTCACCCTTAGGGTAATAACTAGTTGCCTTACGTGAAGCTTTGCTAGAGTGTTTGTGTCGCCCAACCCTTGGTGCGTTAGTGTGGTGAGGTAGGATTATCAAGCCAGTGTACCCTTTTTTTTTAGCTGTGGCGAGAAGAAACATGTTTATTTTCACCACCAACTTCAGCGAAAGTTAAGCTCTGCGTCACATAACGGGACATACGCTAGCCAGTGATAGATAATAAACAGTTACGTCATGCTGATAGATTAGGCCAGGATTACCTAATCTGCTCTTGACTTTAAGGTAATTTTAATTGAAATTTTAACTTAACAAGTTAAACATTCTCTTAACAACAAGTTGCCTTGGCTAAGGCCGCCGTAGCCTAGTGGTCAGGGGCGCGGGTGCATAAGTATACGTGCCTTACGTGACCGAGGTTCAAGCCCGTGACTGCTGAATACGGTGCTGTTTCTTGTATTCTGTCTATCTTGTGAACTCCTCAGACTGTTTGGTCGTCCCGGAGTATAAACATAAAATTTATTTATTTATTAATTTGTCATGTATTCAAAAGATGAGAAAATGGCTGAACAGCAGATTAACATTTTGGCAATATAATGACATCATCAAAAGGTTGATCTACCAACTGCATTTCTTTCGAACAAAAGGCGTTTTGAAGTAGCGCAATACCAGTGTTACCCTTTATGAAGGCAAAGTACCTTGTGCGCTACTGGCCGCCAAAAAATAATAAAATAATTAATATAATAAAAATGAAATAAATAAGGGGACAGGATAATTATAATCCCCTATAATTTCAGTCTGGCTAAATGGCATTAGTTATGTTATTATGTAATTATTAAACTATTAACCAAATATTTCTAAAAGAGCCAAATATAAAATTTGTAAGTCAAATTGTTACACGTTCCCCGGGCAGATAAACAGACATGGTGAAGACAATAGTTTCTTTACACATAAATGCGAACGCTCCTAAAAATTAATAAAATTTCTGTTTATACTCTTGATCATGATGTATTGCACAAAATTTTCACCTGCAAAAAGAGCATACCCTGTTCACTCTAACTGTAATTTGGACATAAACAAATGCATATTTTACCAGATAAAACATAAAACTCTCTCATTATACATCTGGTGAGTATGGGCTTGGCACACCCAGGGTCCTCTCTTTCTTTGTGTTCTCTCTCTCTCACTCACACACACACACACACACACACAAAATAAATCAATTTTTTTTTGGCTGGTGTAGCATAAGCCTCAGGTTTCCTTGCACCATATGGCTAATAATAATTATAGAAAAACTCTCGTAAACTGACATGATATGTTGTCTCGATTACGTATATGGTCAGGAGCGAGAGTGCATAGCACGCGTTCCTTGAGTGGACCGGGGTTCCAGCCCGTGACTACTAAATACGATAAATATTTGTATTGACGATTTATTGTAAACTCTACTGACTTGGTTGTCGTGCCGGAGTATAAACAGAAAATTTATTTATTTATTTATATTTGTTTATGCCAGATTTAAGTTACAGTGAACGGAGTACTTGTAGAGCCTCAGGTACGTGATATTGCAGTTCTTATGAGGGACTCACCTTTTGAGGGACTCTTTCCGAAAATGTGGGACTTTCTTGGTACAGGTATGCAATTCCGGGAACGTCTGGCAATCGTAACACTCACAGCAGAACAAACTTTGCCTTCATAACAATGAATTGCCCTGGTTCAAACACATTTGTTTGAAAATAGTCATTTTGGAAATTAACCTTTTGGGATGTCATGACATCGCCAAAAGGTCACGGCAGACAGGAACGTTGCCTAATTCAAACTATTTAAATCATTACACAGATCTGGCACTGTTGTTGGTAAAAAAATAATTAAGACGTGAAAACCGCAACTTTTTGGACCAGAATAGTATGGAGAAAAGACAAAAGTCTGTTCACAGAAACTTAAAGACAACTGAAAATAAGTAGACCGCGCAGTTCCTGCAAAAATATCAGTAGATCTCAAATAAATGTCTACCTAGTTATATAATGTGGACGATCTTTCTGCAATTTAGCATGCCATTAGGGCTCCGGATCTCTCACAAACAAAAGAAATGGTTTGAGAGAGTATCATATTATAAATTTTTGCTTGGAAACAGAATAGCATGGAAACACGTTAAAAAAATTTTTATATTCACTTCCCTGTATTATTGCTGGTAAAGATGGCTTCTAGATATTGTGATGTGTAAATATTGGCACGCGTTTATTAAGTCTACGATATTACACTGTGCAAAACTGAAGAACAAAAATCAGCTGACCCCCCCCCCTCTCTCTCTCTCTCTCTCTCTCTCTCTCCTCGTGATTTATTAGGTGTTCCCTTTCTTCTTACCTGCGAAATGTAAACCCACCAGTATACCCTCATTATACATACTTACAGAATAAGGATACATACTATTTATCTCGTCATCATCTTATACACGGTAATGATAAAAACATACGGAGGATTTTCCACCAAGTATGGAATGATCGTCATGTTTGCTCAGAATTGCCTTTGTGCATTGCTATCAAGGGACGCGGTCTGGCTATAAAGGATCGAATTAAGGAAGGATGAAACTGAATAACAGGAAAGATTTAAGGATAAAATTAGCTGATGCATTTAGTGTTGCCACAAATACCTTGAGCGTAACATTTTATCGTTGATATATACGGTACCACACCGGAAATTTAAGGGATACAGTCCCAAACATACTATAAGAATTGCATGGAAAAGAATATTACCGTTGCTCTTGTTGGCTACTAAGTACTATAGTACATCTTAATTGAAACAATAGGAGATAATTCTTCAAGAAAATTGAGATTCACATGTACCCACTGTAGGTGCATAAAGGCAGCTATTAAAGATGCGTATGTCAGTTGATCAACAAAGTTCTAATGATATGCACATAAATGAAGTAGTGTTATCCTAACTGAGTTAAGCGTAGTGACATTCTATTACCTAAGTACACTGAGTAGGCCAGAATCATGGGATGCCTACCTAGTAACGGGTAGACACACCTTTCGCTCGGATAAAAGCAGTCACTCCACTACTTCAAAAAAGCTTTCCACTGATATTTCCATCCGTGCTTGCTGCACCGCAGTCTATAATTCCGTTGCATTCCTGGATGGAGGATCCAAAGCTCGAACGGCCGTTTCCACAGCATCCCAAAGTTGCTCCACAGGGTAATGTCCAATGAACGGGGTGGCCATTCCATGGTGGTAAAATCTCCGGAATGCTTTACAAATCATGTTCTAGTCACCGCGGCTTTGTGGGGGAGGCGTATTGTCTTACTGGAAGAGTCGATTGCCCTGTGGGTGCACGATGACCATGAAGGGATGCAGATGGTCTGCAAGGATGGACACGTAACCTAGACCGTTCACAGATGCGTCTAGACGATTCAGAGGTCCCAACGTGTGCCAGTTGAACACACCTCAGACCATTACCTGCCCTGAACAGTTCCATGTTGACATGACGGATGCATAGCTTCGTGCAGTTTCCGCCAGATACGCACCCTCCCGTCTTCTCGAAATAACTGGAAACGGGACTCATCGGATCAGAAGACCCGTCTCCAATCATCCAAGATTCAGTGCCGATGTTATTTCGCCCAGTTGAGGCGTAAAGTCCATTGTCGTGGTGTTAGCAATGGGACTCTGGTGGGTCGCGGCTCCCAAAACGTATTGCAGCTAATGATCGCCTGATGGCCTTGGTGGAGGCGTTTCTGGCACCGCCCTTGTTGAAATCGGCAGTGATTTGTGTTACTGTCGCTCTCCGGCTGATTGAAATAATGCTAGACAGACGGCGACTGCCACGTTCATCCACCACCTTTCTCAGCCTACAACGCTGTCCACGATGAGATGTTATTCCGGAAATGGTGTATTCCCAATACACTCTTGATACTGTCGAACGCAGATAGTGCAATTTCTGTACCACCTCCGCGATTGAGTGACCCATGCGTCGGGCACCCACCCACTATCATCCCTCTTTCAAAGTCGGTTAAATCACGACGTTTATCCATACTGACATCGAATACCGTCTACGTGAATGTAGTGTACTTATGTACCTACGAAGCGGTGGGTTCGCCCACTAGCGAGAGGGTAACAGCTTCGCGTTGCCCAGGAATCCATGAATTCTATCCTTTTAATGTATAAATACTTATACGTTCGGCTGAGTAAAGATATAAAGAAAATATAATTAAGATAAATTATATATATTACTTAGATAAGTAAATAACAAAGATAGAAGGAAAAAAAAAGTTCTCTTTATACTCCGGCACCACTACTAGTGGAATTTTCAAGTAATTATTTTAATAATAAATACAGTTTGTATTTAAGAATCAATTGGGCTACCACGAAGGTCAACTGAAACGTGTGCTACTGTATTCCTGTGGATGACCACTCAGATATGAAGATATAGGAATAAGATATGAAGGAAATACGAGTACAGTATAAGCAAAAAAGAAGCTTGCTGCATATTATTTCATACAGTATCTACAAAATCGTGGTAAAGTTATACCTTTTAAAAAACTAATGGCTCAACAGTTTAATGACTTTAAAGTCCCGAATGACTTCTCAGAGTGATTGACACTTTGGATTCTGATTACCGGCTTGTCTAATTATAAGATATACATAACAGCTTTTCAAAGATGTGCTTATCTTCAGAGAACAAAATACCGTATTATGGCTCTTTGATATTCTATTAGATAATATTAAAGCTTATATTATTTTCACTTTTAATGGGCTTTTAATTAAGTTGAAGCTTAGAGGCTTAATTAATTAATAGCTTAATTAGAAGCTTTCGCTTTTAATTAAGTAGAAGAATTAAACAGAAGTGGAAATTAAATAACTAATTACCTTGTTACCAGTAAAGTTTTCCCGCAGTATAGACAGGCGACAAGGAAGGCCCACGGTGTCCTATACATGATTTATCGAATACAGGCATACCTCGATTAACGAATAGGATACGTTCCACGAAATTACTTCGTTAAGCGAAACTTCGTTTTCAGAGGTAAAAATACTATGGCCAGAATAGGGATACGTTCCTACGTAAAGAAAATGAAAAGTTTTTTTCGAACAAAGAAAAGTTTTATTAAATAAACAGTCAACTTACATACAAAGTGAAATCACATTTTAAAATATGAGGTTAAAGTCGATTGTTTATGCTTTTTTTCTCTTTCATAATTGCCTATACGGAGTTATTGCATTTAACACTGATCGCTTAACAATAACACTTCTTCCTAAATCAGGATCATTTTCACTAAAAAAATTTAAAACGTTTTCAATATCATTTAAGCACCTTTTTAAATCTTTGGTTGTTAACACTTTTTCGGCAGGAACTTCTTTAACTTCGCATTCATTATCTTTGTCTTCGTTGCTAACAAGGCTTTCTAAATCTTCCACTGAAAAACCATCATCTTCTACATTCAATAAATTTCTAACATCCTCTTCATCGACATTTTCGAAACCTATTGATTGAGCCATCTGGATAACTTCATTTCTAATTTCTTGGATGTTATTTTCTTCTTCTAGTACAACTTCTGGCCATATTTTGCGCCAAACTCCATTTAAGCATTTCTTAGTGACTTCTTTCCAAGAACTATCAATGCTTTCTTGCGTTTTTAATGGTGTAGTTTTTCCAAAAAGCTTTAACTGTCATTTCCTCTTTATCCTCTAGTTCAGTTAAATTGCTTAAAGTTCGACGCAGATAATAAGCTTTAAATGATGCTATTACTCCCTGATCCAATGGTTGAATCAGGGAAGTTGTGGTTGCTGTAAGAAACACAACTTTGACAGGAATGCATGTGTCCAACGTGTTAAGATCAGTAGGATGTCCCGGAGCATTGTCTAACAACAAAAGAGCTTTTTCTTCAAAGTTGTTTTTTTGACAATATGTACTGTTTTACTCCAGGACAAAAGTGGTTAACAAACCAATCAGTAAATAACTCCTTGGTAACCCACGCTTTTCTATTTGCTTTCCATATTACAGGTAAATTCATTTTTATGTTACCTTTTAACGCCCTCGGATTTTCTGAATGGTAAACTAATAACGATTTTAATTTATAATCGCCAGAGGCATTTGATCCAAAGAGTAACGTTAAACGGTCTTTGGCTGCTTTGAACCCAGCAGCTGATTTTTCTTCAATAGAAATGAAGCTTTTTGTTGGTAGCCGTTTCCAGAACAAACCGCTTTCGTCAACATAACACCAAATTTGGTGGAAAATTTTCACGTTTAATTGTTTCCTTTAGTTTTTCTGGAAACTTATTTGCAGCTTCAACATCTGCACTTGCAGTTTCTCCTGTTAATTTTACACTATGAATCCTGGCCCGTTTTTTAAATTTCTCGAACCAACCACGAGAAGCCCCAAATGTTTCCGTAATTTCTTCAGTTTGTTTAGATTTCAGGTGATTAAACAAAAATGGAATATTTTTTATGTTAAATGGGGCTTGAAATTGCGGACTTCGTTATAGCGAGGCTTCGTTATCAGAGGTAACGTTAACCGAGGTATGCCTGTATTTGCTTATGGAGATAGAGAAGTCATAATTCCACTGTATAAGGTAATTGTAATACTACACTTGGAACACTGTGTTCGCGTTTGCTGGGCCTAAAAAAAGACATAGAGCTTCTTGAAGTCCAAAGCAGTGCCTAGTGAGACCCGTCTTCGGACCCTTTCGAGCTTAAACTATCCTTAGAGACTTGTTGAGGTGTTTAAGGCTCTGAGAGGTGAAAGTAAAATGAATGAGGGTGCAATTTTCCCTATTTATAAATGATTCCAGAACTAGGGGACATAAATTCGCATTAGTTATTAATTATTGGATTAAGTTAAATTCGTGGATGATTGAGGCTGATAGCTTGGAGAAATTCAAAAGTCATCTAAATACACATCTATGTGGGGTGGAAATCAAATAGTTTATTGTTATTTTTAATTAATTTTTGGCTGGTGCAGCAAAAGCATGTACCATATGGATAATGCTGATTAATAAATGAATAATTGAAATGTATAAAACTAATTATTTTCACTTCATTGTATTCACGTTGTTTGTTTGTTATTTGGTTTTTAGGAGCATTAGCAACAAAGGCCATATTGCTCCGGGATATGCGGTGGTCATTCCCTGACCTTTCCGCATCCGGTGGTGACGGGTTCGAACCCCGGTCTAATCAAGAAGCGTGTGCTACGCACTGCTGCTCCTTCCCACCTGGCTACGGAGGCGCCTCTTGTATTCACGTGCCTTCAACGCATTGTTTACTCAATGTTTTGTAATACTTTATGTGAAATGCAATAAGCATTTCATGCTCTGCGACAGTACACTATTACTGTTTACGAAATTAAATAGTAATAGTGTACTATCAACGTTTTCGTAATGTAGTTTACATATTTCTTCCTGAATTTTTAAAATCAATTGAAATATAACACGTATTTAATATTTCTGTGGTGATTAATATAATAAGCATATAATAAAAAAAAAAAAAAACACGAGGAAAAATCAACCACTTGCATGCGCAAACCGAGAACATTTCGTTTCTGCGCATCCCCCACATTTTTCATTCACTCCTCCAATCAAAGCAGGGCACGGCAACCAACAATGTCCAGTGCTTTAGCTGCAATATACGATATATGGATAGCCTGCGTAATATGTATTAAAAAAAATAATAAATAAAAATAAATAAATAATTGTGGGACCATGGGTGCTGAACGCATAATATGCTAACGCCCCTAGAGAAGAGACAATGCAAATACCAGTTAAACAGCTTAAATTTTCTGCACGTATTATTAGCAGTGCTTGTGA
Source organism: Mastigoproctus giganteus (assembly GCF_048544385.1). Lineage (NCBI taxonomy): Eukaryota > Metazoa > Arthropoda > Arachnida > Uropygi > Thelyphonidae > Mastigoproctus > Mastigoproctus giganteus. The sequence continues at coordinate 110,741,284 of NC_143584.1, read as the reverse complement.
AGCTTAAAAATACTTAACTAGATCCAATTAAGTGCTCAAAATTCTATTTCAAGTTCTAACTAGTTCTGCTAAAATAAAAGGAATTTGTTGACTTCCAGTCCATTCCAGTTCAAAATCGGCTGAATCAGAACCTTGGAATGGGCTGTAGCGCACATATACCATTCCGGTTTGTCACACGCATCGATAAAGTAATATTCATGCTTGATTATTAAAAAAATAAGATATTTTATTTCATGCATCCGTTTCGTTAACTTTTCCATTTCCATTCCAGAACCAAACAGTTCCTTTTTAAATGAATTTGATTTTCATTTTGTAGTTACGAGTACATTACTTTTTTAATAAATTGCTCGGACACAGCAGTAGCATCAGAGACTGCTGTTCCGTGTAGGTAGCCTAGGCAGTTGCATAAATGAATGAATAAAATCGCATAAAATTTGATATTTGTGCTGACACATATGTGTTCCCCTTTAGTTCTCGATGATTTGGTGCCGTGCGCTACCTCTAAACTACGGCAACGGCAACTACATAGTTCACGTTGCCGTTGCTCGTCCATACTAGTTGTAACAAGTTATTACACTTCTGCATTAAGATAAGATTTTGATGGCATCACCTTGTTTTGTTTAAATTATTTGTTAATATGACGTCAAATTTAAGAAAAGAAAATAATGAGTGAAAACTCGAAGTGTTAAGTCTGAATGGGAAGAAGATTTTGAATTTATCGATAAGTTGGAATAACCTATGATTCTTTTTATCTTCAATGTTTCTATCACTAGCTCATTATAAATTTAGTAACTTAAAAGGTCATTACGAGATGAATTATGCACAGTTTGACTCCATATCCTTTTATTCAGAATTACAAAAGAAAAATAAGCGTAATTCTTTAAAATATGGCCTACCTAATATCATTATCGTCTTTTAAATAAGGAAGCAGGTCGACCTTGACTGAGGCCAGATTCATTACATCGTGAAACATTGTTTGCTAAACGTCCATACAGGAAGGATAATTCATCACAAAGAATATGGTGGAAGTTATTGAAATTTTAGATCAAAATAATTCAAAACTTCAGATTAGTAACACGATTTCCCGTTATACAACAAAGCGGCGTATTTTTGAAATCAGTAAGGATTTTGAGAGGAGGTTGAAATATAATATAAAATCCTGTGTAAGCATCCTGTTTAGCCCTTAACGAATCCACAGACATTTAAAAAATGAACGTCACAGACATTTCACTTACACAGTTAACTTTGTAAGTTGTTTCCGCAAATGTAACTGAAAGAAGAAATTCTAGATTTAATAGACCTTAAAGAAACAAATTTTGATATCAATGTAAAGAATGCACTAGATACAATACAAAAACTGCATAAAGCATAATGGCTTTAATTAGGCAATCTCAGGCAGCTCTCCCCCCCCCTTCTGTTACATTTTTGAGCTTGCACAACATAGAAATCGGCCCCTGCACACACTTGGATAAACATAATACACGATAAACCCCATGAACTGATCACCAGTTTATCATGTACTGGCCAAACTAGTCACGAATAAAGGTTACAGTGCGCAGTTTGGTCGCGAAATGTTACCACGATAATGCCAGCGACCAAATATCACGCACTTAACATCAGAGATATTTAAAAACACGTTTTTTCAATGAATTCCAAGCAAGCAACCAACATTATTTAGTATTTTCCAACAAGTTTCAAAATGGTAGATAATGTTGGTTAGTTGCTTACAAGCAACTTAGAATAGTTTAATTAATAGAACTCAAGGTATTAACTCAGAATTTCCGAAACTACTGTGGTTGTTACAATGCTCAAAACCCTTTTGAGCATTGTAACAACAATAAGTGTAGTTCCTTGTAAGGCTGAATATGTGCTTCTGAAACGTGTCACTACCGGGCTCTTTATAAGAACCAGTGCTCGAATTGAACCGGAATACTTCTCATTGATAAATCTGGCCTTTTTTTTTTTTTTTTTTATAATTGAGCTGAAAGCATTCCAGTTGTTAAATTTTTAATTTATTTCTGAAATGTTAATCGGTAGCGAACCTATTGCCGATTACAGGTTCGGCCATATTCGATTAATTGGGTTTCCGAATGTCCATTCGGTGAGAACTAAGAACTCATGTATTTTTTTTTTTTTTTGCTTGAGTGGATAAACTTTGCATCAAAAAAAATATATATATATCTATAATCTAGTGTTTTCTTGTGCCAAATATTTGTTCCGGTTAGTAGTATTTTACAGTTTGAGCGCTGATTACAATAATTTTACAAGGTATAAATATAATAAAAGAAAGATGAATTATTTCACTTATGAAGCATTTTGCTTCAATTATCCTTACATGATATCGTACCGAAGAACATTTCTGTCTACTCCATTACGTTTAATGTTCATCATGAATTTTTTTTTTTTTTTTTTAATTCGGCAACATTGAACCAGTTAGAAGTTAATATTTAAATAGACTATATTATTTGTAGGTGTATCGTGAAGCAGCCGTCTTTTTTCCGATTTGAACCAGCTGAGGAAACTAAGTGCGAAAACAATATATAATATAATAATTGTCTCTTACAGCGACCAAGATCTGAGACGCTGCATGGATAGATGTCAGCGACAGGTGGGAATTCGCGAACAGCAGTCATAGAATTCGTGATATTCACAAATAGAAGAAAAAGAAAGACTAACCTTGATATGAGCAGAGAGAAAGGGGATTGTCAGGAAGAGAAGGCAGATGCAGAAAGCAAATCTCAGTATACAGAAAAGACATTGGCAAAGCGCGTGATAGAACGACAAAGACACGAATGCAGCGCGCGCACACACACACATACACACACACCCTTCCCTGATGAAAACAGTCCCATCTGTCTGGGGAAGGATTCTAAAAATGATGTCGGGTTTTCAAAGTGTGTTCCGAGATTTTCTCCTTTCTGTCCGATTACCAAGCGTTTCGCTACCGTATGGTGATGAGGGCTCCGAAAGGGGAAGTTCACTTACCCCATAAAGGTTTAGTAACCCCCTCCTTTCTTCCCCCGAAATTGTAGTCAGCCAAGGACGACCATTCGAGGTTGTTAAAAAAAAAAAAAAAAAAAAAACCTGGGTGAGTGCCTGGAGTTGAGGGCACGAACGAAGAAGGATTAAAAGGAGGGCCACAAAGGGGACAGCGTGCGAGGTAAGGAAAGGTGAAAGGCAGAAGACTGATGAAGTAAAAAAACTGAAGAAAAAATGGAGCAAAAAATAAAAGGGGAAGAAGTGAAAAAAGACAGGAAGGTAAGAGGGTAGGGTAGGGGAAGGATGGCGAAAAAACCAATGAGTTTGGATGTACTCGTGAGGCCAGCAGATCCCTTGAACCTTTTGCACACGGTGAAAGAGTGGCTGGTTATTTTAATTTTCCAGTAGTCTGATGACGATCTGATTGAGCTCCAAAAACTTGTAGGAACCCAGTTGATCATGAGGTAAGTGACAGTACTAAAACAACCCTTCCAGTGGTTTGTATCTTATGTTACTAATCTCTAGAGACGGGTTAGAATGGGAGACGAGATGTCGGAAACCAAACTTTTCATATTTCAGAGCTACAAATTTATCGTGTGGACAGCTTAAATTTTGATTGCATCTTAGGGTGACGTATAAAGATTTTTTTCTGCCTTAAAATCATCTTTCAGTTGCCTCTGGTACGTCAAACAGCCCTACATGTTTACTTAGGTTCATTTCTCAAGAATGAACCGCATTCGGAAGTATTCTTCTGGGTATTTTTGTTCTCAATCGACTTGGTAATGTAACCATGTGCAGTTATTCCGTCTTCTTGATCCGTTATGAATTGTACTATTGTAGTTATTTCATTCATGTTGCTTTCCTTATTGGGAGAAACTTACTTTTCAGTAATTTGCCATAAAAACTGCTCTCCTTGCTTATAACTGACTCTGTAGAACAAATCTTGGATTCCTGATTGTTTTTATTTTATATTTACAGCGTGTCCCCAAATTAAATTAAATAAGGCTGTGAAGTAGCAGTATATTGCGCGTATCAGTATTGTCTGTTATTGCGCGTGCTGTTCTATCGGTTTGTTGAACAAAAATCAAGTTTTCGGGAGAGAAAAAAATAAAAATAAAACAACAATGTAACCCCGTCTGAGACCGACTAACTCAGCCACGTTGTGAAAAATGTCAATAAAAATGGACATTTTTGTCCATTGACGCGTCATTGGCAGGATTCGAACTCCGGCTTTTTCCACCCTGCGTGGGAGGACGGTGATTACAACACTGTTTGCTACCCACGAAGAGAGAGAGAGAGAGAGAGAGAGAGAGAGAGAGAGAGAGAGATTACCTTGTTAATTTTCACTGCCAGTGAAGTATCTTTGTATAATGTCCGTAAACTGTTTGTATTCTATGATGAGTTTGCCCATCTGACGGGTGAAAAAAGCCGAATTTCTGATGGGGGAAAAAGAAGGGAAAAACCCGTTCATCCTTCACACGAGACAGACTAACTCATCCACAAGCGTGACTTCGTTCATACTATCTTAGATCACTATTGGTCTACTCTAAGCTACTAAATTTTATTTTATTTATTTTTTATGGCCTTCACTTCAACAACTCAGCAACTGATTTAGGAGTTAAGCATTGAAATTTTTTTGAGTTTGTTTATATCACGTGTGAATAAAATAAAAATAAAGGAAGAAGAAGAAGAATTTTGCCTTCAGTGACCGGGAAGGGAAATCGATGACAGAGTTCAGAAGTAAATGAAGGCTGAAAAGCTCAGTTTTAGACCTAGCAAATTTTCATAGGAGGAAGACATGTGTGAGGCGAACCGTAAATCCGCAATTTAAACACTATTCACAATACATACATAAGAATCGAATTATGTTTCATGTCCTCCGTGGTAGTATGGTGAGTCAGCTTCTTGCCAATCTTTTGTTGAAGCCTGGTTCGAATCCCATGGGAAGCCAGAGTTCCTGAAGGGGGTGTAGTCGCCCCTAAGTCTCCGGTTATTTTCCCCCCCGCACACTATAAATCGTCCCGTGAACACACACCTGCACAGATATAATACACAATAGAGACTAAATGAACCATCATGCTACGTTGATTGGCGCACCGTGACCAAAGTAGCCGATGTATCTAGGAGACCACAACCAACCAGTTTATTTCTATATTCTCTCATAAACATGTAATCAGAGGAACGAATTAGACTACATATGTGGATTTAAAGTAATCTTCGTGACTAGCCTGTTCCTAAAAACTAGCCGATATCAATTCATTTAGCTTTGTGGACATGTCTTGGGACAATGTCTCTGAAGCAGAAGAATATTCTTTGGGACCACTGCATCGAAATGTCTTCTAATAAACGAATCTTTTGCCTGAAGCACCAGTTTTGTGACCTTTTGCATTGTTAGCAAGCACAGAGGCACTTAATAGCTTTAACCGTCGTCTGTATCGAACTATGTCACGCAACGCGTCTCCAATCTTCACCCCTTCTTTGACGTCAGGATTGCATGACGATCCTTTCCATCCTTGAAGGCCTACAGCATGACACGAGGGTTTATATAATAGGCTTGTCCGCAAACCTTTAAACCGAATAACACTTCCCCTGCTTGGTTACTATGCTTCGTAAAGTGCCGGCATACTGGTGTTTGTGCATGCCACGAGTCCCTTTATTAGCGTTGGTTTAGTGCAGAAAGGGGTAACGACAGCTTTTATTGCGGTAACAAAGGGGTGAGAGAGTGAACGAGCGGATTTTTTTTTTTCTAAAGTACCCTGTCTAAAAGCCCACGTTGGAATCAATCATAGAGGAACTTTCGTGGTCTTCTTGCCTTTCATTATAATTGGGAACGACTTTTCGAGTGATTTACCCACTTTCTTCTTCCCCTCTCCTTCCCTGTTTATTAAGCAAGGCGCGTGCACAGTTTTCACCCCGAAGCTATTCTGTCCATTGCTTTCTTAATGTAATTTTTAAATAGTGCTATCTGCTAATAGTTCTTGAAACAAATAGAAATTTATAATTTCTTATTTTTCTAACTAAAGCATGAACTGAATTTTAAATGCATTTCATATACATTTTTTCTTAGTAAAGTTGTGTAATAGTAAGCAAAATAATAAAGAACGGTATGTTTTTTTTTCTCCGAGCTTTTCTGAAACTTTTAAAGTCTCAAAAATTAAAGACTTTTTGAGACTTAAAAGTCTTATTGTAACTTGGAGACATTGAACAGCAGTTTTTCAATTTGTAAATTGTCCAGGAAGGAATCCGAATCTCTGGAACTTTCCTCTTTCCCAACATCTGTTTCTTTATTATTTCATTAATGTTTCATTTCTTGCCTGTTTCCCACAATTTGTTTCGTTATTTCATTAATAGACCCCTGATTAACTGCAATTTATGGTGGATAATCAAGGATCTATTTGTTTGTAATGATGAAATAACTGTCAGAAATTATCTGCATAGTTCTTCGGGAAAAAATATAAGCAGTAATCGTGAGGAGGGGGGGGGAAGGAAGCAGATTTTGGGACCTATGCCTTTGCAGATTATCACTCATTATTTGGCCGACAGGGCTAGCCGGGTGGGTAAAGTGCCTGCCTGGCAACCCAAAGGTCGCGGGTTCGAATCCCGCCTCGGGCTTGGATCAAAGTACTGCAAAAACCTTGGGAGGTGCATTATGGCCACAGAAGCCGATGCGCCAACAACTACAAAAAAAAAAAAAAAAATCCTCATTATTTGTAGGGAGATGCTGGAATTTTTAATGTTGTCTGCGCGAATTGTGCGTATTGTCTGGGCGCAACATCCGAATTTCGGTTAAAAGCCCCCCCCCCCCCCCAATAACGCTGTAATTGGTGATAATTCCTAAATAAAGCTCATTTGGTGTTCATCAAGATTCATGTCCCGAATCATATTCTGCAGGCACTCATCGTTACCGGCATCACTTTGGGGTCCCCCTCAATATTAAATGAAATGTTTCGGAGTGGAACATCATGAACCGCATCCCAGGCTTTCACAGAACAATCCAGCTTTTGTTCCTAATTTAGTAACTGACATGCGTTTTATGTTTTGCTACGTTTCCCGCTTCGAATAGGATTTTGACTAGTTGTGCATAATCAAAATAGCTAAACTTTTAATTTCCATGAGTAAAAGAACGTTCTTCAAAATTCTCGTATACTTCAGCCTGTTTTCTGTACTGGAAATTACTTCGGATATCTTCTTTATTGTAAACGAAGGAAAGGACTTAATTGTTTTCATTCTATCAATGTGCATACGATTGCTATGAAATAATTGCATTTTGATTATACTGTAATTAGTTTAATAATCTGGTGACATAGGTTATGCGAAAGAAACACAAGTGGATTATAGTTAAATTTCTTTGTTTTTTCTTGATGATTTTCAGTTTAGCTTGGATTATGGCAAATAACCCCGGAGCTAATATATAATTCCCAGTGCGATTAACACACATGCATGGATGTCACATAAAAAAAGAAAGAAAACCTTGCTCATCTTTTAATAGTTGAACTAAAAACATTTCACGTATGTAAAGTTTATAACCTATTTATTATTAATATTCTACAAATTATGTTTCATGGATCTTTTCCCCTCCGTTTCTTCAGTAGTTGTACTTTTGATGTTACACTGTCACAGAAAACAACAAAAGACTAAAGGTAAATAACAAAATTGTGGCGGTTTAACAGCCTACGATTTGTAGACTGTATTTATTATCAGTCGTCTAAAAAAAAAAAAAAAAAAATGCGCTGTTGAAGTTCGTTCAGTTCAACTATTTAGATCAAAGATAACTGTGCAACGTACCTTTCAAACATTATATTGTATTGTATAAACATTACCTGTATACGTATATATTTTAATAACTGAATCTTCATTTCCTATTACCACACGGCGTTTGCGTAAGCTATATAATTAAAACCAAGCACCAAAACGAAGGCGAATTATAATTCGCCTTCAGTTTGATTCTAGTCATATTACGATTATTCAACCGTAGCTCTCAATGTCAGAGCGTTAGTACTGTTGGGTTGCTTGGAATTAGCAAGATTGGCTTATCAAGATGTTCACAAATTACGTAATGTAGGTGAGGAGTGGTGGTCAGTTGAAATGTGTTACGGGTGCAGGAGAGGTAGCACAGATGTTATGTAATGATTATTATTTTTTCATAAAAAATAAATAATGCTATCCATTGCAATATTTTATGTAATGAAATTGAGTGAAGTAAAAGTTGCTGTTACTCGGGGTATGTTTAAAACGTATAAAAAAAAAACTTGACCCAGTCAATCGAACGGTAAAGTTCATTAATGGTGGCTTTCGGCGCTATAGAAAACTTTCCTGTAACTCTTCTTATTGGAATGGCATGGCGGTCATTATCTGTAACCATGTGATGGACTGTATACCAGCCGAAATTGGTCCGCGCCTCCTTTGCTCCATAAATGGCGGATAATCAAGGATCTGCTGCACTTAAATTATTATCTTTTTGATATCGCCCGCGTTGTAGTAACGCTGGAACTTTACGACTGGATCATCACGTTTATGTGGTGATGCTAATGCTTGTTACAGAGAACTGGCACTGACCTGAATAGCCCCAGGGATAAAGCTGCCACGAGTGCTGCTGAATCCAAAAAACTTCTAAATGGCGCCCTGACACGACGCATGGTTTTTACCGAAGTGAAACGAAGAAAACGCCCAATTTACGGACACACTGATGCCTCACAAACTTTGTTGCCTTGCTGCCAACTCTTGAACTACCATTCTGAGACGCTTCGCCTCGGATGTCCAATAATTCGCGCTTTTTTGCCTGTCCTGGTTAGAAAATATCTATATGTTAATGTAATGTAATTAACATGTAAACATTTAAGCAGCTGTTATGAACTGCTAATTGTACGTAAAGATTGATATACTAAAATATATATATATATATATATATATATATATATATATATATACACTTGACTCCATGTTATTTATGCAATTTCAAATGGTTTGAGCCCTTGAAGTAGAAATTAGACAAAAGACAAACTTATTTCCTGCTAAGAGCCGAGCCTAATATATTAAATACTATTGCATTCTTATTGCTTGACGTTTCGGATCAAGCTTTGATTACATATTATCAAATTAAACTTGAGCTGTTAACAGGTTCTTTCCAGTTTGCTTCAGTTTTTTCGAACAGTGAGATCCTGTTACGAAAAAGTCCACGCGAGTGTCATGTTGAAAGAAAGCTTGAGGTCCTTATCGCTTGAAACCGTTCAATGGTGGGCGAATGGCATTAACTCCGAATGTTAAGATGCAGAAGGCGCCTATCAATTGGTGTAGGACATCAACCTTAGTAGTGACCCTGCAGAGTAGGTGATAGTAGTTGCAGGTTGTTGTGTCATGTCGTTTCTTTCAGCATGTATTAATCACTTAAGAAAACTTCTGAAAATTTCTTAACATTAAAATTAGCTACTTTAAAGAACAAATTTCTAACAAATCGAAACGTGATTTTGAAAAGCCCAACAGTAGAAAGCTTGTCTTTTGTCCAAGTGGTAGTCGTGTTTTCTGCTTCCGTGTTAAAGCCGTTGGCCCAGATTTAGCTCACCATTAATTCCACCTCTTTTATATCCTGTGTGTGCATTGCAAACATTCTGTGAACAGAAATCTTACCAATGAGCATCTTACTTTTCCTCTAATCCTAGTCGTGAGGACAAGGATCACAGCATTAATATGGAATTCTATGATCCCTTTGGAAGTCTGTTAGCTCAGCGCCATCTATCTTCCGTATTTCTTTCATCTTCTTACGTTTTTGCGTGAATGCAGTTGCTTTTATACCTCTTCCTGATGAAATATTTGAAGGAAAAAGGATCACTATAAAATGTCAGTGTAACAGTAAGTCTCCTTTCAGACATAAATTTATCGTAAATAAATTGTATAACTGACTAGAAGAGAATATTCAGAAGTGAAAAATTCCGGAGAACCAGCGAGGCGATGTATCTCCTTTACTGGACTAAAGCTCTCACAAACTGAAATGAATTTAGAAAAGAAATTACCTAATGGGGTTTTCTGGTGCTGTGCTACCTATGTAAAGAAAATGACGAAATATAAAAAAAAAAGTGAAGAAATTCGCCGACTCCTCTTTCTCTTCAGGAAAAGCTTCTACAAGAAACTCCAGCGGGCAAAAGAACAACAGAGTATTCCGATAACCCCGCAATCCAGTAACGTCTGAGTTGAGCAGCTGTAGTTCCTACACTAACAAACAACTAAGATGTAAAATTGAACTAAAACACACGAATATGGATATAAATACCCACGGACAGCGCCTCTGGTGGGTGTAGAGGATATAACAATTTTATTTTAGACTTCGAATATATAAAAAAAAATTGCCTATGACAACTAAAATATGAGTTAACTGAAACGGTGTTATAATTGTGAAAGAAGGAACAAATTGTTTGTATATATAAAAAAAGTTTAAATTGTTTAAGCTATTCCAAATGTATAGTTCCACTGATTCTGCCCAGACCTACTTTTTAAACCAAGTTTTTGTCCCAAAAACCAAGAACCTCAGATCCACAAAAGGTTTTTAACCAACTTTTATAGGACGCTTATTGCTGAAGATTTTCAAGAAAGTTTACATTCAGAAAGTCTTCTACTCCATATCTCAACTGAATATAAAGTAGACCCAATGATCGAATCTCCATCCCTTGTGTATATATTAGAATCCTACTAACAGGCAACCATTGGAAATTCTTACAGCCATCTGTAATAACAGACGACGCCTGTCACACTTTGGCATTTCTATAGAAATGCCAAAGTGTGACATTTTCGCACCAAAAATCACACGACTTTGTGACTACCTCCGTCCTGGAAATAAACGAGAATAAAACTTAAATTCGCAAAGACCAAATTCAGCGGTGATATCCTTGTTTATTATTAACGATTCCCATAAGAAAGAAGCACAACGTAAGGACCTGGAGACGATGTGGAATTAATCTTAATATTCTTTCAATAACACAATAACAAAATATTTATTTCGCTTAGTGTGGGACATAATGCAGGAGATTATTGGGTTTTTTGACCCAATAATCACTCGCTCAATGTGTTTTGGTGATTCGGTACTCGGCAACATTCGAACATCTAAAACGCTGTCTCGTTTTAGAACGCAATTTCGTATTCTAGATGCGAGAACGCCATTAGAATACTGATTATCGGGTGGTGAATTGGACTGCGTGGAATCCCCCTCACAATGTCGAGAGCGGAACCGAATTGAATTTTGACTTCACTCCATGGAAACATCAGTTTAACACGCAGCATCACAACCCTGAGCCAGCTCATGACGCATCACTTAGATGCCTCGGTTGTTAACAGCATCATCGCGTGCTCCAGGTGAAAAGGCTCCAACAGTTGTGCACTTACCGACTATATCCGTGCAAATTACAGTCTTGCTTCAATTTAATGTATCTTCTCCTGAAATGTCAGTATATGTAACTTTTTTTCAGTTCCATAAGGTGTGTTGGAGAGAAGCTACATAAACACAACTCTTTGCCGTTACCTACGATTTGATCCAGTTCCTACACCGTTGAAGGGCTAAGCTAAAGAAACTTCCATTACATCTATCCCTATCCTGGGGATAGAGTAATGCAAGAAAGAAAAGGTGTTGCTTATAGCACAGCCAATTGTACTCTAACAATCTACCATTAAAATTCATATTCTAATCCTGGAATGGAAGCATCTCACTTACCAGCTGCTTAGGAATTTGTGTACCTCCAGCTCTTATTATTTTTAGGCACATTCGAATATATGCGTATAGTGCCTGTCGTCTTCTCCATGCCGATGGACATGTCTGCCCTTCGGCATGGAGACAACGATGGACATATCTGTCCGTCGGCATGGTAAGAAACTTTATATTTCGCTCTTTTTTAAAGATTTATAGAGCCATCCCAAATTTCACTGGAAATTATTATTATTTTTTTCCCCATACATGTAACATAGGCTGTTCAACTTACTGGATATTGTGTGTTGGCGAATCAATATGACGGATGCGCTTGAAAGAAAAATGTTTGTTAGTTCGTTCATATGACGTGGTTGCTTTTGATGAGCTCGTTTTTTTGTTATCAGTTTATTAAATATATGAATCAAGAATTATTATTATTTACTTATATTAATCACAGAAGTAATATGAAATGAGTGTTATCTTTTTTCAATTGCTATTAAAATCCACGAGGAAATAAAGTAAATAAAAAAATAAAATTAAAAAAAAAAAGCTGACTATTTGAAAATGCTTCTGTGGTACATGTTTCTGTTTGTTAATTTTATTAAATCACTGAATTTTTTCGCGAAATACGTGTTGTTTCGGTTTTTATTAAACGTCAAGGAGGCAATAAGTATTACAAAAAAGTTCAGCGAATTGTGACTAATGAGCAGTAATGTTAAAATAAGTATTTTATGAATTATCAGTGAATTAGTAATTAATTGGTAATAAAATAATTAGTTTCAATCATGTCTTCAAATGAGGCGTATTTTCGCGGGTGATATCCATCAATAAACTATTCCAACGCTTTGTTACTTGATAGATAATTAGTCATTTATTTTTCACTCCTGTTTAACCACAGAAAATAAATAAATAAATAATAATAATTTGAGAAGTAAACATCGAATGCGCCTAAAATGCAACGCAGTGCGTTCATTACTTAACTTGTTTGCTGTGTAAACTATTAGCAATAGTGTTTTAAAATAAATAAATTTTCTGTTTATACTCCGGCACGACAACCAAGTCAGTAGAGTTTACAATAAATCGTTAATACAAATATTTATCGTATTTAGTAGTCACGGGCTTGAACCCCGGTGCACTCAAGGAACGCGTACTATGCACTCTCGCTCCTGACCACTGGGCTACGTCAGGCCCTAAAATTTTCATAGTCGTAATGAGCAGAATGTCCACGTATTACTCTCATACAAGAAATTACCTTTATTTTGTTTCGGATTTGTGCCAAGGAAACTCAGGTCATCAAATTTCCGGTTAATCAGTTTTTCATCTAAGCCAGTTAAAAAAAAAAAAAAAAAACTTTTTTATAATGTTTCAATCTGATTTTCAGTTACTCAGTTTAAGTCCGTATCAAGTAAGGTTTTACTGAGAAACTACGGTTTTTACCTTCTGGAACAGTCAAATACATCTTTAGACCAGACAAACTGATACATTACAGCCTGAATTGCTTTTATACTAATAAGTACATTCAAACCTCTAAAAAGTAGCATGCTCACTTCCTGTTCATTTCTTATTCATTTTTGAATAGGAATGAAAAATTATATCGTGAGCATAAGTCTCCATGATGAATTTAAAAATTAAAAATGAACCAACAATCCCAGAGCAAATTTTATGGAGGGTGAACGCTCATAAATAAAGAATTCTGTGCGATAGACTGGGTGAATGAACATCGTGTCCCCTATTAATTGCTCGAAATGACTGAAAATTTGTTACCCTTATCATTTGCTCTTATTACTTGTTACCCTTATCATTTGCTCTTATAAAAATGGTTCTCCCTTCGAAGACCTTGAGGACTATAAAAGAGGGAGAAAAAGATAATAAAGGAATTTTGGAAAAGGAAAAAAAATGAGCCAATCAAAAATGGCGAAGTCATTTTTGATTGGCTCATATTTTTTGAGACAAGAGTTAATATATAATTTCAAGTAAACTGTTGCAGTAACTGGGGAAAGATATGCTAAGATGTTATTAGGTATGTTTTCGGTTTGTGAATACCGGGATCTTTTTCCACTGCTTTCGTAAGCAGCGGATAACTCTAGAACGTCTTTTTCTGGCTCTGTCTTTCTAGTTATTCTGAAACATGCAAGTTAGATTCAGATTCAGTTAGATTCAGATATAGGCTCTGTGCTGGCAATGAAAGGCTCACTACAATATTGTGCTCAAACCACTGTTCTATTGACTGTGCTTTGTGACAATAAGCTTTAATACTGATAAAAATAAGCCCTTCTCCAAAGTATTTCTGTAATAATGCAGGTAAGGTAGAATTATTCAGAATGTCACAATACACTCGAATTCATGGTCTCATCGATGAAAACAAGTGAACCAAGTCTAAAGCACGCAAAAAAGGCTCGATACCATCACACTACCACTATCGAGTTTCATTGTTGGTTTAATGCAATCTAAGTGAAACATATTGTACTGTACTAACAGTGATAACCTCTATTATCACATACTAACAGACTCCCTGCTATCACACACGGCACAGCTTAATTCCTCTTGATGACTGGAGGAATTTTTAAATTCTTTTTCAATCATTGCTGCAGTTAGCTGATCTCAGGTAGAGGATCAAGGGTCCCCTTGAGTTATTCCATATTTCTCAATCCAGACAACACGAAAATCGGCCCATGAGCACACATCTACGGACAAACATGCAACCACTATGAAAATTGCGACGTGCTCCGCTGCCGTTAAAATAATAATTTGAATTTCTATTGAGTGTGCGCCCTCGCTGGTAGCACAGGGATTAATATCACTGGCCTCCAAAGTGGATAGCCTGCGTGTGAAGATAGCACGGTTTTTCTCCAGGAAAAACTATATTGTTCCATTGGGTAAACAGGCAGACCGACTAGAGAACACGCAATTTACGACATAATACACTTATTGTCCCTATCATCACACTTTCAGTAACAGAATCACTATTTTGTACTGTGCAATATAAAGCAGGTGGCGTATACGTAACGATGCTATATGCGTGCGAGAATGGGCAAGACGAAAGATTTAACTGACTTTCAACGAAGCACAGTAGTCGGTCCTAGATGCGCCTGTACAAGTATCTCGGAAACTGCTAACCTGCTGGAGTTGTCACGTACGACTATATTTCGGGCGTATCCAGATTAGTCCAATAACGCAATAACATCCAGCCAGCGGCCTTCATTGTGCACAGGAAATAGCCCGTTGTTGCTAGAGGCTGACAAGTGCAGGCTAACAGAAAAGCTACAGTCAGTCAAATAACAACCCAGTACAAAGGTGGTAACCAAAGAGTCATTTCAGAACTTAACTCGTACCTTGTCACGTTGCAAGGTACGACGTTACTCCCGCAGATAATGCCCCGCTTCACAATCACCTATGATCATGTCTCTGGTAAGATTATTGATGTCGCATGTCTTTTCCATGATACCTCTTTTAATGAATACAGCCAGCTCTTCTTAAAGGTTTTCCATACCATGTTATCCTGTAGTCTTGGTCCATTTCATTTGCTTACGACAGGCAGCTTGTAGTTGTCGGAACACCGATCTTTTAATAAATTGGTAGGTCAGTGTTTCACTTACTGGAAAAGCGCCATAAATTTCATTTACCGCATTACAGTGAGGGGAAATTGCAAGGAGAGGAGGAGGAGGAAAGATACTTATTTCGGGGTTAAGAGGAACATGTGGAAAAACGACCTATACTTATCTGCTGAATTCTTGAGTTAATGGTACAAAATTAAAATATTAACACTTGAAATTATGAGGGATAAATTAACAATATGATATACATCTCTGAACTAAAGACAGCGTATGTATGGTTAAAGACTATAGGTAAAGATTATAAACAAAAAGTGCAGTATGAACGAGAAGTACAAAGTATTATCGACAAATATATTTGTAGTGAATACAGGAACATATACAATAGTTGAGAAACAGTATATAATTGTATATGATAAAAACTGCTGATGCTTTACGTCCAACTTGGAATCAGGGACCTGCTCGATACAAATTATCAAAATATCCTTCACTTTGAAACGGATACCAGAAGAACTTACCAAGGCCTTCATCAAAAGAAGTTTTTGATCTCACTTCTTTCTTCGTACTGTTATGTTTCCTGTGGCAATAAATTGATGATCACTTTTTTTTTCTGTCAGAGAAAACACCGCCGCCTACTGGTGATTGCCTGCAGTCTAGAAATGAGGCCATTGGGTTCGTTAGCCTTGCTTGCCAGGTAAGTCTCTGGCCTCATATAACTTTCCCTTGTTGGCGGCGATTTCGTTACTAGTCATAAAGTTGAAGTCGTGGGAACGCAACTTGGGCCTCTCGTGCTCTGAGCAGCCCTTGTCTGTTTACTTCATTTTATCTCTCTCATCCGTGCACAAGGGGGAACGATGGATGACGCACTTCGACTATCTGAAGTTGCGGATAGACCTTTTTTATTATTCAAAGGGCACAGATGTTGTTTTCCGCTATCCCCCTTTTGTAGTTACTCACTGTTTAGCAGCCCTTTTAGGTTCCTTTTTAGTCAAAATATTGGCACTTGCTCGCCCATTATCGTTATTCACATAATTTTATCGATGACTGGAAAAGGATACCAAATCTAAATTTTTAATCGTATTATAAATTTCCAAAAATGGTTGATCTTCTCGAAAGGTCACTTATTTCTTGCAGTTTCTCTAGATCAGTGATCTAAATTTTCTTGCTCGAGAAGTTTTATAAATAATATCATCACAAAACAATTTAAATTTTTGAATTTAAAATTTCTTTTTATCGCCGTAGCTGAGTGGGCAGCGCGAGGGTGCATAAGTACACGTGCCTTCAGTGACCGGGATTCAAGCCCGTGACTGCTAAACACGGTGCTGTTTCTTGTATTCTCTATAATCTTGGGAACTCCTCTGACTGTGTGATCTTCCTGGAGTATAAACTGAACATTTATTTATTTTAGTACAGTACATTACATGTATGTATTGTATCTTGTATAGAGCGATCACCTGAACGTTTAGTTAATCTCCTCCGTGTTGCTCTGTAAACAGGCCAGAAGTGCAAAATGTGTATTTTTATGTTGAAAGTGTTGTTTTTTTGTCACTTTACTGCCAGAAAAGTTGCTTCCGATGCCTGCCTTGCCGCGAGGGAGACGGGGCTCTATTTTATATATAAGACAGTAATAGAAATGATGTAACATTCTGCTTCTACAGAGGTAGTGCAAAACTATAGTTGCTTACAGTCTAGTACCATTATGGGTCCCAACCAATGGACTAATTTAGACAAATGTATGCTAATCCAGCTTCCACAAGGGGGCTAATGCAAGACTCCCCTCCCAAGGATGCAGCAATTCTATGTTATCAGGACCAAACCTGTGACACCAGCAGAAATCCTCCATTGCCTTTCGGAGGGGAAAAGGACGGGATTTGCTGGTACAATCTGACTGCACTAGCAAATCCCGTCTCATAAATAACCAGTAGTCCTGCCCAAAATGGCCCGCAAAAAAAAAAAAAAAAAAAAGTACAGTACAATGTAATTGGGCCTATACGGAAATGTTGTCCAACCTTTTCGGTTAGTCGTGAGCCTTTTTTTAAGAAGTTGGAAGACGTTAAATAAGTAAGCACTTTACTAAAGAGTGGGGTGGGGGGGAGCTAAACATTGCTTAGTTTTCTTCCTTTTGATTGCTTTTCGAAAATTGACTCTAATTTTCTTCACTGCTTCTATTATATTCTATTTTATATATGTGTTACGTAATCAATTGTAATTAGTTATAGAAATTCATTAAATGAACTTTGAAAATCTATTTAATAAATTTGCTTGCACAAATTTACAAACAGATTTTCATTTCACTTCAAACCTGAAAGGTCAATAAATGTTGAGCAGGGTAATGTCATCGAATGTCCATAACATGTATGGACATTAAAACCACAATCTACTGTATGAAGGCATACTATGTTTAACTGTAACTTGAATCAGAAACGAGTCTGACGTAGTCGAATGGTGAAGTACATGGACAGTATGCACGTATTTGAGTTCATCGTGGGTTTACCACACGTGACCTCTAAATACAGTAATTCTCTTGTATTGTGTATTTTGTAAACTCCTCTGACCCTAGGTGGGTGTCCTGGAGTTTTTTTTTGGCAGTCATTCACACCAGGAGTCAGGTGCAGTAGTTTACTGACTTGTGATCAAAACTCTACCTTCCATCGTTCATTTGAATGGATCCCAGCACTACGTATTTTTTTCAAAATCGGTTGTTCATGGTTAGTGTCATCTTAGGAACGATTGGATTGAGTTGTATTTTGCATAATCAGTTTAGAAGCGTTTTAATTAGTTGGTCATAATTATTAATATGAATAAATGAAATCCTGTATTATATCATTAAGATGTTTTATTTTTCGGAGCGTGTGTGCGCCTGTACAAGTATCGCATTCTGCTCTCTGTTTAATTAAACTTTTGAGTGCAAAAAGGCATTAAGGTCACACACGATGGAAATTTTTTTATACCCTTGCGCCGACCTCATATTCCAATGTGCATACTGACAGAAGAAAGGTTGTTTTGTAAAACATGTTTTGTGTACAGTTAGTTCTAGTTCTTCAGCTATTTAGTAGGACGCAGCTCAGGTCATTACAAAAACTTCTGAGTCAGCACTTTGCTGCACTCCTTTGTTTAATTTTAAGTAATAATTTAAGGCAGTACCACCTCCTTAACCAAATCTTCTTTTACCCCATTTCAGACTTAACGGGTCTGTCGGCCATCTATCGCACAATACAGGAAGTAAACAACGACCGGTGGAACTTGTGTTTCGAAATATTAGCGTGTCATGCAACGGGAAACAGATCCTGAGGGATATCAGCGGTCTCGTGCGACCTGGAGAAGTCCTAGCGGTTATGGGGCCTAGCGGTAAGTATTGGCTAAGGGAACAGGAAGTTTTATTAAAATGATAGCAAAGGATAGTGGGAATGGGGTACTTGTAACGCTACGTGTTGGTAAATTCGTAATCTGTTTTTAGGAAGCAACACGGAGATGTAACTTGATTACTAATTATTCAGGATCAATTCGAATATTTAAGGTGCTCCTTCTCCTCCCGCTTATTTTTTTATGATCATTGTAAAAAAATTCGCACTCTTGTCCAGAGAATATTTCTTTGTTTTAACTCCTCTTGTTCTAACAAGATTCAAATATGCTGCTGGGCCATAAAGCAGCATATTTGAAAAGATTCAGATAAATCTTGAACTGTCTTAAGAGGAATATTGGACCATTCTTCATAAAGGAGGGTTTCAAGCTCCTCGAGTAATGAAGTTGCAAATATGCATCTGTACAAATATGTCCATAGTGGCTCAATAACGTTTAAGTCTGGTTACTGTGCAGGCCATGGGAGATGCTTAGTCTCAGTTTCATTCTACCCAAACGAAGATTTACCACGTCTGGCTACGTGTAATGGAGCATTATCATTTTGAAACATGACATCGTTTAAGGGAAACAACGTTTGCTCCATGGAATGAACGTAGCCCCTCAGAACAGGTCGGTCATTCTCTTCGTGTACCTTTTTATGTCGCCTCTATTTAGAGGCGACATGTTTATTTAAACATCAGTTTGTATCGTCTTTCGTTCACAGTACCTGCAAGAAACAAAGAAAAAAAAAAATCATGTTCATTAATACATCATACAGCCGTTACAAAAACGATTTTGTCCACCCCTTATATATTTTATGCATTTCATCATTCGGCACACTCTAATGGCTAATTGGCACTTACTATGCAAACTTCATGTTTATGAGGGTAATATTAATACGCAGTCTTGGTCAACATTAAAACCATGCGCTTTAAGTACAATTTTCTAGTATATTCTACAGCGTTCTGCTAAAATCCTGTAATTTTTCACTTAGCTCACTCAATTCTCAAAGTTAGTAATTTAGCACATACGTGACTGGGGAGAGAAAGACTTTAATGTTCATTTGTTTTCCGAAATAGAAGCATTAGAATTGGTAGTTGGGGGGGGGGGGGGCTACAGATGTAATTTTCGACTTACTATTCTTCTGCTTGATCTTCGCCTTGGTACTCTGGTTCCGGATCTCTGGAATCTGCCAGATTACCGAGTGGTTATGACGTATGTGGCTATAGCCCACTATTACCTATACTATAAACTCGTTTGCCCACACGCAGAAATCTCTACCCTTTTAGGCGCGTTTGCATACATTCAGTGACATGGAGTATGACCACCCCATCCGTAATGGACTGTCGTATAGCTCGCGGTATAAAAAGCCGAACAGCATCGTACGCTAGAGCGGCAGTAATTTGCATCTGGTCATCCAATCATGTTAAACTAATAAAGTAGCAGTTATGGGACGTAGTAAAGATATCACAGTTTCAAATGAGCATGATTTTGGGAGCTCGTGCGTCGTGTGCTTCCATATCGGAAACGGACATCTTGTCGGTTGCTCACGGTCCACTGTGATTAAGGTGTACAAAGAATGGTGTTGAACATCTCAAACCACCTCCCGCCGAAGAACTGTAAAGGATTACGCAAGGTGCAATCCTATACAATTCAAGGCTTATGGGTAGTTCGCAGTAAGCGAAGAGTGCAGCGCATTGTACGTGCTCAACGGCAGTTCACTGTGTAACAGTTGATACAGCAATACAATATCATCATCATCATAGGTGGCCGTCCCATCTGGGTTTGGTGATCAGCATCTTGTAAACATCATGAAATAATTGTTCCACAGTTTTGCCTGTCCATTCCTTCAAATCGTCCAGCCATCCATCTGGATACCACGCACGATGCCTCCATGGACTCGTGTCGCAAGCAACACGAGTCCATGCAGCCATCGTGCGTGGTATCCGGGCAGGTGGCGGTGTTTGTTTAATATGGGGCGTTTTTCTGGCAAGAATTAGGACTCCTGGGGCGTATGGATCAACGTTTCACTGGTGAGGTCTACCAGCGGCTCTTAGGAGATCGTGTCACCTGTCATGTATTTTTTCCCTGGACAGAAACGGGATCTTGAAGGATGAAAAAGCACCGTGTCATCGAACCCGCACTGTGCACGAGCAGTTCGAGGAACACGGTGACAATATCATTCATCTTGATTGGCCTCTAAATTCGCTTGACTTCAATCCAGTTGAACACCTGTGGGACGTTTTAGTACGAGAAGTGAGGCATAAGGACACCCAACAATCATCTGTTCCGGAACTATAGAAAGCGTTGCAGGCAGCATTGTTACAGATCCCTACGGACGTCTTCCGTCAACTAGTGGAATCAGTGGCTAGGCGAATAGCGTCTATAATCCGTGCGAATTGTGGTCAAAAGCGGTATTAGGGTGGTCATAATTCAGTGGTTACTGAGTGTACATGCCTGGTACCTTATTCCCTTCATCATGTCCGTCCTTCCACCCGCATATAATAACGCCGTTCCTAGTGCAGGATTTTCATGTAATTTTATTTTTGGGCCTATTAAATGATTTTGTCGAGCCTTCTCAAATTTCGTTAAAATTGGACCGATATAAATCCGGAAATTATTATTTCTTTGTCCATCCGTCCACATGTAATAACTACTCCAAATGGATGGATTTTCATGAAATTTTATATTTTCTCTGTCAGAATGATACGTCGAACCTTCACAAATTTCATTAAAATTGGAGAAGTAGAAATTCGCAAATTATCATTTAATTGTTTCATAGAATCATATAGGCTGACCACATATCATGTATTGTAGTTGAAGCACTGGATAATACGTTTGTTGCTATGCATTGGTTGAGCGAATGCTCAGAAGTGAAATTTGGGTCTTACAAAAAATTGAGGTTCAATATTTTTTCCAGTTTCTTTTTTTAACGTGCAATATTATGCAATATTTTTGTTATAAATCATGAATATGTTAAGGCTCCTGAAATGAACCGGTAGTGTACATTAACTAACTTGTTCTGCTCTCTTTGACATTTGCCTACAAGCGTACTGGTCCTAGTGCAACTAACCTCCACAACGAAAACCAACAAAAATAAGGACCATCTCCTTTTCTGCTCCGGTCTGAGGATTTTTAAGGGCAACATTTCTCCAATCAAAATTCATCCTCTTAACGGAGGGCGCATTTTGACTGGTAGATATTTTCCCTCTCACATGATTAAATTCATGGCTGTTCAGTCTGGGTTTGATTTTTCGATCCAATTTTAGCCTATGCCAATAAGGAGTTCCAGCTGTGTCCCTTAAAAATTTGCAGATTTTTCTCCTTCGTAGAAAGTGTCACCGTTATCATGACTTTAAGAGTCAGTGCCTTCCCGGGTTATTTCCATTGAAATAACTATTAAGTAATTCCAATTCGTTTTCGTAAAAGCCCGAAATTCTGACATTTATCAAAGTAAATTGGTAAAAGTCTGAAATTTTTATTATCTGAGCGAAGTATTGTATTTAGGCGCTCTGAATATAGTGAATATGTTACTGAGGAAACTTTGCGGGGATAGGAAATATATATCCCCCCGCATGCCCTTGTTTAAAAATCGAAAAAGTGAATGAAACGGGAAATTATCATTGCTTTTCTTTACGCGTTGTTTAATTATCACTTTCCGATTTTTCAACAAGTGCATAGGGAGGATGTACTCCATGGCCCCGAAAGATTGTTGGTAATCGTGAGAAAAGGGAAGCAGTGATATTGCCTGGCCCTTTCACATTTCTGATTTTTAAACATGGGCATGGGGGAATATACTTCTATCCCTGCAAGGTTGTCTCTGTTTCGTAGGCACTGTAGCAGATATCCGCCCTTGCTTAAAAATCAGAAAAGTGAATGAAGTATTGATGTGGAACTTTTTTGAAATTTCGGACTTTTACCAGAGCGAATTGACATATCCTAGGAATTTTCGGGCTTTTACAGTAACATATACATTGATTTTAATCCCTAGTTAAAAAAAAACAAAAAAAAAAAAACGGAAGTTCTTTTGTATATTAATATTCTCTTGCCGAATAGTTGCACTGCATGCTTTCGCATATAGCTATTTATTGTCATTTCTTTAAATTTTCTTGAAGAGAACTATGTCTTTTGATAAAAGTCATTTTCCGTTCTGTTATTTAGAAAATTTTCATATTAAATGTATGGGCACATTCGTAAAAGTGCAATTCTAGGAAAACTACCTCGGTTTTCCTAGAATTTCCCTTTTTTACATGTGTAGAAAAGGGAAATTCTAGGAGTGGACTGTTTATTTTCTTTGTGTTTTTATTTTCCTGATTGTTTTCTATTTTTATTTGTTATTCGAGCCAATGGGAGAAAGCGGCGAGGCAATTACGTCAATATAAATGCAATTAATTATTGACAACTGCCTCCATAACGTTCACCAACCTCGTGCACATGATTCACTGTCTAAAATTTGATGTTCCATTGTAATTTTTTTGTTTTTTATTTTAATGAATATTGTATATTTGTAAATACTGTAGTTTAGTATTTTGTATAGTTTGTAAATATTTCAGTTAAATATTTTAGTCCTGCTCTTTCGGATGCAACAATATTCCTCATGCATTATGAAACCCGAAGAAAAAGGCCTTTTCCTAAGTGACCTATGTAAACGCAGGTAAATAATTACATAGTGATATTGGCTGAAGTCCGGTATAGTATGCACCGGCAGGTACTTCGATGAAAGCGAGGAAGACGGCGATAATTGACAGGTGATGGCAACTCCCTTTTCTGATTGTTTTGTGTCGTCGATGGGGGCGCTTAGTTCCAGGTGATTGATGCTTCTGGGTAGCCAAGTGGCTAGTACACAACAGAACAATACACACCACCCACACAGACATACACTACTCTCATATCTAGCCCCTTTACAGTGGTACTGTTCTTTACAGAGATACGAGGCGAAGTTGAACTGATGTTACAGAAACATACCTGTGACTGGGAAGATAGTCATCATAAAGGGACTTATCTGATCAGCCGCAGTGGTAGGTTTTTAGCATCCAGAGTGCAGTCTAGGGATATGAGGACTCCAAGAGATTACCAGGAAAACTTCCCTCCATACCAAAACACTGCCACAACCTCCCATTTCGTTGGACCAGGGCATCGGAGTGATTCCGCTATGCAGTTTGTCACTCTACCCTCGAATCTACCTTCCATACGACATAGAAAGAAACGTGATTCATCGGAAAAGGGAACTTTTTTTTTTTTTAGTCCAGTGGTGCCGTTCAGATTCAAACTTTAGACTTCGTTGGTGACATGTGTGTGTGTGGACATGTGTTTTTGTAAAGGGCGGATCCTATAACGTCAGTAAAACCTAGGGCCCACATCTGGTGAGTATGGGCCTGGCACACCCAGGGTCCTGAGCTGGATATCATTATTTTTCTCTTTCTTGGTGATTCCCTTCTACACTCTCTCTCTCTCTCTCTCTCTCTCTCTCTCTCTCTCTCTCTCTCTCTCTCTCTCTCTCTCTCTCTGGGTAACTAAATTTTTTTTTTTTGGCTGGTACAGCATAAGCCTCAGGCTTCCTACACCATATGGCTAATAATAATAAACTCCGCCTCGTATCTCTGTGAAGAACAGTATCACTGCAAATGGGCCAGATATGTGAATGACGTAGGTTTGCGTGTATCATGTGTGTTCTGTTGTTGTCAGGCCGCTTGGCTACCCAGAAGCATCACTCACCTGGAGAGATGATTCTGGTACGCGTCCATACAACGGGAAGGTGGCCCAGTCCCACCTTCCCGTTGTATGGACTTGGTACCTTTACCGAGCACCTACTACGGCGGCACATACAGAGGAGGCTCCTCGTGGGTAGCACAGTTGGTAAAATCGCCGTCCTCCCCAAACTGGGCGGAAAAGATCTGAGTTCGAGTTCAAAAATTCCTCCCGTCGATGACGCGGGAATTTTTATGGGCCTTTTTCACAACGTGGCTGAGTTAGTTGGTCTCAGACAAGGGTAGTTTTTCCTTTGAACAACGATTGAACTTTGTTGCCTTAGACTCAAGAGAATTGGTATTTATAGTGAACTCTAAATATCAATAAGGAGAACGGTTAACCTTTCTTTATTTTCTTGGCCGATTCTGAATACGGGATCATATTGCTCAGTCTTTTCTTTATTTAAGGAGTAAGGGTGATGAAGTTTTAAATAAATCAAAGAGGGAGAGAGACACGATCATATCCCCCCTTGTGAGTTTAAATCGGCAACAAGAAGAAAAGAGAGGGGCGGGGATGATAAATTAAGAATAAGGGTGTTGTAGAGCAGTATTTTCCAACCTGGTGAACGCGACTTAACAATAAAACAGAGCTGTTTTGAGGGTAGGCGGCAATCCCATTAACAGTTAAAATAGTTATTGGCCTCTACCTCAAATATATATGGTCCATATATGAAAAAAAGTTTGCGAAACACTATTACAGAGGAATTCTTCCATAAATTAATTTAAGATATTATCCCCAAATAGAACAAACTTAATTTAGAAATTATAGCCAATTAAAATACAAATTTAGTGACACTTCTTGGTGGGAAGAATAAATGATGCGGTGCCACAAGGAGGTGTGCTGTCGGGGTTATTATTTATAGCAGTGTTAATACCATTTATCGTGGGCAGACAACATATACTGATATATGCAGCTGATATCAAGCTACTCACTTTTGTTCCACGAGGAGCCGACCCCAAAGCGATGATATCCTGATACACTCTCCAACCTTTAACATACTCCCTAGCTTTACATGATGTGATCGGTCCCAGTTATTTTACTGTAATTTTCTAGTATAAGCAGTACAGATTTATTTCTTTATAAATGGTTGTTGTTGTTATTTGGTTTTTAGGAGCATTAGCAACTAAGGCCATATTGCTCCGTGAATATGCGGTGGTCATTCCTGACCTTTCTGCATCCTCCGTATTTGGTGGTGACGGGCTCGAACCCCGGTCTAATCAAGAAGCGTGTGCTACGCACTGCTGCTCCTTCCCACCTGGCTACGGAGGCGCCTTTATAAATGGCCCTGCTCTTTACTTCACTAGTTTTGTGATGTATTTTATAGTACTAACCGGCCTAGCATATCACATTGTCTCGGGATGAAATGAGATTTCTAATCGTCAAGTTTCAAGGCCAGGACACGCTG
The DNA here is from genome assembly GCF_048544385.1 of Mastigoproctus giganteus. Taxonomy (NCBI): domain Eukaryota; kingdom Metazoa; phylum Arthropoda; class Arachnida; order Uropygi; family Thelyphonidae; genus Mastigoproctus; species Mastigoproctus giganteus. The sequence continues at coordinate 110,715,594 of NC_143584.1, read as the reverse complement.
CAACTTACAAGGATAAAGCAATCCATTTTGAAACTCTTCCAGACTGTTGAACTGGAGAGGTTGTCCGTTGCAGCGCTGTCGTGCGCTTGATCCAGGATGCTTTCTTCAAGTTGCAGAGGAATGCCATAGTCGCCGTGATCCTTGAGACGCCTATCAAGTCGGACGAACATTTTTGCTCTCAGTTCGGCGATTGGAAAAAGTTTCTTGTTAAAACTGGCGTCTCTGTTGCATTACGATATGCACAGCCATCTCTGCAATAGTGTAACCGGCCTCCATTGTATTACAAAAACATCCAAACATCTATCACCATACGTCTTGCCTGTCTTCTACCGCGTTTATTGCTGTATGAAATATCCAAAACTAACTGCTACTTGTCGTTATAATAAGGTTTTAGGAGCATCAGCATCTAAGAACATGTTGCTCCGTATATACTGTCTGTAAATTGCGTGTGTTCTATGGTCGAATTTCTGTTTTCTGGACGAAAAACCGGAGTTTCCTGGAGGAAAAAAATGCTACCTTCGCCTGAGACCGACTAACTTAGCCACGTTATGAAAAAGGCCCATAAAAATTCCTCACGTCATCGACGTAACTAGAACTCGAGTATTTTCATCCCAGTGTGGGAGGGAACGGCGATTTTCTGAAGGATGCAATTACGAAATTTCTTAAAACCCCGGCCACTGAGAGACAAGTTGTGCGGACGGATAGACACGGTGAAAACAATAAACTTAAACAAGCATATGCGAAAGCGCTTAAAATATATAGAATCATACATATAGAATATATAAAATATGGAATATAGATTATAAAAAAATAGAATATATATGGAGCTTGTCATTTGCGTATTTGTATCTGCGAGGTGATCTGATTGAGGTGTATAAGACCTTGAATGGTTTGAGCTAGCTCAATGCTGATGAAATGCTTCCTCTTGCTTGGATTACGAACCTGAGGAGGGCATAGATTCAAATTCAGTTGTAGAATAGATGTGCGGAAATTTGCCTTTAGCCAGCGGAAAGTTGGTTGCTGGAACAGACTTCCATCTGTTGTTGTGGAAGTTGATAGCTTAAATAAATTTCAGGCTGAACAAGACAAACATTTGGAGTGACTGGATGGGCGAAATGGGAAGATTGTGTTGTTTTTTTTTTTTTTGGCGACGCTATATAAGCTTGCTTTCTTGCATCATATGCCTCAACTAATGCTAATATCACTACCATAGCTCGCAAAATAAGAGATTTAGAACACAAGTTCATATGAGCGCCATTATGCAGCTCACTAAAAGGTTCACACTTGCATCTATCTGACAATATATCAAAGGAGTTAAAGTGACTGTAGCCCACCATTTATAATCAAAATTAGGCGGATTTTTTTTTTTTTAGCTGCTGTATGATGATTAATTAATGCTCAGTGATTACAGGAAGACTGCTTTAGTGTCCTCCCTTCAGAAAATCCTGAGATCACCGCTGTATAATGCATGTACGAGTAATATGTAAGTATAATCTATCACGTGATAGCAAATTTATGTCGGAACCCCCCCCCCCCCAACAAAATTTCTGGATGCGCTACCCACCTGAGATGAAGCCTGGGTGCACTATTGCACACCAGAAAGCAGACGCGCAATTTCAGAGGGCCACCAACGAGGCTAATCTCGACTGAAGAGTATGCTGCATTATATTTTTCATTCGGTATTCTCTTAATCGACATTTATGGAGCTTATCGAAGTTTTTCACAAACACTAACAGTATTCAATGAATGAACTGGTATGGAAGCTGCAAACTACTTTAATTATTCCCATTACTTCGTTTGAAATATGTAATTAGCAGTCATCGATAAGAGCATGTAAACGTCTTTTATAGGGTTAATTGACATTAAAGTTGAATGTTCTAGACAATATTTCCTGACACCGAGAACTTGTTTCTTTATTAAAATTTAGGTTCTGGCAAGACAACTTTACTCAATGCTTTAGGAGGACGTATTTATGTAGATTCTGGTAGCGTCACAATGAACGGGGAACTTCTCAACAAACAGCTCAGGAGGAAAATTTGTTATGTGTTACAGCAGGATGTGTTTTTTCCTGACCTAACATTGCGACAAACACTGATGGTAAGTTATTTTTCCGTTGACTCTAATGATATACTCGTAATGGCACTAGTATCATTTAACAATAACCATGAACTGCTGATTTCCTTGAAACTATTATTGAATAACAAGTATTGTTAAAAGCAACTGCCTAATGTGCATTTGATATTATGCTATGAGATGTTTAAAATACAGTTTTAGAGGATAAATTACGATTCTGTCCACTTGTGCTGTCTCATGGTAACGATGTCACGTAGGGTTTTTCTTTTCTTTTTTTTATTATTTTTTTAAAAATAGTAAATTACTCTGAATACTGTATCTTTCTTCTGAATCACATCAAACTCAACTGTTCCTATTTTTAAACCTCTTTTTTTCAGGAGGATTAATTCGCATTGTGTTGAAGAGAATCATGTTTAAAAAAACGTTATTAGCATTTTAATTCCAAGTTTAAAAGGAAAGCGACTTACTGGAGTGTATTCTTGAGAGCGCCAAGTATACTTGTGCTTAAAGACCAAGAAACAAATACAAAATCTGTAATACAATAAAAATAGAACCAAATATTCGTCATTTATGAAACAAAACAATCATAGAGTTGCTCACAAACTGTTATATCATGTAAATCGGGTAACAATCTAGTTCTCGATTTGTGAAAAACAGCGCACAGTGGTTAATGGACCACACCGTGTGGAAATGAAATGAGTTCGAGTTCCAGCAGGATGGGAGGAATTTTATGTTTGCTGGTTTTCAGGTTAGTGTCTCCCCTCCCCATTCTTTACGAATAAAATTCTAATTTTTCACACAGAAAATAGATACACCTATCGCGGAATACACACAATTCTTAGATACAATAAAGTGGCACCTCCTGTCAGCCTACACCTTTTTTTGAAATCTCTGTATTTCTCATTTATCGCTTGCACACTCCATTTTAAGATAGCTGTCATTTTTAAATTATCACAGAGATATCGTATGGATGATTCTTTGAGGTGAAGAACAATAAGGATAACGAAGGTAGGACAAAGTCAAATTGAAGTGACCAGGATACTAAATACGACTAGCAGCATTGAATAGACCGTGGATGACAGCAATCTGACCCAGCATTGTGTTCATGGTGCTCTTTGCTGATGAGTCTTGATACACTCTTCAATCGGATTCTCGGCGCACTTTTCATGCATGAACTACTGATACGAAAGCCTTGATCTTTATTCTCGTATGCAACAGATATTAGTATTAGCTATATAGTGCAAAGAAGCCACGGCGCCTCCGTAGCCAGGTGGGAAGGAGCAGCAGTGCGTAGCACATGCTTCTTGATTAGACCGGGGTTCGAGCCCGTCACCACCAAATACGGAGGATGCGGAAAGGTCAGGGAATGACCACCGCATTTCCCGGAGCAATATGGCTTAGTTGCTAATGCTCCTAAAAACCAACAAACAAACAAACAGCAAAGAAGCCACAGACTTTTGCTGTACCGGCAAAAAAAAAAAAAGAAAAAAAAAAGTAGATAAAAAATACAAATTATGTGCTTCCTTTCTTCCTCACGTAGGCTATCCATTTGATCTTTGAATTTCTTCAAAATGTCAGCCTTAACTCTCTAACTCTCTGCGGAGGCAACGTGTTCCAGTAATCAACGACTCGCTGGCTAAAAAAAAAAAAAAAAACTTCCTGCAATTTAGTATAAACCTCTTCCCCTGTAATTTAAATTTATGGCCCCTAGTTCTGCAATTGTTTATAACAGTAAAAATCCCGCCTTCATTCATTTTACTAACCCCACTCAGAGCCTTATAGACCTCAATCAAGTCCCCTCTAAGTTGCCTGGTTGCCATGCTCTGTATTCCACATAATCGAAATCTTTCCTCGTGCGGTCGCCCTTTTGCCAATCTCACCATGCGAGTTTTCCGGGTTTTTTTATTTTTTATTTTTTTGATTCTTTTAAGAAGCTGTTTGTTTCACATGCGTCTGCATTCTTGGACACAGTATTCCAAAAGCGACCTTACAATTGCCGTATATAGTGAGATTATGAACTCCCTATCTCTATAGGATATTGTTCGATATATCCGATAGGACACCATGTGCTTTCCTGGCTTCCTATTTACACTGCTCAAAAGACCTCATATCTGCCCATATTGTAACTCCGAGATCCCTTTCTTCCTCATTTTATTTTAAATTCAACCCTACAAAATGTATAAGTTCTTTTGCGGTTGCTATTCCCTAAGTCTAAGACCTTGCATTTGTTGCATTAAAACATATCTGCCACTTAATGAGAAGCAACAGTGGTCCAAGCACCGATCCTTGGGGATCCCGCTTCTAATGTTACACCAATCGGAAGAATATTCATTAATCATAATCCTCTTCCTTCTGTCTTGGAGCCAGCCAGCTTCCCCCCCCCCCATCTTAGAATCTTTCCAGTAATCCTATCATGTTCCAGCTTATACAGTAACCTCATGAAAGGTTACTGTATAAGCCGGCACATGTTAGGATTACTGGAAACTGTAATTCAAATGCTTTGCTAAAATCCTAATAAATTATGTCGAAATTGTTCCGTACATCCAACTCATAGTACTTGTGTCAAAATAGCTTACTAGGTTAGTTAAACATGATTTTCCTTTAACAAACCATGTTGTGTGTATCCTTCAGAATGACATTTCTATCTAAATGTCTCTGGATTGCCATTCTTGATCTAAGATTTTCGTTACCACTGAAGTCAGGAAAGTCTGGATCTATCAGTATCAATACTGATAGGTCCAGACTTTCTTTTAATGGACGATAATGCATATCCACGCAGACTCTTTATAGTGAACAATAGAAGAGTATAGCCCATATGGAACGGTCAGCCGGATCACCAGACTTCATTTCGGTAGAGCCTGCATAGTTGATGTCTAGAGAGGAATTTGGCAATTATAGATTCCCTCCCAAAAATCTCCATATGCAAAATGAGAATTTATGACTCCAACACTAATTAATGGTCTCGTTGTCAGCGTAATAGTCGATGTCACGCCTGTGTTGCTACTGATTATTCCGTTTCCATGGATTTTCGATTTACTATTTCGGCGGATCATAAACTCAATTTCAAAGTTCTACTTGACAGTATAGTGGTTTTGTCCCTCGTTTGGAAAGGTCTGGGTTCGAGTCTCGTTATAGTCTCAAATCTGGTCCTAGCCACTGAAATCCCAGGAAAGTAGGTGGCAGGACCCGCCAGAGTACTCTAGCTACAGTGGTACACCCGGTCAGCCTCCCCGTGGCATGGTGTGGTAACGTCGGGTCCCACTAGGGGCTCGGCGGCTAATAGACCGGAGGAACAAAGGGCACAACACAATATACAGCACATAACCCCCACACACTTCAAATCTCTGGCCCCGATACAATGTACACCCGCGGAGATGGGAGAAATCCCAGGAGCCGTTAGACACTAACATACCTTATACCTTATAGTCTGTTAATTAATTAATGAATAGCAGTTAATTAACTTTAATTGCAGTCATGCCATTTGGAAAAAAATACCGTATTATCGATTCTTATAACATCACATTATTTGCAAAAGCTTAATGGAACAGAAAAAAAAAAAAAAAAAATCTGATTACAGTATTTAACTTCAAGTATAAAGTTATAGAATTCTTATAGTACCGTGATAATAGACTAATATAAAAATAGCGAAATGCTTAAAGTGTGGTACTCACCTTGAATATAATCTGCAATAGTTTTATGAAAAGACTGATGGCTAAATATAAGGTGAGAAGTAACGCGGGCTGTATTTTAAGGAATTTCCTATACTCTCGTGATGCTCTTTGGAACACGTGGGAATCTCAGATGTGAGAGATTCCAAGCTGAGGAAAGGTGAAAGGGAAGTTTTGCGTTTAGGATGTTGAGATTAGTGTTGTGTCGAAACTATTCGATATTGAAGAATTTTGTGGCTGGTTTTAAGTTTTATAATGGTGATAGCGGAGTCAATTAAAGGAGTGTGATTGTGGGTTTGGGCATGAATTGTGACTTCTGTACTAGCTTGTCCCGATCTAAGACTATTATAGTGGTAGTATGCGCGAGTGTTGGAGGTTTTGGTAGAACCAAACTTGGTAGTAGTATCTGTGTGTATCTTTGTAAGTGCTTTACAAATACCCTTTCAACGATTTGAACAATATAATTTACTTGATTAAATGTCAACCAAACTGTGATGCCTGTTATATTGGTAGAACTACTACCAAGTTTGGTTCTACCAAAACCTCCAACACTCGCGCATACTACCACTATAATAGTCTTAGATCGGGACAAGCTAGTACAGAAGTCACAATTCATGCCCAAACCCACAATCACACTCCTTTAATTGACTCCGCTATCACCATTATAAAACTTAAAACCAGCCACAAAATTCTTCAATATGAAGCCCTCATTATCGAATGGTTTCGACACAACACTAATCTCAACATCCTAAACGCAAAACTTCCGTTTCACCTTTCCTCAGCTTGGAATCTCTCACATCTGAGATTCCCACGTGTTCCAAAGAGCATCACGAGAGTATAGGAAATTTCTTAAAATACAGCACGCGTTTCTTCTCACTTAACACCGCCAACTGAAGACGTTATAACTTAACGAAAGTCTGTCGTCACGACTATTGGCATTATCAATTCCTTTATGTTCCAGATCAACTACTTTGTGACAACCAGGGACGGAGTAGTGCACTTCTGCTTCCTTGCGCTTATTTTAAAATTCCGTTAAATTAAATCTCATCCCACCTTAATGCATTAACTTAACCATTCCACCTTATATTTAGCCATCAGTCTTTTCATAAAACTATTGCAGATTATATTCAAGGTGAGTACCACAATTTAAGCATTTCGCTATTTTTATATTAGTATTTAACTTCTTAAAAGTGATTGTTTGTACTTTGTATTCTTATAGAGCCAAACCCCTATGACCGAATTCAATAAGAAATTCGATAATGTCGCCATTTTATATTAGATGTTGATACTGATTGGGTAAACAAATTGTAAACTGTTTACAAATTTTTGCCCCAATCAGTAAATCTAATTTCAAACTTAGCATGTCGAAACTTGCTTATTCTTAAAACTCACACAAACAAATTCCTTCATTTCTTATAAAAAAAATCACAAATACATAATTCTCCTAAATACAATTGTAAAGAATGTGAACTGGGAAAAGAATTGCAAAATGCAATTATCATTTTTTCAACAAGGAATGTCCTCTGTGTTATTTAGTGATTTTCGCCACTTGACTCCCGTCTAGCGAGATTTGGTTCTAATTCCGTGGAGACTAAAGGGATTCTTGAAATCATCTCGAGAAGGTTAGAGAATCCTACTAGAACAAAGTTATATTATCATATCACTGCCAGTTAACACGACAGGTAAAACATGTTTTTCGGGAACTGATATCACATTAATCTTTCCTTCTTATAATGAATTTGGACCATTTTTCAGTAATCACCAAGACTGGTTTCGCTGTGACATTTAGGACATTAACAAAAGCCTTCGTTTCACAGGTTGTAGTGCTTTCCATGTCGAAACCATTATTACCCGACCGGTATCAGTCAAGTACAGAGTCCTCATAGGCAACGCAGTTGATTTAATCACCGCCTTCCCCACAATGGTTGAAAAGACCCGAGTTCGAATCCCATGAATGAAGAGAGGAATTTTTACGTCTCCTTTTCACAACGAGCTTGAGTTATGTTAGGGTAGCATGGTTTTTTATTACGAAAACTCGATTTTTCATCCAGCAAACAGCAAATTGACCACAAACATATAGTTTATAGTCATATTACACTAGTGTTCAAAGAAAGTGCATCACCCCTTAAAATTGTAATTGTCGTCCAAATAACGTAAGTATATGGCAGTATTCTTACAGATTGCATTAGATAAGATTGACACGCGTAGGTGATTTTTTTAATTTTTTTAAAAATTATTATATTAGGGCCACCCGTAATCTCTTACATATACCCATATGTATTATAACTATAAATTGCGTGTGCTCTCTGGTCGATTTGCCTGTTTTGCTGGACGAAAAAAAAAACCCAGTTTCTGAGAGGCAGAACTTTGATCTACGCCTGAGACCGACTAACTCAGCCACGGAATGCAAAAAGCCCACTGAAGTTACTTGCATCATCGACGGGATTCGAACCCGGGCCTTTTCCACCCGGTGTGGGGAGGACGGTGACGATACCACTGTGCTACCGCGCAGACATGCATAGGTGATGACGTAATATTGCATCAGCTCTTACTTTCAGCTATATAAGCACGCTCTGCAAGAGTTGCAGTCATTCCTTGCTTGTGTCAGGATGGCGAGTTACGTGCAGTTGACGACACGAAGAAAGAGTGCTATTGTTGCTTTACGTGAGGAAGAATGTTGTGCCCGCCATATTGCTTATAGAGTGTCTTGTATTTAGTCGACAGTGAGTAGATTTCTTTCCAAACTCAAGAATACTGGTTCTGTTGATAAGAAAAAAGAAACCGGACGCAAACGAGTCTCAACGCCAAAACGGGACCGCGTTTTGAAGCGCTTATGCCTTAAAAACCGTAAAGCTTCTTCGTCTGAGCTGAAAAGACAATGAGAAGAACATACAGGAGTGGTAGCAAGTGCAGTAACGTCAGAAGATGCCTCTTCAAGAATGGACTTGTAGACCGTCGTCCTAAGAAGAAGCCCCTCCTCACACACACACACACACACACACACACACACACACACACACACACACACACACACACACACACACACACAAAAAAGGCCCGACTAATTTGGTGTAAGGAGCATGTCAAATGGAAACCCAAGCAGTGGAAGTCAGTTATTTTCTCGGATGAGAAGAAATTCAACCTGCATGGCTCTGATGGGAGACAAACGATTCGCTATAGACGTGGTGAAAAATACCATCCAGACTGTGTGGTGTCTACAGTGAAATTTCCTACCAGCCAAATAATATGGGGGTGCATTTCGTATTGCGGAGTAGGTCACCTGCAGTTTATAAAAGGTTCCTAAATGCCAGTGGATACCTGACTGTATTGGAAGGCAAATTGCTGCCAACCGTTCCCTACCAGCCAAATGATATGAGGGTGCATTTCGTATCACCTGCAATTTATAAAAGGTTCTGTAAATGCCAGTGGATACCTGGCTATATTGGAAGGTAAATTGATGCCAACCATTAGAGACCATTTCCACTTGTCAAGTAACTGCATCTTTCAGGACGACTCTGCTCCTTGTGATCGGACGAAAAGCATAAGTAGGCACTTCTCTAGTTACTTTAGCTTCATTTCTGCATTACAGGTTCGACAGTAACGTGTTTACTTTTGTTACAGGTGAAAAAATGGTTGGAAGAACGGCCCATTACGACTCTTAGCTGGCCAGGAAACAGCCCGGACCTGAATTCTATAGAGAACTGTGGCATCGTGTGGAATCTACAGTTGCCAGAAAGAAACCAAAAACCCTTCGTGAACTTCAGGAAGCCATAATTTGTGTTCGGAACCACGAACTATCAGTTGATTTTCTTCAGAAATTGATCTTGTCAATGCCTCGACGGGGTGCTGCTGTCATCAGGGCCAGAGACGGTTCAAATAAATATTAGTTTGCACCTGGCGAACTTTTAATTTTGTTTTCCATTTAAAATGATTAACATTGTGATAACATTTTAGCCATAATTGTCGTGTTTACCAAAACTGTTGTATAAAGTTGCAAATGCTCATTTTTGAATATTTTGAGAGCACCTGTCAAATATTACCTAGCTTTACCTTAATTATTAATAAATATGTTTTGTTTATATTTCTATGTGTGATGCTAGTGATTAATGTAACATACCATCGCGAAAAAGGAGTAGAAATATGAAATTCCTAGGTGATGCACTTTCTTTGAACACCAGTGTATGTACGGTACAATATGGCCTAAGTTTCTGATGCGCCTAAAACACTACAATAAGCAGTGAAACACTACAGCATATTACCACCAAATTGTAACAGTAATTATTCTGGAGCATAGCTCAATCAACAAATTAAATAAATAAATTTTTCTGTTTTTACTCTGGGACTACCACACAGGGCGACAGTAGTTTGCAAAATAGAGAATATAAGAACATCAACATATTTTGTAGTTATGCTGGCTTGAACCGTAGCCAACTCAAACGGAAGAATACATTACATTCTGTGCGCTGGCAAATCAATCAGAAGTCTTAATTAGTACTTGAATGAAGCCATTCAGTAGACCTAGCAAACGTTTTTTTCCTCTGTCCATTACTTTCGCTCTCTGGCTGAATATTTGCAAGATTGTCAAATAAATCGGACCAAGTTTTCGAAAAATCTAGGTGTGGACGGTACACACCAGTGTATAATGATCCCTAAAACACATTATAAATCCCAGCCCACATTTTGCTCTTAAAACAGTGAACATGACATTGGCCTGACCTAGCCGAGAGCGCTGAGGTACAGCAGTAGCCACATTTGAGTCGAAATTAGTTTGAATCGTGGACTTTGAACGTAGCATGGCAGTCTGCTTCAACTACACGTGGCCGCTAAATATATTTACTGATTGTACTCCCATAAAATATTAGTATTTATAAAGCCTTCTGTATGCTGGTGTCTACTTTATTAGGCAAAACTACCGTTTTCATTAATTGGAGCGCTCCTTCAGTAACAGCATCCCGTGTTCGTATCATGCGATATAAAGCAGAAGGACAGATTCTGAGATTTCTTATTTTACTTAATGCCATTTATGAGGAAGTGCACAGGTAGGTTTCAAAGTTTGCTGAAGATTTAAAGGTAGGAAGAGTGGTTAACAAACAGAACCAGGCCATTTTGTTTCAAAGTGACTCAGATCAATTGCAGAAATAATCTGAAAAATGGCAACTAAAGTTTAATGCTTCTAAATGTAATGTATTGCACTTAGGTAAAAACATTACATTTAGAAGGAGCGTTTTTGTGTTTCATGAAAACCCCAAACACAAAGGTATACCTAAAGTACTTGGTAATGTGCATGGGATGATGATTAAAAAGACAGATGAAGATGCTTGTTGATGACGAAGCCTAGTGGTCAAGAGCGAACAGCAAACGTTCTTTGAATGGACCGTTGTTCAATTTAGCGTGATTACTAAATACGATTAGCAATTCTATTCATGATTTATTTTGAACTCTCTGACCTACTTGTTGTACTGGAGTATAAACAAGAATTTCTGCAGATAGTATTTTCAGGAAATATATGTGAAAGAAGGTTGTTCTGGAACACGGAAGTGCAAGGGATGAAAAAAAAAAAAAAAAAAAAAAAAAGAAAAGTTGGTTCTATGAATTTGAAGTGGGACAGCAGATAAATCTTGACTGGTTGTGGCACGTGTTCGGAGTTACAAGCTGGGGGGGGGGGGGGGGGGCAGTGTTTTAGTAGTGGCAAATTATGCAAGGAAGCAAGCTTATAATAGCATCAGTTTAAACAAAACAAAAAAAAATAATTAAAAAACCTCCAATAGTTGTCTAGTTCTTCCTTGAATTTATTATTGCCCACTTCTACAACAACAGACGGAAGTTTACTTCAACAATTAGCAACCTTTTGGTGAAGGCAAGCCACCGCACATTTATCGTGCAACCATCCTTCCTCAGTTTGAAATTATTCCGCCTCAGGTGTGTAGTCTGAAAAAAAGGAAGAATACCATATCACATTGAGCTTGCTCAATCCATTAAAAGCCTTAAACACTTCAATCAGATCACCTTACAGGTGCCTAGTCTCCAGATGCTGCAGTTTTCAGAAGTGAAGCCTTTTTCAGTAAGACTACCCTTTTCTTCCATTAATCTCGTTGCCTTTCTCTGTACCCGTTCCAGTAGATCTACATCCTTCCTAAAATGAAGCCTCCAGACCTGTATGCAGTACTCAAGATGCAGCCTGACCATTGCCTTGTACAATGAGATAATCACCTCCATATCCCCGCTAGCAAAATTCCTGTATATCATTGACAAAACTCCATGAGCTGGCCTACTAAGGGAACGTCATATCTAACTGCACAATTACCCCTCAGATCTTTTTCATTTCCCACTACAAATGAGTGTAGTATCACAGATGGTGCATTAATCTGTGATTACTGCTACCCATATGCAGCACCATGTATTTCTCGTTGTTAAACCTCAACTGCCATTTTTTAGCCCATCTACCCAATTTTTCTAGATCTTATTGCATTAGCCAAAATCATGATTACTATCATTAACCACCCTGCCAACCATTGAATCATCTGCAAACTTAGACATTAAGGCTGATATACCTTCATCATTATCATTTAATAAATATAGAAAACAACAGTGGGCCCTGCACTGAATCCTGGTGGACTACGCTAATAAGATTAATCAATGATAGGCAGTGTCTATTGATAACCAATCCCTATCTTCTCCCACTCAACTAACCCTTTATCCCTAGCAGTAACTTAGGCGCCTCCGTAGCCAGGTGGGAAGGAGCAGCAGTGCGTAGCACACGCTTCTTGATTAGACCGGGGATCGAGCCCGTCACCACCAAATACGGAGGATGCGGAAAGGTCAGGGAATGACCACCGCATATCCCGGAGCAATATGGCCTTAGTTGCTAATGCTCCTAAAAAAAACCAAATAACAACAACATAGCAGTAACTTGCCTTTAATGCTACAGTACTCCAATTTATACTCTAGATCAGGGGTGGGCAACTTTTTTTCGTCAGCGGGCCGAATGAAATTTTCGCATCATGATGCGGGCCGGAATAGATTGAACGATTTAATAAAAAAAATCAGAACCTAAAAAATGTTATATTACTTGAATTACCAAATTATTAATGTATTTTTAAAAAAAATATCTGAATGTCCAATTATCATTGAAAATGCGGCATTCGGCATCAATTTTTCTTTTTTTTTTTAATTGGCTCATTTTATGGACTATAAATTATATTAAATTAAAAATTGTAATAATTAGAAAAGGCATAAAACATAAAATATCTCGCACCAATATTATTTTTTTCAATAAGAAGTCAAACCCAAAGGAACTTCGTTCGATCGATGCTACAATAATAATTAGGAAATAACTCTTTGACGCTGCGTAGAATCACTTGGTTACTGTTGTACTGGCCGCGATTCCCGATTGAACCGAATTAAGCCGAACGTTTACGGCGAGTGTAGTCAGGTATTGATTTTCTATATTTATGCATTTACCTAGGGGGCCGGATTCAACATCGTCGCGGACCGGATGTGGCCCGCGGGCCGGCTGTTGCCCACCCCTGCTCTAGATGGTAGATGACTCTCATCAACCGGTGAAATACCACCACTTTGCTTATTGGAGGCTTGAAGTGGTGGAACCCATGTTTAGTCTCTAGAGCTAAGTTCCGGTCAACCCTTCCCTATCTCTTCCATCATGCAGTATGATTGATGACTTTTGAGGTTATGATGAACATCGTGGCAAGATCCAATATTCCTTACATTTCTAGGGTACAGCTTTAAAACTCTGTTCGCAGGCCGGACCGAACCTATCGGTAACTCTCTAGGAGGCTTCCGGATCAGCTAGTGTGTAATCATGCTCCCTCTACTCTGTCAGATAGTGACTGGAGGGAGTCCGAGTGGTGTGTATGCGGGGAGCATTGTCGAGGCCACGTTATGTCAAGGATCTGTGTATATTCTTACCATGTGTACGCCATATCCAAAAATTTCACTACTTCATACAGCATGGCCTTCCCACTTTTTCTTACTATTGAATACACTATGAATTGTCAAACTAATAGAGCAAGCTTATCTGCGAAAAGATCTAAATCTCCCAAGCACTTCCTAATTCATTTCACAAATATACGTTTTCTCAATCCTAATCTCAATCATGTCCATTTCCACTTGCAGTCTGCCAAACTCCATGTACTTTTTCTGACAGAATCTCAATTATCGGTTGATTCAACTGCTGCTCATCTCAGATGCCCAAATTATTAGCTGTATGATTCCTTTCGCCTCAAAGGTGGTACTTGTGCATATGTCCGTTCTGATATTTCCTGTCAGAGACTTGGCAATTTGGAATCTCCTCTCTTTCATCTTCTCTGGCTTAAAATCTCTCTACCTCATTGTGTCAAATTCATCTGTTGTCTGTACCGTTCTCCAAACCCCACTAATCACTTGGAGCTCTTTGACTTCCTCTCTTTGCAACTTGACTTTCTCCAGTCCAACTTTCCTAACAGTGAGGCAATTTTCCTTGGTGATTTTAATGTTCACAACTCCAGCTGGCTTCCGTTTTCTAGTCACACTGACCCAGCAGGTCGAGATGCTGCGGCTTTTGCAATTACTAGTGACCTTGCACAGATTGTTCATTTACCTACAAGAATACCGGACAATCCTAACCATACAGCCAATTACGCTTGATCTTTTTCTCATAAACAACCCTTCTAAGCATACGGTCGAAGTGAGAGGTCCTTTAGGCACTTCAGATCACAACTTGGTGATTGTCTCTGCTCCAATGGAACCTTTATCTCATGGCTATTCCCAACCTCGTGTTGTTTGGCATTACAAGAATGCAAAATGGGATGACCTGCGAGACTTCTTTTCATCTTTTCCTTGGTCGGATTACTGTTTCAAAACTTCTGATGTCAACGTTTGCTCAGATCGTGTCAGTGAAATTATTCTTGCGGGAATGGAATCCTTTATCCCACACTCCACTTTAAAATCTCGTCCTTTATCTAAAACTTGGTTTTCCAATAAATGTGCTAAGGCTCTTCAAGAGAAGAATGTTGCATATCGTAATTGGCTTGTTTCTAATTCTTCAATTTCATTTTATGCCTACACCAAAGCTCGCAACAATTGTAAAGCAGTTATTAATCAGTCCAAACTAGAGTTTGAACAGGCTAAGAGTAGAAAACTTGCTTCTTTCCCTAATGGTAGCCGAGCATTCTGGTCTCTTGCCAAAGCTATTGGCCGCAACTTTTGCCCATCTCTGCTCCCACCTCTGTCCAAACCAGATGGTTCTGTTGTCACTTCAGCCAAGGATAAATAAAGCTAACCTGCTAGCATCCCATTTTTCTTCCAGCTCATGTATTAATGATCTTGGTAAAACACCTCCCACCATTCCCAACACGCTCCATTCAATGCCTCCTGTGGTCTTCCGTCAAAAGGATGTCAGAAGGATTTTGACGAATCTTGATGCTAAGAAAGCTCCAGGTCCCGATGGTATTTCTCCACTTGTTCTCAAAACCTGTGCTCCTGAACTTACTCCTATTCTTTGCCGCCTTTTTTCACTTTCTTATTCCAAAGGTGTTTTTCCTTCTGCTTGGAAATTTGCGCATATCCAATCAGTTTCTAAAAAGGGTGACAAATCTCACCCATCCAGTTATCGTCCCATTGCAATTACTTCTACTCTTTCTAAAGTAATGGAGAAATCAATTAACCACCAACTCTTAAACTACCTAGAAACCTTCCGTCTGATCAACGATCGCCAGTATGGATTCCGTCAGTGTCGATGATATTCTGGCTTATGTTACCCATTTATGGACTAATTCAATGGAAAGGTTCGGTGAAACACAAGTAGTTGCTCTTGACATCTCAAAGGCTTTCGATCGTGTTTGGCATAAAGGTCTTCTAAACAAGCTTCCATCTTATGGTTTGCCAACTGTTTTTAGTAATTGGTTATTCAGTTTTCTCTCTGATCGCTCACTGAAGGTGATGGTAGATGGCTCTCTGTCTTCTAACTTCTCCACTAATGCCGGTGACCCCCAAGGTTCAGTACTTTCCCCCACTCTTTTCCTCTTGTATATTAATGACCTTCTTCCATTGACTGGAAATCCTATCCATAGTTTTGCCGATGATAGCACATTGCATTCCACTTTCCATTTTGAGAAACCTTGTCCTGCTCAATCAGCTTCAACTTCTCGAAAATCTGCTACCCATTCTTTAAATGCCGATCTTTAGGTAATTCTCCAGTGGGGCAAAGACAACTTAGTTGATTTCAACCCTTCTAAAACTCAGTCTTGTCTTATTTCTCGCAAAAAGGATTCTTCTGCTCCTATGCTTATCTTTACTGACACTCTGATTTCTAGGCAAAATGATATATCTATTTTGGGGATTACCCTGACTTCTAATCTCTCTCTCTCTTGGCACAAGCAGATTACAAATATTGCTTCCTCTGCATCTAAAAACTTGGCTTTCTCTTTCGCTCTCGGCGTTACTTTTCTTCCAAACAGCTGCTCACTCTGTATAAATCGCAAATCCCTCCTGCCATGGAATATTGTTCCCACATCTGGGGTGGTGCCCCCAAAACCTCTCTCAGGCTTATTGATTCCATTCAGAAGAGGGCAGTTAGGTCAATTAATGATTCATCTCTAACAGAGTCTCTTCACTCGCTGTCTCATAGACGTACTATTTCTGCTGCATGCCTCTTCTACAGATACTTCCATGGGCACTGTTCTTCTGAATTGGCTTCTGTAATTCCCGCTCTCTCTTTCAAAACAGTCCAAACACGTGCCGCCACCAGCCAACATCCATTTACTGTCCAACTTCAAACTCACAGGACCAACTTTTCATCTTCCTCATTTATTCATTCAACTGCCGTTTTATGGAACAACCTTCCTTCATACGTATTTCCTGAAAATTACAGTCTACAGAAGTTCAAGTCCAATGTCAACAGATATCTTCTTTCGTCTTCTCAACCTCCAACCCAAGCACTATAGGTTCTAATACCTCTCGTGTTTGGGGTTTACATAAAAAAATAAAAAATACAGCAGTAATTCATGTGCAACAGTATCAAAAGTCTTCCTGAAATCCAAGTATATGATATCAGAATTATTTCTTGCAAACAGTTCCCTAGTCACTGCATCATAGTATCCAATCAAATTGGTCAGACGAGATCGCCACTTACCAAATCCTTGCTGTGACTGCATATAATTGCATTCCTGTCTAGATGATCATGCATTACTTCTTTAAGCAATGGCTCCATTATTTTCTCGAAAACAGACGTTAAGCTAACAGGTCTGTGATTAGCCATGTTACCTTTTAATCCTTCTTTGGGAATTGTGGATACATTCGCACATCTCCAGTCCATAGGTACCTCCCTTGAATATATGGATGCTCTCATCATCATGGATAAGGAATCGCTAACTTCTTTTTGACTTAATATAATTGGATAGATCCATCCACTCTCCAGGCGCCTTTTTATGTTAAGTTTAAACAATTTCTCTTCCACTTCCCTCTTAGTTACCAAAGTATAATGTAACTGTCTGTTAGGTTCTGATGAACGTCTGGCAATCCCCACCTTAAAGAACTCCTAATGCGTGTGAATGTAGATGCAAAATACCTGTTCAGCTTGTCAGCGACCTGATCAGAATCATCAACAATAAAACCATCAACTTTCTATTGGAACAGTGTCATTCAAACGCTTCCTTCTACTGTTGATATAAGAAGTCTTTGTTGCTTTCTTGGCATTCTTTGCCAGAGAAGTTTCGTAATCTACCTTAGCTAGCCTAATCTCCTTTGTTACTTGATTACAGACTAGTTTATATCTACCATTGGCTTCTGCGTCACTTGATAATTTTATGCATCTCATACATTTTTCTTCCCTGCCATAAGTCTCATTAGTTCAACTGATATCCATTTAGTTATAACGGTATTTTTCAGTTGGTATTAAAAGTCTAGTAGCTTCTACGATTACTTTTCGGAATTCTTTCCACGTGGAATTTACTGTTGGTAACATCAGCAGATGATCTCACTGTATCGAATTGAAAAACTGTCTGAGACCATTGTAGTCACCCTTACGAAAGCAAAAGCTTCCCTTTATCCTTGACAGTAATTATGTCTTTAATTAAATCCCTCATCAGTACACTATTATCACTGCCACACAATGGGTCTTTTATCTTCTAATTTTTAATTCGTGAACAATCGCTGCTGATAATTAGGCCAAGGGTATTTCTTCCTTATGTTGCCTATCTAACATGCAGCTGTAGAAAACAGGCATCGAGTAAATACACAGAAATCTTGCTAGTGTATGGGTGAACAACCTCTAAATTCCAGTCAATATATAGAAAGATAAAATCCCCCATTATAAGACATTGCGATTTACGGGCCCATTCTATTTATCTTTTTAGTTTTTTTGTTATACTCACCATCTTGCCCTGCCTGTCCTTTCTGGACACGTTGTACTTCTCATATTTAAATTCTGCATCCCTCATACCTGAGTGACACCACGTCTCAGATATCTCTACAATGTCTGAATTTGATGATTTAATCAGTACTTCAAATTCATTCATGTAATGTATTTACAATGATCCTAGTATTAGTGCATATGCAAACATACATGTACCTGTTCTTAGTTATCTTAACATAGACTCTATATTTACTTGTTTCATGATGACTCACAGTAGGGCTTGAAATCGCCGACATCTTGCTTTCCAGGCTTCTGCATGTTCTAATGGAAGCATCAGCATCAATTTCACCTCTGCCTGCGTCTCTAGTTAATCTATAAGTTTTTGTATCCCTCTAAGCTGTCACTTCCTCGACACACCTAATATTGCTTCGATAGAATCAACGGATATTCTTGTACCCCTTTTTATTTAAGTGTTTCACATCCCCGTGAAAAGGCTCTCCTGTTAATATGCATAGACACACTAAAAAAAAATCCTACCCCATGAACCTTGCATAGTCACTCCAGGGCAGGGTTGATTAACACGGCTCTCAACAGTCTCCTATTCTGTTCGTGCAGAATTGAAAACACTTCCAAATTTAATAATAACTTGCAACTTTTTCCCAAAAAAATTGCTCTAAAAAGGGCTTCAGGAAGAAAAAGACTTAGGGGTCCCCATTCAGTCATATCTGACTTAATGGGTAAGCCTTTCTTGAAGAGAACATAACGAAACCTGCATGATTCGATGGACCTAACCTGCTAATTGGATATAATTTTCGTGGTGCACATTGAGCTACTTGATGTGGAGCAATATTTGGATGCCACTGGTTAGTGTGTAGAGTGTGTTTAGTGTCAAACGGCACCAGGGGTTTCCCCCATCTCCGCGTGCTATACATTGTGGGTGTGAAACAGAACATTGTCAATGCCAGAGGTTTAAAAGTGTATGGATTTTGTACATGTGTAGTGTCGTGTACCGTTGTTCCTCTGGTCATTTAGCCGCTGGGCCCCTAATGGGACCCAACTTTGTACACACTCTGCCTCGTGGAGGCAGACCAGGTACACCACTATTATAGTTATTTACTCTGGCAGGTCCTACCACCTAATTTCCTGAGATTTCAGTGGCTAGGACCTTAAAAAAAATTAATTAAATAAAATTTAAAAAAATAATACAAAAAAAAAAAATAAATAAAAATAATAATAAACATAAATAAAATTAAATTAAAAAAAACCGTTATAGTTATGGGTCAGCCAAAAAGAAGTACTATTTATGCAAATAAAGGTTAAGTTTTTGGGTGTATGGCTCAAGCAATTTAACAATGGTTCACACACTAGTAATTATAATTAAAAGAGAGAGAGAGAGAGAGAGAGAGAGAGAGAGGGAGAGGGGGTGAGGAGGGGAGACTGAAGGCTGGGGGGAAAAGACAGAAATAAGGGATCCATAGAGAAGATGACCCCCAAATCAGTGGAGCAGGCCCATGCCCCACCAGAGGGAAGAGAGGGGCAGCGAGGGGAGGAGGAGCCCAGAAGTCACCTCCTCCTACCGCCCGGGGAGTGGAGGCAAAGGGCCACGCAAGGGAGCGTGGCTTTAAACAAAAAAAAAAAAAAAATTCTATAGAGTCCCAAAGGAAGGTCTTGTATCTGGATGAGAGCCAGTTTCGTTGAGTCCAAGGATGGTTAGTTTAGTCGTGGTGCCTGTTCTTGATCCCTGTAGATAGCAATAAGTGTCCTCCTTCGGGTGAACAGTCCCTGGGCGAATTTTGTCAACTCCTTATACTCCTCTTGGGAGTCCAACAGGTTTGATTCCCTGTCGCGAACAGTTGTACATTATGTGAGACCATGTCTCCACTTCCTCACAGACACAGCGGGGATCGTTTACTAATTTAAAACTGTTTAGTTTGGCATTCAGGGCCCCATGACCTGTTAAAAGATACGTAGTGTACAGTCCAGGGTGAGACCATGATGGTGCGTTTGGGTATAATCTTCCGACATAAGGCAGAAATTTCCTCGTTATTTCCCCTTTTGTGGATTCTGACCACCTATCCTGCCAGACCTGCTGCAGGTGGTTGGCGAGTTTTGTTTTCTCTCTTTTCTGGTTTCCTGTAGGGTCAGTGGAGTGGCCCAGGAAGGTGCAGGGAAGCCCTTTTGCGACATGCTGCACCATGGCACAACACACACACACACCCTCCTCACCCCTCTCTCTCTCTCTCTCTCTCTCTCTCTCTCTCTCTCTCTCTCTCTTTAATTATAATTACTAGTGTGTGAACCATTGTTAAATTGCTTGAGCCCTACTCCCAAAAACTTAACCTTTATTTGCATAAATAGTACTCAGGTAAAACACACACTCACGTGTTCATATATAATATAGTATATATATAGGTATAATGATAATGCTAATGTATATAAAATTGTATATATATCTTCTCTGTAAGTTCTTGTATATAAAATGTAAAGAATTGTGTGTACAAATAAATGGAAAAAAAAAAAATGGAATGCACCATGGCACATTTGTTTGCATTGTTGTTCTAGCTATCCATCCTGGATTGGGACTTCCCTGGGCCGGAACAGACCTTCTCCTCTTTACTCCTTCCCTCTCTTCATCTTATACAAGTTTTTCTTTCTTCCCTGGGAACTCTTTCTCCAGGGAGGAGGGCGTGCAGATAGTAGGGGGGGGGCTTGCCCTTCTTCTGCTAAGGACGAGTACCTGGAGGAATCGTCCAGGTGATCACTCCTACCGGGTAGCCAATAGGCCAAAACACAACATCACGCTACAGAACACACACACACACACACATAAGCTCACAAACACAGTTTTTCTTTCCTATCACTTTCTCCCGTGCGGGATGAAAAGCTTTTTCTTTTTTTTTTTTTCTCTCTCTCTCTCTCCCCTTCCTTTTCATCTATCTTCATCCAATCTGGGATATTCCTGTGTGGATTTGGTTTGAAAAATAAATAATATATATATATATATATATTATTTATTTTTATAAGACACACACCGGCCTTTACCTTTACAGAGTCTATAAAAACTGAACAGAGCAACGAGGCGGAGATAAACTTCTGTTCTAGGAGCCGCCCATACAAAAACACAAAAATAAAAAAAAAATTTAAAAAATGCACCATGGCACAACGCACCACCTCGAAGTCAAGGGGGAGTGTTCCCGCCAGAACCTGCAGAGCATGTGTACTGGTCAGTGTAAAGTGTGTTTAGGGTCAAACGACACCAGGGGTTTCCCCCATCTCTGCGTAGTTTACAGTTCACTGTAAAGGCCAGAGATTTAAAAGTATATGGATCTTGAGGTATGTGATGTCGTGTACCTTTGTTCTTCTGACCATTTAGCCGCCAGACCCCTACTGAGGCCCGACGTTGCCCACACTTCGTCCCGTGGAGGCAGACCAGGTACACAGTAGTTGTAGTTTACTCTGGCAGGTCCTGCCAGAGTAAAATCTTCCAAACTACATGATGCGCAGTACCACAATTTCAGAACTGAACAGTTGTTGTTGTTGTTATTTGGGAGCATTAGCAACTAAGGCCATATTGCTCCGGGAGTATGCGGTGGTCATTCCCTGACCTTTCCGCGTCCTCCGTATTTGGTGGTGACGGGCTCGAACCCCGGTCTAATCAAGAAGCGTGTGCTACGCACTGCTGCTCCTTCCCACCTGGCTACGGAGGCGCCTAGAACTGAATAGATTTGGTTCCAAAATATGAGTGAATTCAGCCTGCTGCGGTGGCCTGGCCAGTTATAAGATCTGAATGCAGTTGAGCAGTTTGAAATGAGACGGTACGAGCTCCTCGAAGTAAGTGCAAAGTGTGTTAAGTGTCTAACGGCACCAGGGGTTCCCCCCATCTCCGCGTTGCTTTCATTGTGAGTGTACCAGTTCACTGGGAAGGCCAGAGATTTAAAAGTATGGATCATGTGAGTGTGTTGTGTTATGTACCGTTGTTCTTCTGGCCATTTAGCCGCTGGACCCCAGCTGAGGCCCAACGTTGCCCGCACTTCGCCCCGTGGAGGCAGACCAGGTAACCACTAGTATAAATTTGCACTCTGGCAGGTCCTGCCACCTAGTTTCCTGGGATTTCAGTGGCTAGGACCTTAAAAAAAAAAAAAAAAAAAAAAAAAATTTTTGCATGGGAATATTGCGCTAGAATTAGAAAAGCCAAAATGGTGGGCGAACAGCGTAATTTAGACACGGTTTTTTTTTGGCGTGTGGGACATTCGCTTGCATACAGATAGAGTTGGGTAGGGAGAATGAAGACTGGAGGGATAAAGACAGAAGAATGGGGTCAATAGGGGAGACGACCCCAGGTAGAATCAGTGGGGCATGCCCATACCCCACCAGAGGGAAGAGTGGGGTCGGCAAGGGGGGGAGGAGACAGGAAAGCCGCATCTCCCCCCGCCGGGGTAAGGGAGAAGAAAGGGCCGAACAAGGGAGCCGGCTCAGATCACTAACATGGCGTGTATGTAGCAAAGCTGTGGCTTCGTCAGGTCCATGACAGTGTACAGTCCATTAGTTGGTCAGTGTTGGAATAGGATCCCATCCACTGCTGTTCCAATAATCAGGGTGTCAGTGTGGGATGATGTCACTAAGGGGATATAGGTCTCCTCCAGTTAAGTCCTAGTCATTGTTGTCCGTTTCAGTTGTCAGAGTTCCAGTGTCGAGTTTAGGGAAGTTGTGGTAATGCTCGTAGTCTGCTGAACAGTTCGTGCGCAAATTTCGAGAGGGCTCTATAGTACTCCTCCTCCGACAGTACAAGGTGTTCCCGATCCTTCGGGTTGAAACATATTTTGGTTATAAAGTGACATCTTATATCATCAAAGAGGGGGCATTCATGCATCAGATGTGTCCATGTCTGATTTTCACTGCAGTGGCATAGTGGTGATTCTTTTATTCCGAAGGTCGAAAGTTTGGCATTAAAGGAACCATGTCCCGTTAGAAGGAAGGTGGTGTAGAGCCCCGGTGAGAACCAGGCCGGCTGGTGGGGGTAGACTTGGGTAACGTCCGGGATAAATTTCCGGGTTATGGCGCCTTTAGTTGATTCTGCCCATCGGGACTGCCAGGTTTGCCGGAGATGGTTGATAAGACGTTTTTTCTCTATGTTGCTGTTGTTGGCTGGATCGGTAGTGAAGCCGATGCAGGATACACTTTTACCTCGGGACAGTTGAAAGAGCATGCCGCAGCGGACAATTTCCAGGTCCAGGGGGAGTGATCCTGCCAGGGCCTGCAGCGCATGAGAGCTGACAGTGCAGCATGCTCTTGTGATGGTGAGCAAGATGCTACGCTGTATTGATTCTAATTTCCTTTTGTTCACAGCCGTGGTTGCTTTGTTGTACCAAATCCCTGCAGCGTATGAGACGGCAGGGATGAAAAAAGCCTTGTAAAAGAGAGACAGGGTCCGTTTCCGTAGTCCCCAATCTTTTCGTGTGACTCTTGCTATGAGGGCTGAGTAGTTCCTGATCTTTCTCTGGAGATAGATGAGATGTGGGGTAAAGGATAAGTTTTTATCCAATACGATTCCGAGGTATTTTAGTTCTGTAGTTAGTTTAATCGTGGTT
The DNA here is from genome assembly GCF_048544385.1 of Mastigoproctus giganteus. Taxonomy (NCBI): domain Eukaryota; kingdom Metazoa; phylum Arthropoda; class Arachnida; order Uropygi; family Thelyphonidae; genus Mastigoproctus; species Mastigoproctus giganteus. The sequence goes on along the minus strand of NC_143584.1, from coordinate 110,691,916 downwards.
CCTTCTATTTTGATTTGTGGTGGCCTTCTCGTGTCGAGAGAACCCTTGAGGAGTATTGAGGATGTCTTGGTTGGTGATATTGTTAGGTGGTTCTGCTTCGCCCACGTTTGCAGGGAGTCAATTGCCCGGTTTGCAGTGGCTTCCAGTTGTGCCCGGCTGTCCCCCTCCAGCATCAGGACGAGGTCGTCTGCAAATGCTTGTGCATCTGCCCCATTGAGATTCTGATTGAGGAAGCCGTCCATCACCAGATTCCAAAGGAGTGGCCCCAGGATTGAACCTTGTGGGCACCCCCGGAAGATAGGCCGAGTAAGTTGAGAGTAGGGAGCACATACTGAGATCCTTCTATCAGATAGGTAGGTTTTGATACAGTGGTACAGGTTATTGGAGATATTTGCCTCCCGGAGTCTGCCGAGGACACTTGGCCACCAGAGTGAGTCAAATGCCCCGGCAAAATCGACAGAGATCATTAGGAAGTATTTGCGGTTACAGTTGTTAGCTGCAGTTATTATGCGTTCCAAGGCGTCTACAGTGGAGCAGCCTCTACGAAAGCCAAATTGTTTGGGGGATCGTAGCCCTGCTTCTAGGTAGTGGGTTTCTATTCTGTTGTGGAGTAAGTGTTCAAATAGTTTGCTCAGTACCGGTAATAGTGCTATAGGTCTGTACGACTCCGGAAGTTCCCGTGATTTTGTCGGGTTCTTCAAGATCAGTCGGATCCGTGCAGATCTCCAGTCGTGAGGAAAGTAGCCTGCAGAGAGACAGTGATTGAACAGATTTAGGATAGTTGTTGGTATGTATTCTACGGCCTTTTTTACGATCTCTGGTTCCAGATAGTCTTCACCAGGCATTTTCTTGTTTCGTATTTTGGCGGTCGCCAAGTAGAGGTCTGCTAGTGTGAATGGGTCTTCACGTTCTACTGGGTTGTAGTTTGCATTTTCTTCGCAGAGACGGAGCTGCTCCAGGGAGTGAGCTGTCGGGAGTTGCCGAAAGGTGGTATTGAGGATATTGTCTATTGATTGGTGCCATGATTTTGTATAGAAGCCAGCAGGTGTTTTAGTTGAGGGAACTACCTCTCCTTTGGGCAGCTTGTTCATTGCGACTTTATATACAATCCCCCAAGGGTACTCGTTCCCGGTAGTTGAAACTAGCATTTCCCAGGATCGTTTCTTCCGTGTTCTGATCAAGGCGGTGTATTCATTCCTGACCTCACGGTATTGCTGCCTGAGGACCTGCACCTCTGCTGACGGCCAGGATCTTCTTGATCGTTGAAAATTTTTTCTGCGTGTATTTACCTCATGTCGGAGGCTCTGAAGCTCCGGGCACCACCAGGGGACCGCGCCTGGGGATGGTTTCTTCCTTCTGATGGTTGCGTTTGCAGCCTCTATAATTATGTTTACAATGGCGCGTTGGTGTTGGTCCGGGGTAAGAGTTGCATAGTCAAAAGTTTGGACAGAGCCAGTCAGTGCTTCTTGAAATTGTTCCCAGTTGGCCTTGTCCACGGCGAATCTGTTGATGGTTATTCTAGGTGTGGGTTGTCTGTTAAGGGCACGGTGCATCTGGAATGTAATAACTCTGTGGTCAGAGGTTGTCCAATCCTCTCTGACCTTCCATGAAGATATATGTCCAGCAATGGAGCGGGTAGCAAAGCTTACATCTATTGTTGCTTCCCATAATGTGCTTGAGAACGTGGGCGGATTGTTCGGCTGGTTTAGTATTGCCAGGCTATTGTTGGTGAGGAATTCTTCGAGGCGCTGGCCGTTAGTAGTACCACGTCGGTCAGGGTTTGCACTGTGCCACGCCGGCGACCTGCAGTTAACATCTGCACAGACTATTACTTTGGCGTTGGGGAGCTCATGGAGAACGTTTTGCAGGTAATGTATTGCAGGGAGGATGTCTTCGCCAGGTCGACAGTATAATGATATTGCATAGAATTCTCCTAATGGGGAGATGATTTGAGCACAGGCAGCCCATTTATTGCAGAGATGAGTTATCTTTGTTACCGTGAGGTCAGGATTGCGAACTATCAAGGCTGCCCAGGGGGTATCTCCGTCATGCTGAACTATTTTATACGTGAGGGGATAGCCTTTCACCTCTTTCTTGTGCGTGTAAGGCTCCTGGAGAAAGAGGACATCAAGATTGTCTTCATCGGCCTTCTTCTTTAGTTGCGCGGCAACAGCTTTAGCCCGTTGTGCATTATGTTGAGCAAATTTCATTGTGTTTACATTATTGCTTTTATGAAGAGTTCCCCATAATCGGTTCTTGATTGTTGAGCACTTTTGGCTTTTATGTATACGGGGCAGTGATCTGCTGGTAGTTTTAAGGCTTTGCAGTTTGCGCACACTGGTCGGGCGGTTTTATTAGGGCAGGAGTTGTAGTTGTGGCCTATGTCTGCACAGTGCCCACAAGTTGGGGAGGTTTGTGGTTGCACACACGTATGTGTGGTATGGCCGAATCGGCAACACCGGAAGCATTTGGGCACAGCCACGTGCTCTCTAAAGCGGTGGCTGCCCCAATTGATATAAATCCGTGTCTGTTGGCTGATTATCTTCCAGGCTCTTGGGGCTAACTCAATCACCCAGTTTGTGGCGTTACCGTTTCTGGGCTTTGTCTGGTATTTAGGTGTGATTAGCACCGATGGGTCAATATCTGGAATGTCGTGCTGCAGGTTTCTTCTGTAGATTTCGTCCTGTAGTTGGGTTGGAGAGAGGTCACTTCCAGTGTCGTAAATTACAATACTCGGTCCTTTTCTCTTGGGGATCTCTGCATGGAGACCCAGGGAGGGCACTTTCTGGTTTTCAATGATTTTATTCGCCTCTTCCTGTGTCTCAGTTTCAATAATAACGCCGACGTTGCGAGTCTTCCTCATCGATTTTATTCTGGTGGTTTTAAAATCTTCACCAAGGTTAGTAATTACCGAGTTTTTCACCTCTTCGCTTGTATGGTGAGTCTCTGGTGTGGCTGGCCTTAAGATGACCAGATGTGGGCGTTGTAGTAGGGGCCCCTTCTTCCTGCTGGGGGCAGCAGGAATCGGCTGTTGCTCTATTGTTGTGGTCCTCAGCGCTTGGGCGTATGTGGGGACGCGCTGTGGCATTTTGTTCGCCCCACAATCAATATAAGCCTGGAGCTTTGCTGTTGCTCTTTCACTCTCTAGGAAAGTTTCTATCAGGAGTGTATCCAGCTTATTCCACAAGTTGATGATTTGGGCTCTAAGCCCTGTGGTCACCCTATTGGTTTGCTCCTTGAACAGTGTTTCCAGAGCAGCCTTGAGGAACATTGATTTTTCATGTACGGTGCCCTCTGGCAGGGTGGGATCCAGAGGCAGATCCGGTTGTTTCTCCTCGCTGGCGTCTTTTTGACTTTGCTGGTTGTCGTGTATTTCTTTTGGCTCCTTAGGCTCAGTGTGTGAGCGTGTCTCCCGCTGCAAATTTGGCACTATTCCCTTCCTATTCTTTCTCTTGCTTGTCTGGGGGGCCCCAAAGCGGGGGTCCACCGCTTCATCCTTGTGTTCGATGATAATGGGATCATCGTTTGGGTTTTGCTGCATGGTGTCCTGGTTATTATCAGGTTTTCCCTCCATGTCGGGTAAAATCCGGATTATTGAGCCGATTCGGTTTAACGGGGTTTTGTGGGTTCCCGTGAGAGGGCTCGTGAAAAGGTGCTGATTGTCGCCGGTAGCAGGTCTGTAGGTGGAATAGCGGCTGAACAGTCCGTCAGCGAGGTTTTGTGCTGGCCCCCACTGTCCACAGGTGGGGGGGGGAGAACAAACAAATGTTAGAATGCACCTAGAGCAGTGGAATTAGTCCCCTATAGCGTTTTTGAGGCTGCTGAAGATGATGGTGATGCCAAAAACACAATAGAATTCACTGGAGAAGAGTTGGTTCCTCACCATGAAAAGTTTATGGTGGGGGGGGAAAGTTCACTAAAAACATATTTCTCAGCTGTTTAAGACAGTTAAAAGCACAAATTGTTGTAGCTCTCTTTCAGCCCGATAAAAACACTGTTGGGGCACCCTCCCCAGTCAAGTGCACACTACCAACGTGGCCTCCGCTTTATAATCGGTGCCTCTCTATGGCCCTGCTGCCAGCCACATGGTGACCATTGTAGTCTGGCAAACAAAGGACACAGATAAAAACGCTGGTAATTTGCTAAATTCCCAAAAGTTTGCAAAATTGTCTCACCTCGGTAATCCTCAGATGAATGTCTTTCGACTGGAACACTTTTTTTGGCGAACTAAACACTTAAAACTCATATTTTAACACAAAAATCAGGAGCTCGTAAAAACGTGTATACTAGTCACTAGTCTGCAGCGCCCCCTGTACCGCTCCTCGAAGTAGAGGTCTGAAACAACTCATCCATGTTGACTCAAGCAGTTGAGGCAACATGCACCAGCACCCCTATGGCACGTTTTTGCTATCTCGCTGAGTCTATGCCATGACGAATTTAGGGGTTGTGAGTGCTAAAGAGGGACCTACTCGCTCTTAGGGAAGCGCTCCTAATAAAGTGGCCACTCAGTATATGTGGGTGTGCGAAAGTGTAAACAGAACATTTTCCTTAATTTTTAAAACGCTTTAATCACTGGTTGAAATGGAAAAAATTATGAAACTGAAATATGCCTTAATAAAATATCGTATTTTCGTATGTGCATGATATTACTGATGTATGTTGATGATCTGGAAAGGTGGTCTGTGCGCTCTGTCCTCTCCGAGCTCTGGCTTTGATTTCACCAGTGTTGGCCAGGCGATGCGAAAATAAATACTTTTCAAATATTTTATTACTTTTAATTTTCATATTTTAATTATTCACTTTGATAAAACCAACAACCATCTTAAGAGTTTTAGTTCTTGAAATATAAACTTTTGCTATTTCGTTTATTTAATAATCAGTTAACTGAATTGGCACAATTTTGAAAAACTTCCAAGTAATTGTCATAATAATTGATTAAAGGACTAATACAGAGTTTTTTTCTTTCTTACATATTTAATTCAATAAAAGAACACGTCCTCCGTGACAACATAGTGGTTTGTCACTCGCCGCTGTGGTTAGCAGGAGTGGGGATTTTCAGCCGCACAATACGTAATCGGTCCGTGAACACCCGCTTGTACCGACATAATATGCCATGGTGCCAAAATCGCTGAAGCCCCCTAAATAATAATTACAAAAGAATATGCGGTTGGTTGTTGCTATGCTACACTCTGTGGGAGATATCAGTGTATTTACCATTCCATAAATAAGAAACTGCAGAAGAATAACTTTTGGTCTTTACAAATATACGTTGGTATTTCCGGCACAACTGGCCTAAATCATTGCAATTTGGATCACCGTTCTGGTAAAAGCTGTCTAAACTCAATAAACATTAGAACATGAGATGGTGCGTTATGGCAAAGTTGCCCTTACGCTGTAAAGTCCATAAACAAATAGAACATGAGAACTGAAATCGTGTAATTTTTTAAGGACATGTTCTCCTAGGACGGCGGATAGGGGAACCCTGGAGCCCGCAAAACTTTAATAAAATACTTTGAATACTTTGTTCTCCTAGGAAGGAATGATCATGCGCCTTTTGTTGCTTTAAAAGAGGTCATTTTCTGCTGATACCTATTATAATCTGTAGGAGCAATTATTTAGTAAATTTAGTCCAGCCATTTATTATTTTAATTTCCAATTCGGGAAAATATGATTTTAGCTAACTTACGGAAAACACTCGTTTAAAACAGAGTGTAATTGCATGTTTTTAACGTTTTACCAGGAATGCAGGGAAAACAATTTTTCTTTGTTTCATAGTTTTAGCGATTTTCGAGTTAGTGTCTCTCTCTTTCTGTGCTGTTTGTATAACGAAGTTTCAGTGTTACTTCTTGTCATAATGATGATTGATGATGTTGAACATCGGTAAGTTTGCAATGACCTTTATCTGTTCGCCGCCTGTTCTTGTTTTTCTAACTTTCTTTTCTTGAGCGATGACCTTGCATATCCTTGAGATAGAGTTAAAAATGCTATAGTGGAACACCCACCGTGTTACGGGTGGCAACAAGTTCAGGAGACGTGTCTCCTATGACAAAATAGGCATTGAATAAGTGAGTCGCCACTGCGACAGTAAAGCTCAGTTCGATTCACAATAGCACAGAGACACAAGTACACGTGGCGGATGCGGTCAAGCACTTTAGCTCATTACTTTCTTCTGGGCGAGCGAAATGGTGCATCGTAAATCAGTGGGCTTACAAAAACTTGTATGCTTATGCTCACTGTGTTTATGGCTATTCCTAGACACCAAACCACCGTGGAAGATTTTATTTGCTTACCGTTTTCCCTGTCTACGTAACACCAAAATTTGAATCCTCCCTTGATCTATGTCTGAACGCCTTTTCTGCAAAAACTGGTTTTTTTTTGTTTGTTTCTTTCTTTCCTTCCATTTTAAAAGCTCGTAGTTTATGGTATAAACAACCTTCCGTGGCACGATGCACATCGCCATCTGCCACTCGTTTGGAGAGTTGTAGGTTCGATTACTGGAAGGAATTTGTGAAGTCTTCCTCCAGTCGGGGATGTTGTTATCCGATCTCAGTCGGAGGGCGTTGGACTATTCCGAGTTTATCAGACCGCACAATATACAAATCGGCCCGTGAACACACTTCTACAGACATTATACGTGCAGTTATGAGTGGGGGCCGTTAATACCAATACTCATATTTATTTATTTATTTATTTATTGTTTTCATAATATAACACTAATATCCATAGTTTCTTTCGGTATGTGAGAAGAAATACAAAAAATTCTGAGTTATCGAGATATTTTTAAAAATATTTATCATATATGGTAAACTTATTGTTTCCCCCCACTCTCCACATTTTTATATTAGCATATTGATTATATTGGAAGCCGTGTGCGAGCCCAGGTGTGAATATCTGTGCGGGACCGGTGATTAATATTAAACAAAAAAAAACTAAAACACTAGATTTTCAAAACATAAAACTGTACATTGTATACAGTTCTTTTGGTATATTGCATATAACAACGTGTGCTGATCTAGAGACAAGATCAGATACAGTTAGTGTCACGCCTAAAAACGTGCACTATATGCGCGAGACCGGGTTGGGCGCACTCTCACACCCCATAGATCTGAGGTAACTCTGAAGGCATCCAATGAAAATTAGAGCTGCTGTTTTAGAATTAACGAATTAAATTTAAATATCGATATTTCCTCTCAAATTCTTCACCATAAATTGAATTCGCAGTTCTTGAAATAGAAAACAACATTATTTCCTATTTTGATACAAGTGATTGCTTTTATTTACCTTTTTAAAAGCCAGTTACTAATTTTAGATGCTCAGGGCCGATAGCATATAATTATATTCTCAGGCAACGAATTTTGTTTCTAGTTATCTTTAGCACTTTAATGTTATTCTGTTTTTAGTGCTGTGGATTAAGTGATTCAAAGATTGCCGCGGTCTGGAATAACTTTTATGTATATTTTTTATTATTGCTGTTTTACTTTTGTACGATGTTGCAATACAAAGCTCTCCTGTTGTAATACTTTCAAAGTGTGATGTACAAATTGCGTGTGTAATTTCCTCTCAAGATTGCGGCATTATATTACGACATTGAAATATATAATTATGTAGGTTTCTCATTTGGGCAAAATACCATTGAATTTGTAATGAAATAAATAAATGCCACTTAATGGTACACAAGAACCATTAAGTATAAAATACGAAAGAAAGAAAAAGTTCATATATATATATATATATATATATATATATATATATATATAGAGAGAGAGAGAGAGAGAGAGAGAGAGATTTAAAAAGGAAAGTTTCTGATACTTAAATATGATTTTTTTTTTCTGTAAAAAGGCCTCCTGAATTTAGGCTGAAATAAAATTCTCGGATGTAGCTCCACCGATTAAGCCTAGTTCCCCCAAAAGCTACAGATATGTGGCTTTTCGGGATTAGGTGCTCTTTCATCCTCAGCGCATAATGTTGAAGAAGGAAGAACCTATAAATATATACAGGGTGTCTCAAAAATATTGGTACAAACGTTTAGGGAAGGTAAGTAACATCTAAAGGAATGTGAATCGCAAAGGAACCCATAACCGTAAACGTCACGGGAAAGTAGTAGCAGAGGCACAAGAAGCAGAAATGACAGAAGACTGTAATTAGTGGCAAACATTTATTTGACATACTATTAACAATGGAGTACGAGATGGATGCATTTCATGATGTTACAACAGATGCTCGAAGGTTCCACCATGAGACGCGATGCATGCGTGACACCGACACAGCATGGATTGGCGGACACGGTCGAACACACCTGGAGTTTCTTTGACAGTAGCAGCAGCGCAGATGAGTCTCGCCACGAGATCCATTTCTGTCTCCACAGGCGATTCATACACGATAGATTTGAGGGTCCCCCACAGAAAGAAATCAAGCCTCGATAAATCAGGTGAGCGTGGGGGGCCAGGCAACGGGCCCACCACGGCCAATCCATCGACGCCCAAAACGCCTGTTCAAATGGTCACGAACATACCTTCCATAATGGGCAGGCGCCCGTCATGGTGAAACCAAATGTTGCGTCTCACATTTGCTGGAACATCGTCAGATAACTCTGGTAAAACTTGTTCAAGAAAGATACGATATTTAGCGGAGTTCATGCGGGATGGTAATAGGTATGGGCCGTCTAAAAGCAGTCGCCGACCATACCTGCCCACACATTTATTGCCAAGCGATGTTGTGCCGCATGGGGGCGCACACCGTGTGGGTTGTCGTGAGCCACACATGAGCATTGTGCTGATTGAATAAGCTTTCTCGAGTGAAATAAGCTTCATCCGTGAACAAAACATAGGCTGGAAAATTCAAGTCTTGAACACTTTCTTGGAGAAACCACTGCGCAAAAGCCACACGTGCCGGATGATCTTGGGAAAGCTGTCAAGAGAATTTAATAATAATCCCAAATTATTTGTGCAGCATTCGACTCTTTCCATATAAACCAGTTACTATGTCTCTTAGACAATTACTATTTAATTAACAGTTCCTTGTTAGCCTTTCTGAAATCGATTTTGTCAAGTCGTCAACGGGCGTTATTTTAAATCGCAGAGTTGGATTATTCGTCCCGTTTCCGTTGGTTTGCCTCAGGTGAGAGTTCTCTCAGCCGTTTTATTTGCTGCTATTCTGATTTCTTTCTTGATGGCTAAACCCGCCTTCACCGCTTATGCAGATGACTTGTTGCTATCTGTTACTTGTCTATAGACTATTAGATTTTTCTAGTATTGCAGACGATGCCTTTAATCTCCATAACTAACTTGAACAAATTTGGTTTTAAAATAAATTCCGCCAAACCCAATATATTTGGTTTTCTCTTGCCACCAGGATAATCATATTTGTTGATTATGACTCCAATAGATACAGAAACTGGACTGCAGTTCAGTTTCTGTATCTATTGGAGTCATAATCAATGGATGTGATATTTTTGATTCTAAATTGTTGTCGGAACACTATTTCAGTTAGGAAGGCTTTATTTGGTGCCTGTTGGAACTTGAAACTAGATCTCGTCCAGAGGTCAAACAAAGAGATCAATAGAAAGTATTTTAACTTATGTGAGGTTTGTTGTCGACTATGCCTCTTTGGGCATTTAACCTTTCTTCTGTTAGACCTGTATTGGATACTGGCTGCTCAAAGCTCTCAATCTTAAGATCGGTTTCATGATGTTTCTTCAAACAGTTATGAAACGGAATCTATAGTTAATCTATTTTAGGTGAGTTAATCGATTTCGCCATATGATGAAGGATTTCTGCTTTAAAGAAGACTGTTTAGGGACGATAGTATGTGCTCCTGCAGCATGGAGGCTTACACAAAATGGGCTACGTGCTAATCCTATACTTTGATCGCCGTTTCACAGACCGAAGAAGTGCAGACAGTACTTCATTAATGTTATTTTTGATCTAATTAACATTCGATTATCATTTATGGGACCTGAATCTAGAGTACCAGAGAAGTGTTATGTCGCCACTGCTCGCCGATGTGTTTTGTAAGGGTTTTAGATGTTCCTGCATGTAGTGTCCTGTTTTTTTTTTACCAATAAAAGATTTTAATAATAAGTACACAAGATAACCAGAGACTCCAGAAAAAAAGAACCATTGGGCATTTACATATGGGGGAAAGGTAACAGATCAGTATTGAAATTATAGGTTTAAATGATTAAATTTATAAAGTCTCATTAGAAAGAGAAGGAAGTGAGTTTTTTCACCTGACTGAATATCCTCTCATAGTGAGCGTTAATAATAATGAGGAATTGTTAAATACCAAGCATCATTTGGCATAATTTGGTGTATTCCAGGCTTCCTTCTGAATTTGTCAGTTCTCCAGCAAAGAATCACTGTACAGGCAATCCTCGACTTATGTACTTAATCTGTTTTTTGTTTTTTTTTCTGATGTACGTAAGTCCAACTTCGGTCTTGTAGATACAAAATACATGTACAGTATAGTATAGTACAGTACAGTACAACGCTCCGAGATTAACCCGCAACAAATTTCATTATGTACAGCATTTTACGATTTGTAACCGAGTTAGTGGCTGAAACAAAAATACAATGAATAATAATGTCTAGTACAGTATTTATTCAAAACTAATTTAATCTAAATACGATACGTAATTTAATTTAATCTACGATCAAATCACTTTACGATGTACTCTCCAAAATAAAATGCCGTTCACCATACCGGTTTGTAGTAAGCGCCGGTCATCGTGATGACGTCTGCGAACTGAATTTTAATTTTATTAAACGATTTAATTCTATTTCGCTTATTAGAATAATTCTATTCTAATAAGCGAAAATAGGAAAAATATTATCCACAGGCTATAAAATTAAAAATATAGAACACAAATTTACACTTTACTTCCTCCAATTAACAAAATTAAATGATGCGTGAAAATCGAAAGAATATTTCCCACAGATTATCAAAATAAAAATAAATTTACGCTTACGTACTAACTTAATTAATAGTTTAACTAACTGATATTTCTGTTCACTGACATTTTTTTTTTTTTTTGTCGTAAAATTTAAAACAGCAATCAATAACAAAGAACACGGCACGCACAAATTGCAACTAAGACGATACGGAGTAACAACTTTACGAATCTCAAAAAATAGGAATGAAGAGAGGATTCTGAAAATTTATTTATGTTTTTTATATGATTGACGATTTCGATGAACCACATTTCACCATAATAACGTAAAATTCCACGGAATTCCAGCTATCGGTGTCATTGCAAACGGAATAAGATCGAGTTTACTACCGTTTATAATTACATTGCAGTAACAGATAAGCCCTCCAGAAGGACCTCCAGAAATCTGCTTTAGAAAAATATCACGAAGGTGTTCAAAATTGATTCTTATAACCAAACATAGCAACAGCTTTGTACGTAAGTAGAGGAGTGCCTGTATATCAATTCTTCCTTTTTTCATAATAGCTTCTGGCAGGTTCACACACTGCAGTTGCAGAACTGATATTTCAAATTTGTCCAAACTTCAAAGTTACGCACTGCCAGTTGATAAAAGATGTGTTACCTCAGAATTTATAAGAACATTTTTCAGTGGGAACTTCTGCACTGCTTAGTCACTGCTTCCTCACAGAATAAAAGAATAGCATCTTCTCCTCTTGTTTTAGACTCTCCATGACCTTAGCAGCAGAACTGCTTGTGAATAAATCAAATTCATCTTTCTAATTTAGTCTGCTGTGGTATTCAACTTCCACAATTTAACAACTGTTCGTCTTAAAAATTTACACATCGCACTCTTCAACGGCGCCTCCGTAGCCATGTGGGCAGGAGCAGCAGTGCGTAGCACACGCTTCTTGATTTGACCGGGATTCGAGCCCTTGACCACCAAATACGGAGGATGCGGAAAGGTCATGGAATGACCACCGCATATCCCGGAGCAATATAGCCTTAGTTGCTAATGCTCTCAAAAACCAAATAACAACAACACTCTTCAACATATCAAGGATTAATGGCCTCAGTAAACGGATGTGTGATTGAAGAACTTTGTCCGGACTTTCACGCGGTAGCTTAACATTTAAAGCGAACAAGTAAAATGCTTTATATGAACCAGAAGCAAATATCATGAACAGCCTTTCCGCGCGTGAGAAGATAACCTGCTTATAATTATCATCTTGCTTGGAACGTTATGCATTGCTTGCTGCATAGAAAAGTTTATTCCTTGAGTAGTCCCTTGTATTTTTTTCAAAAACTTCCTCTGAATCATGAGTTGAATTTGATCATGAGGTAGCGTCACTCACTAGTAATTGCTTGTAGTTTTCAGTTTGGTAACTCTGAAAAGTGCTCATATTCTTTTCAGACCACTGATGTTCTGTAAGAAATGCCACAACCTCTTCCTTAATTAGACTTGTTATAGCTTTCCACTATTTTTCCAGTCTACTTAAACATTAATCTGAACACAGCCAAAGAATGTGGCACCTCGCTGAAGGGCATCGTTAAATAAGTAGTTTCGCACGACATATACATGTACAAAGAAAATGTGGTTTTGTATGAATGTATAATATCAGTAATTGAAATTCTTTTATTATCGGATTATGTAATCAAGAAATAACAACTATGACAGTAATTGTAATAATAAACGCTGAAAATATCCACCCTCTTTTCATCGTATTCGATTATCATTGTTCCCATTTTCATATCTTGGTTGTTGGAGCAGTAGCAAACATATTGGTTATATAAATGTACATATATTTCAGTCGAGTGAACGACTTGCATGCAGCAGCAGCAAACAATATTTACTGCTGCTTTTACTTTTAGGAGCAGCAGCAGTAAATATTGTTTGCTGCTGCTTTTACTTTTAGGAGCAGCAGCAGTAAATATTGTTTGCTGCTGCTGCTCCTAAAAGTTACATTAGCAGTTAGCATTATTATTATAAAATTATAATTAATTAATTATAAAAATTTAGAATAACCACAGTGTCAAACTTCATGAATACATACACTTTTAGGAGCAGCAGCAAACAATATTATTAAACAATACTGTTTGCTGCTGCTCCTAAAAGTTGCATGCAAGTCCTTCACTCGACTAAAATTTAATAAAGGAAGGGTAATGTAGTTAAATATTACGTGGAGGAAGAGCATGGAGCTACCCTGCCGGCGTGGGGTAGTTCCTTAGCGGTACCTTGAAAGTTCAATACCCCAAAACGGGGCATTGAAATTTCAAGAAACGCGAAGTGTAGTGGTGTGTAACCTCGTGTGTGTGACCGACTGTCGATTTTAGGTCTGTGAGGGGAAACCGGAGTACCCGGGGAAAACCTCACTCCACGGCCCGAGACCGACTAACTCAGCACCGAGTGGAAGAAGGCAGGAAAAACTTCCTAAATACCTTCTGCTGGATTCGAACCCAGGCCCTTCCACTCGGCGAACAAGCACGCTACAACTGTGCTACCGTGGACCGTATGAATAGCGAGCGCTACTCGACTTATATGCTTTACGGTTGGCGATGTTTCCCTGTAATAGGGTGAGCGAATCATTCATCTTGCAGTGCTACGAGTAGTATAAGCAATTTAAAATTGCGAAACCCAGATATCATTAATCAAAACGTGCTAATTATTTTTCTGTCATATTAAGTAATTATAAAAATTTTCAATAAACACTGAAAGTGTTAAATTCATGAATACATGCACGGAATCTTTTGTATGAATGATTTTTTTTTTTGTGTGTGTGTGTGTGTGTCGCAAATCCAGTTTGCTTCCATTCTTCTTTTAGAAAATTTGATCATAAAACATATAATATTACACTGATATTGTTATTTTACTGCGGTCTGTAATTCGCAATGATAAATGATTTCGGAGCCCGTTCTATCAGTAGCTGTGTTCTGCTCGGATCCATACAGCGAAACTGCAGGTAGTTTTCTTGTAATTGTGTAGAGTAGAGGTCGGCATCTTTTCCACAATATGAGCTACTTTAAAAATAAACAAGGTCTCTAGATCGAACATAACAATATATATATTTTTTATCGGTGTATCTTAAATAAAATACGCTGGTTGTGAAATTATTAAAAAAAATTAACGTAGCGTAGGTACTTAAGTTTGAATGTGATTTATTATAAAGAAACCTTCAATAACATGTCACACCCACCTCCTCCGGAAATTTCGAATAGCTGTAGATACTATAAAGAGGAAATGACATGTAATGGGGGGAAGCTGCCAATACAAACTAAGACAAAAAAAAAAAATGTTCTGAGAAGACTAAACTACAGTGTAGTCTAGTCTTTATATAAAGTCACTGGCATATCCAGAATAGCCTCTTTCTGTACATGCTGTGAGCAAACCGAGTTTTCTACATATTGGATCATTTCGTATTATTGTGTATGTACTTCACTACGTGTTGCTCTAACTAAATAAAAGCAATGGAAAACTATATTTAAAGTGCATTCCGCTACCCAGACTGAGTTCGCGACTAATTGTAGTCTCATCGTATTATCTGCCCACCGATCACTTAGTCACTAATAATTGTTTAGCACCCGGGCCTTTTGTCAGGTAACCGACGCGGCCATTCATTGTCCACCACGACAAATTCAACAATTTGGGACAACACTATCAAGAGTGTTACGTACAGCAGAATAGCAAATGAAGTCGGGCCCCGTTCTGTTGGGGGGGACAATTCGGCTGTTTTTTCCCCCATTGTGAAAGTACATAATTTTCTAAAATGTAAAAGGCAGATTGTTCCATTAATTGGCTTTTCAGAGGAGAAAAGAAGTGGATTAATAATCTGATCATGACGAAGCCTGCACTATGCATTTGGACTATCACGAATTGCATGTGAGTTTTAAGACACTACGAAAACTGTCGATTTTCAATCCTGAAACATGAAAAGTTTCTTTCTCAGAAAATACATTTTTTGTAGGAAACTTATCTTCAATTAACTGCTACAACAGGCCAGCACGTGAATTGGTAGCAACCAAGTCACATGTTGGCCTGTCTGTCGGTGATAACTGCTGCCCCATTTGGAAGTTCTAATTAAGCCAGTGGTGTATTCGGGCCGGAACGACGTTCCAGTACTTTTTTCTAACTGTTATAATAGAAAATCATTAAATTTATACACCTAATACGTATTATGAAACAATGGCATAAACAAAGGGGAGGGAGAAATATCTATTTTACCTATTGCTACTAAAAATATATATTAATAGTAATTTTTAAAATTAATAGATTTCTTTAAAAAATTATTTTAAAACAAAAATATAAATTTCGCAATGAAATTTGAACGTTTCTTACTAAAGTACAATATATTAGATAAAGAGATCCAACGAATGAGATATATTGTGATGCGTGCGAACGCTGCATTTTCATTCGCCATGAGCTGAACCCTAGAACTGGTTGTTCTATGAACCGTGAGTCTGAAGTCTGATTCAGTTACTGTACAGTCCATGTGGCGTTATCATATAGTCTTCTGGAGAACGAGCGTTCCGGTACTGTTTTTTTTTTTTAGCAATACACCTCTGAATGAAGTGCGTTGAATTGACTTTCTTGAGCTTCGATGGAATGCGTTACGAATGTTTTGAACTTCAGCAGACATTCGAGGCTGTCCGCTACCTATATCATGCAGTAAATTTCGTTTTCTTGGAGACCCTTCCATTGACTCATAAAAGGTTGGAAAGATTGGCAGATCGTTCCTAAACACTCGCCGATTCGGGTTCAGTTACAATGAACTTGAATCGGCAAATTTGTAGCTAGGCAAGAGACAAAACACGATGCGTTTTTTCTTGAACAGGTAGCTACATTGTTTTATGGTGTATTTGTGACTTCGAATCAGTGATTTAATAAAGTGCATGGAAAACAGACTTTTTGAGTTATTCTTTATAATGATGTAAACTACACCTACTATTTCTTATCTGATCAAAGGTTTTTTTTGTGGATACCTTGTAGAAATATTGGTATTAACGGTCCTTAAGCGTGCTCTCATAACAGTAAGTGTATCAAACTGTGTTCATGGGCATGTTGTGTTGGATGAAAATCCCTATACCGTTCGCCTGAGATCGTCTAACTACGGCCTCGAATGAAGAGGACTTTAGAAATTTCTCCACTTGCTGACCGGAAATGCACCCATGCATCTCCAGTAAAAAAAGAATCGCAGAATCGCCAATGGGATATCATTGGCCGACCCTTGGTCAACCACTGCAAAGTACGCATTATATCCCGACTGTGTTAATCATGGCACTCGGTTGTCAACATTGTCCTTAATATTTATCTGTATATACAGTGAGAAAGTGGAAAGCCAATCCTTCGTTTCAGCTGATGCTATTTGTTGGTGAAAGAGACAGTTTTTCTTTTATCATCTATATCAATCCTATCTGTTTTGCCAGTTTAGCGTAGAGTAAGGAAATTTGCAAGATACGGTTTGATGAAACAAATGTTATTATTATTACGAGGAAATCCAGTCTGGATTCTTCCGTCGGATTTTCCGATAAGTTTAATTTTTTTTTTAAATCGTCAATCTTGCTGAGCATCCATTGCTAATTAAGGACCACGTGCTGGGCGTGCTCCCGTGATCAGCAATGGATGAATGGTTATGGCGGATAAAAATTCCGAGATAACTATATTATAATAGCTTCGTACAAGGCCGAAAGTAGCGCCGAGTGGTCAGGAACGCACGCTCTTTGAGTGGGTGGGGTTCAAGTCTGTGACTGCTAAATACGATTAACATTTGTATTGATTGATTGATTTATTGTAAACTCCACTGTCGTGTCGGAGTATAAACAAGAAATATTTAACCTGTGCAAATATTTGTTTGGTTGTTTTTAGGATTGATTAAGGCAATTTTTGGAAAATTAATTGTCCAGAAAGAAATACCTACTTTATTATTCTAAATTTCCTACTCCAGTAGCCATTTAGGAATGGTTCCTAACTTAAAACAGCGAAACATGTACTCACTTATTATACCCTGAAATATACTTTTAAGATATTCCCAAAACAGGCCTGGAAATAATTTAAAGAAATACATCACGCATCAAAGTGAAAGTGATTAAATGACTGGCGAATCATGTCAAACAGAGCCGTGCTGAGGGTGAGGCGAATGAGGCTCTTGCCTCAGATTAAAAGCTGAAAGCCCCTTTCAGCCCCACCAGAAGAAAGATTAAATAATTCAAAGAACTTATCGTGGAAGCTACTAGGCTTTACATACCAACTAAGAAATATTGTTCAAGGTTTAGGCCTAAATGGTTGTCAGATGAACTAATGAGGCATATGGCAGAGAAGAAAAATGCATGGGATACATACAAATTAACACGTGAACGGACGCCTATGATAGATACAAGTTGATCTGTAACCAAGTTACAAAGGAGGTTAGGCAGGCGAAGGCAGATTACGAGAGATCCTTGGCAAGGGATGCGAAGAAAAACAGCAAAGAGTTCTTTACTTATGTAAACTCTAGAAGGAAGGGGATGAATCAGATTGGTCCACTTGAGATCGATGGGTCAACTGTTGATGACCCTGCTCGGGTAGCTAACAAACTAAATGAATATTTTGCATCGACATTCACACATGAGGAGTTATTCAGCGAGGGAAATGCCAGAGGTGTATTCAACTCTAGCAGTAAGCTAGAGAATCTTGTAATAACTGAGAGCAAAGTGGAGGAGAAATTGTTGAAGATAAACACAAGAAAGGCACCTGGGGTGGATGGGATCTATCCAGTTATATTAAAGGAGGCAGCAAAGGAGGTAAGCAAACCCTTAGCCATAATTATGAGAGCTTCCTTGGACTCAGGAGAGGTACCCATTGACTGGAGATGTGCAAATGTGACCCCAATTCACAAAGGGGGATCAAAGGCTGACACAAGTAATTATAGACCTGTGAGTTTAACTTCTGTTCCCGGAAAATTAATGGAGGCACTGGTGAAAGAAGCACTGCAGGATCATCTAGACAAGACTTCAGTTATAGCTAGGACACAGCATGGTTTTGTTAAGGGGAAGTCTTGCCTGACCAATTTGATTGGATACTATGATGCAGTCACAAAAGAACTGGATGCAGGGAATAACTTTGATATTATATACTTGGATCTTAGAAAGGCTTTTGATACTGTTGCACATGGAAGACTGCTGCACAAATTGGAGCAGTGTGGCATTGGAGGCAAGTTGCTGCTATGGATAAAGGGGTGGTTGAGGGGGAGAAGACAGAGAGTGGTAATCAATGGACACTGCTCATCGTGGACTAATGTTATTAGTGGAGTCCCTCAGGGTTCAGTATTGGGGCCTTTATTGTTTTCTGTATTTATAAATGATATTGATGATGGTATATCAGGCTTAATGTCCAAGTTTGCAGACGATACGAAGGTTGGCAGGGTTGTCAAGGACACTACTGACACTATGCTGCTGCAACAGGATTTGGAAAGGTTGAGCAGATGGGCTTCGAGGTGGCAAATGAAGTTTAACATTGACAAATGTAAAGTACTACATATGGGAAACAGCAACCCCAGAGCAACGTATCAACTCTGTGGTACTACACTGACAGTGGTAGAGAATGAAAGGGACCTGGGGGTGGTGGTGCAGGCAGATATGAAGTTCTCTGAGCAGTGCAGACGAGCTGCAAGAGTAGCTCATGGTGTATTGTCAATGATATATAGGAATTTTTCTAGCAGGGATAAGGAGGTGATTATTCCCTTGTATAAGGCAATGGTCAGGCCACACCTAGAGTACTGTATACAGGCCTGGAGGCCTCATTTCAGGAAGGATGTAGAGCTGCTGGAACGAGTACAGAGAAGGGCAACTAGATTGGTGAATGGGACAAAGGGGTTCTCTTACGAAGAAAGGCTTAAGTTTTGCAAATTACAGTGTCTGGAAACTAGGCACCAGCGGGGTGATCTGATAGAGGTGTACAAAGCCTTGAATGGTTTGAGCATGCTCAATGCTGATGGGATTCTTCCTCTAGCTCAGAAAAATCACCTGAGAGGGCATAAATTCAAATTGAGGAAAGACAGATGTAGGATAGATGTGCGGAAATTTGCCTTTAGCCAGCGGGTGGTTGGTGGGTGGAACAGACTTCCATCCCTTGTCGTGGAAGTTGATAGCCTAAATAAGTTTAAGGCTCAGCTGGACAGGTATTTCGAACGAACAGAGGGGTGAAGTGGAAGTGGTTATTTTTATTTATTTATGTT
This sequence comes from Mastigoproctus giganteus, assembly GCF_048544385.1. Taxonomy (NCBI): domain Eukaryota; kingdom Metazoa; phylum Arthropoda; class Arachnida; order Uropygi; family Thelyphonidae; genus Mastigoproctus; species Mastigoproctus giganteus. The sequence goes on along the minus strand of NC_143584.1, from coordinate 110,672,785 downwards.
ACTTTTTTTTTTTTTTTTTGGCTGATGCTGCATAAGCTTGCTTTCTTGCATCAAATGCCTCTACTAATGCTAATGCTAATCGCCAATGTTACCATCATTAACAGTAGGGCGCAATTTTCCATTCTTGCCTCAGGTACTGAAATGGCTTGGCACGGCCCTGATGTCAAACGTGACTAGTGAGCTACGATCTGAGAAAAAATTAAGTTACATATAAAAAAATTGGCCCGTGTATAAAAATTAATATACGAATAAATGTTGTGATACTTACAAAAACTTAATCATAATATTAATGGGGGGGGGGGAAGACTTTTGTGTGTTTTAGATATCTTTTCATTTCTATGCACCGTGATCTATCAAAATGTATTTTGAGGCCGATCGCGATCGACCGTGTGCTAGCTCCCCCCCCCACGGGTGTAAATCGTGTTTTTTATCTGTGAGAACATTTTACGATCTTTGTTACGTGTTTTTTTTTTATGTAGGGATAGAAAACACAGAACAAAATCTGTGATGAGGGTTTTTGAATACTTTAACATGAATTAAGAAATATCCAAGAGACCGAAATGCCTAAAATAGTGATTTTCAAAGTGTGCTTCGCGATGAAGTTTCGCAAAAGGAAGTGCTGAAAACGTTCCGTTAATTTTTAAAAGTATTAGAATTTTTCTTTGTAGTTAATAATTGATTTTAATGATATTAGAGCTCCGCAGTCAGAAAAATGATTGAAAAATTCTGGTGTGGAGAACACCAGAATATTTCAATCATTTTCAACCTATTGATAATCGTATAGAAATAGTCTTACTTATTAATAGCATCTACTGTGGTTACGTGACTTAGAAGTTTTACGTATTTCAAATTAAGTACAGATAAAATAATCCAATTGAAAAATGGCCATAATGCTTCTGGTGGAGATTAGCGTTAAAATACACCCAGTTTTCGAGGACAAACTTGTTTAGCTGCCAACCCTCTTTTGCGTAACAAACTGGTCTCTTGAGACACTTTTCACAAGGTCAAGGTCATTGCAGGTTTTTATGCTGTGGTTGCCGCAAAAGATCTTCAAGGGGAAACCTATCATTAGGATGAGAGATGGAAATTTTCACTTACGCTTATCATCATCCTAACTTATGTATGATCAGTTGAAAATTTCAGAACATTTTTATAGTAACTATGTGCGAGAAACTTGTGAATTTTTAAAAGTAAGGGGTTAGCAGACAGGGTATAGAACTGATATGAGAATAAATAAATTTTGTTTTTACTCCGAGACAAAAAAAACAAGGGAGGGTGAAAAGTGGAGTTAACGATTACTGTACACAGTAGTACTAATAATTTATAAGGATTTCACTGAGTGATAATTAAGATTATCCACTAAGTATGCTGTAAAAATCGGTTATATTCTGGTCTCATACAGCTTTTCTCCAACAGAAACGACTCTTAAATGTTGACTAGCAGTAATTTGGACGCTGACAGTTTCAATGTAATGCTACGTGCAACTTGATCCATCTTAAATTTCAAACTAAGCTTCTGTATTGCAGTCCTGCAAGTCAGTACGGTAGTGGTTTATGTCGAATTATGCGGTGCTTTTGATTATTTCTATCATTTTCTTGTGATTTGATTCTAAAATTGAAAGAAACACCAAAAGTAAGTGTAATAACCTCTCATGTGGTGTTCCTATTGAAGAGTTCAAGTGTTTGTTGTTAGTTTTCTATTGGTCACTGAAAGACCAAGCTATTTTTATCCGAGCTTTACCCTTGTTTTCACCTTGCATTCAGATTTCATAATTGTCAAATACAGAGCTTGTAAGAAACGAGTTTTTATACTTTACAAAAAACTATTTTGGATTATTCTACATGAACTTAGACCATGTGTTTTTCAGCGCGTTCAAGTTCTTTTGCTGATCATGATTTTCAAAAATTTCCAGGAAATGTTAATTTCATTTCAACCTTGCTGTGTGGTTACCTTACCTGATAATTCACAGTGTTTGTGTGTCGGTGATTGCTTGGAGTTCTAGTGTTGTGAGGCGGGATTATTAATCTGTTTTACCCTTTAAAGAGAGAGAGATGATAGGGACGACACACACACACCAATGATAGATTACTCTAATCAAATTACGTTGGTTGTTTTCGACTTTATCATTAATGAAATTGAACAAACTTGGCCTTAATAACGATTTTCCCGGGTATTGTACTGCTGTCTAACAAATATGACATCAACAAAAAGTTAATCTGCCAACTGCTCTATTTTGATATTACTTATAATAAATATGAATCATGTAATTCACTCCTCACGTAGGTAGACATTTATATTATCTTATGTAAGGCGGCTCCCAAACGCTAGTTCAACCTCGCCGTAGTACACTGTGATGTTACAAAAACTCTGTAGAAAGGCCAGAAATGTGTGCAGTGTTATGTTGTTTAGTTGTTTCTGATCGCTTTGCTATCAGGAAGCAACAAGCACCAGGGAGTTGTGTCCTGATACCCGTCTACGCCGCGAGGAGGTGGGCCACAGCAAACCTCGAGTGTCCAAACCATTCAAAATAATGTAAAATAAAACAGTAAATTGATAAAAATAAAAGGAATTAAAAGTTAAAGAAGTTAAAAAAAATAATAATCAGAAAAATTAAAAGATAAAAATAAGTAAATAAAATAAGTTAATAAAAAGAATAAAAATCCCGCACAAGTGCAAGGTAGTGCCAGCATGATCCTGCCTCAGGACTGGCCTGAGGTCAGCAAGAGATGGAAGTCAAGAAGACAGTGATATCATTCGGCATAGTACAAGTTTGATTACCAACTGTCCATGTCGAAGGTGGTGGTGAAGATGGTAGTTGAGCTAAAAAATGGTGGTATTACGAGATGGCGACGATGGAGATGTGGCCTGGACTGGTTCCTGAAATTGGGGCACTATTGATGAGTTGTCCACGTCTGGCAAAAGCTTTATGTGCAAAATCTTGCAGAAGATAAATTTTTTTTTTGGAGTCCAAGAGAGACGACACATTACCTGGAGAAAATGGTTGACACACAGCAGGCAGAGGCTGACGAAGATCCAAGTAATACGGACAGATGAAAAGAACATGCTGCCACAGTTACAGAGGAGAGAATCGGATAGGTTAAACATACTCGTAGCAAGTTTAGCACGAAGGGAACCATGGCCACTTAGAAGAAAAATAGTGCAGAAACTCAGACTGAACCATATCCTCACGTAGGTGTCTATCCAGCTGACCTTCAAATTTCCTCAGGCTGTCAGCCTCAACCACCCATGAAGGCAGAAATTAACAGCAGAGCAAACTTTTCCGCTTTGGAAGTGGACGAGTGTCAAACACATTTGTTCGAAAACAGTGCAATTGAGAAGTTAACCTTTTGGTGATGTAATTAAGTCACCATATGTCATTTTCACGTATTCCAAAGAGATGACAGATTAACCTTTTGGAGATGTCATTTGTTTTAAACCAGTACAATACTTGTTTCAAACAAACGACATCGTTATTGTGAAGGCAGTGTTTATTTTTCTGCGAGTAACAAGGCCATTGCATTAACTCTCTCTCTCTCTCTCTCTATATATATATATATATATTAATACGGAAGCCGTTTTCTTGAGATGGCCATTGTGAACGATAGGCCTAACCGATCGGGTTGAAAGTGGTCTCAAATTGAAGATATTTCTTCCTAGGTGTACAAAAAGGGGGGGGGGGGAATATAAAAATTCCTAATAGTTTTATTTTACTGAACGAGCCAGTTTTGTCTATTACCGTTGCCGTCCTTAGCTCCGCTACGCCTCCATGCTACTCTGGCTGGTCGTGTTGAACGTACCTTGCGGAAAAGAAGAAACACGCGTTTTCGTGCTCCTGCAAATGCATCCAGGATCCGAAAGATTTAATATGTCACAGTATTGGCTTACTTAGTGAAAGGTGTGTTCATTGTCAAGCCTTACATTTTAAGTGTGAAAAAGTCGCAAATCATTTTATTTTACTGCGGAATATGGCAATTTCAGAAGGATTGATCATAGTGTGCATAGTATTAGGGCCAGGTGCCACCTGTGGTTTCCCACATCTGCGCCATATGTTCGCTGTGAAGGAATACAGTACTACTGTAAATGCCAGAAAAGTGTTGTATGCTGCATATGACATATTGCGTTAGGTTCTGTTGTGTGTCCTGGCATTTAGCCACACGGCCCCTGGTGAGACTCCACGTTGCCTGCCCACACCACTAGGAGGTAGCCAGTCTGCCCATTATTCTCTGGCTTGTCTCCGCCAGGGTCGCCAGAGCTTCCTGGACGGAGACAAAAAAAAAAAAAAAAAAGTAGAGTCGGGGAAGTACAGAGTGTACGCAAGAAAGGAGGGTATAGCTAGAAATATGGAGGATGTAGGCGAAGGCATCCTCCAGGTTATCAATAGAGCAATAAGCGCCATCAGTTGAAAGGGGAACCTGGGAAGGACGATAAATAAGACAGCAAGAGAGCCGTGTGCAAGTTGCCACTGAGGAATGAGGTGGCCCATACGCCATTTGATCCTATCCAGGTTAAGATCGGTTGGCCAGTTAGGTTAGGATCAGATGTTTGGATTGTTCCTATTTTGTGTTGGCAATAGGGTGCTCCGTCTTGTGAAGAGGGCTTATGCAAACTTGGTAAACTCATAGTAGTAGTTTTCTTCTGTGATGAATAAGTGTTCATTTCCTTGAGGGTTATCTTGTATACGAGTAAACATGATGCTGCGGAGGTCCTCATAGTGTTGACAGGTATATACTAGATGGTTCCAGTCTTCTATTTCACCACATGCACAGTAGGGGTTGTTAATGATTCCCGTGGATGTTAATTTATGGTTTATTGATCCGTGTCCAGTAATGAGGTAGGTGGTATAAAGACCAGGAGAAAACCAATTTGGAGATTTAGGAAATACGGCATTCACGTAAGGTATAAATTTCTTGGTGATTGGGCCCTTGTCGGTAGCAGTCCTGCCAGGTCTGAAGTAGTAGGATGGCAATTTTTTTCTTTTCCTGCCTGATTTCATTCAGCTTATTGATGGAGTGTCCAAGGATAGTTGCTGGTATACCCCTGGATAGACAGTAGTGGAGGCCCCTTCGAATAACCTCCAGATCAAGCGGAAGGATGCCCGCAAGAACCTGAAGGGCTGGGTCGATAATTGTGCAGCATGCCCTTGTAATAGTAAGAAGGATGGTGCGCTGGATGGTTCCCAGTTTACGTTTGTTGTTGTAAAGAGTTGCCCTGCGAAACCAGACCCCTGATCCATACGTTATGAAGGGAAGGAAGATTGATTTGTACAGAATCTTAAGGGTGCGTCGGTTCAATCCCCAATCACGACGACTCACCCGTGCAATGAGAGCAGTGTAGTTTCTCACTTTCGCGTGGAAGTGTGCAAGATGCGGAGAGAAAGTGAGCTTAGGGTAAAGTACTATTCCCAGTAGTTTTAACGTAGAAACTAGCTTGACGGTTTGGCCTTGAAGTTTGATAGTGGGGTTTCTAGTAGGCTGCAGTGATCCCTTCAGGAGAATGGATTGTGTCTTTTGGGGTGAGAGTCTTAGTTTGTGTAGAGCTGCTCAGTTTCCTCTGGCTTCCAGAGAAGCTCTGCTGTCAGCCTCAATCGAGATGGTCACATCATCAGCAAAGGCTTGTATAGCTACAGGACCTAGGTCCAGTCCAAGGAGCTCATCTAGGACAATGTTCCACAAAAAAGGACCAAGGACTGAACCCTGGGGGCAACCTCTGTAGATAGAAGGATTTATCAATGGTACGAGACTTATAGTTAAAGTTATGCATCAGAAGTGTTTGGATCTATAAATAATAACAAAAGGAAAACGGGTACCCTTACCGCGTGTCGATTTGACTCCATCCAATTCGACTTTGCCATTCTCATTTAAGAGATGGCAGTTTCCTATTCGGCTGGCGATGACTATAAATAAACGTAAAGGGCAAACGTTTGATGGAGTCGGAATTTCGCTTACTAACCCTGTATTTAGTCACGGCCAATTGTATGTAGCAATGTCTCGAGTCAGACATTGCTACATACAATTTACATAAAATACATAAGGTTACCAGAAGGGCACAAGAATATAACAAATGTTTTCAAAGAAGTATTATAGAGACTGTATTACATTTTGTACGTGTGAAATTGTTATGCAACGTGCACATTTTGAATAATCGGAAAGATGGTGAAACGAAAGAAAATTTGTTTCCTCAGATTCTGCTTTTCCTACTCACGACAAAACACGGACTACATTTCTTTAGGACAGCTAGAGAAAAACTCTGCTACAAATTGCGAAATTTTAGCAACGGGTACAGCTAGTATAGTTAAAATTATGGTAATCCGACGAACAGTTAAATATGAATTATAAATTCTCAGAAAAGTAGAGAAATTAATGAAGTTATGTCACTCCGTACGCGCACTGTAATTGAAATTATGACATCATTATTTTATTTGTATTTCTTTTCCATCGTTTTCATTTTTAATTTGTTTCCCTCAAATCGAGCCCTCTGGTGCTACTGCTGCATTCAAGCAATTTATATAAACTCAAAGAAGCATACTTATACAGCACCAGCCAAAAATAAAATAAAATCTCACATCTGCACCCAACCTCTAATAATTTGTCTAATTCCTCATTAAATGTATACAAACGACGCACTTTCACAATATGAGATGGTAGTTGATTGTTGGAAAAAACTTCCATCTGGCTGAAAGCAAACGTCCAAACATCTATCGTCAATTTAAATTTATGCTCCATATGAGCAAGAGGAAGGATGCCATCATCATTTAACTTTCTCAGTCCATTGAACATCTCAATCAGATCTCCTCGCAGGTTCAGTATTTCCAGAACTGAACTCTTTCTTAGTAAGCGTGCTCTCCTCTCCTCTCACCCATTCCAACACATCTACAAGTCAACCCGTATATTTATCTCTTTAATTATTAAGATCAATTTTATTTTAAAGTGAATTGTAACCGTAGATAAATATGATTATCTATTTAATACAATTATTGTAAATTTGTATAAAACTGTATGATGTATTTTGAAATATATATATATACACCCAGAGCCGGCCCGTACATTAGGCGAACCTAAGGCGCTAAGGTCCAAGCGGTGTATTCCAACAAAATCTAATTTATTTTAGTGCTTAAAAAATTATTTAAATTAAATAAGGTAATAATATCTAAATATTTTATCAAATATTAAGAATATATTTTTAAAAAATGATTGATTTACAACATATTCCTCCTTATGATTTTGTGACATTCGAGGTCGTTTTGTCGGCGCATCACTTTGATATTTAATTAAAAGCTTCCGAAAATATTAATAGAAAAGGTAGGGAAGAAGGGATAATATTTTAAGTCAGATGCCTTCTCCGTTTCCCGCAGCAACTACAACATAGCTCCACGCCAAAAGTCCGATGCCGAAAACTCAACTGTAATATTATCGTGATTCGTGCTAATGAATTTGATAACCAGGGGAAGAGAGAGGAATGGAGGACGATAAAAGTTTATTTTGTGATAATGTTCCATGTCGTATTCGTGCACTGTATTGTTATTATCAGATCGTACAATAAATCATAATAATATACAGCAAGCAGATAAATATTATAGATGAATGGATAGACAGATGAATGGGTGGGTAAGCTTGTTAGTAGGCAGGGTGATGGATGGTACTGAATACAACTGGGGCGCAAATTTTAAGTCTCGCCTAGGGTGCATGAAACCCTTGAGCCGGCTGTGCATACACCCTTCTAGCCCACTAGCTGTACAGGGGATGAACCTTGGGTAAATAAACTGATAATAATAAAAAATTCTGTACATAATGTGCCCTGCCGCTAGCATATTTAACGTGTTTTTCATTGAGAAGTCATCGGCAGGCGTTAAAAACGTTTTGATTTTCAGATATTAATAAAATTCACGGATAATAATATAACAATGTTTTTATTTTATTAATAATAATTACATATCGGTTTCTGAAAGTATTGGTCTGTAATGACTAAAGTAGGATATATAATTTTTATATTGAAGAGTTCACGACTAAATACACCATCTATAGTTGTTCCCTTACGTGTAGTATTTATCGAAAGATCTGATGACATTTCCAAGTTGAAGAATGTTTTCATAAATGTGCACAACTCTTTTCCAACCTCAGAGTTTAATTATAAATAAAAAAAAATACATTCAATTTGAAAACACCAGATGCTTTTTCCAAAGTTTTTTTTTTGTACCTTAATATTTCTGTTTCTAAATTCCCTAGCTTTCCAACGATATGTTATACGTCCACATTATTCCTTTTATTAAGTGAGAAAATTTTCTACCATCCTGAAAAAAAAAAAAAAAAAAAAATCTGCAATTTTCAGAGGTTTGAAAGTTTTTCCTCTAAGTATAGAACTAAGATGAAGCCTCCTACAAATTTTCAATAAATTTGGTCATGTAGAAGATAAATTAAACTGGAATAAATTTTCTTAACGCTTTTCGCATGACGGTTTTTCGCTACAAATTTTTTGGAATAACGCCAGTAAAAACGTTTTTAAACGTCAATACCAAGATGCTGCTAACCATTGCGTTATACAACCGGATAAACACCGCCTTGTCTCTAGGCAAAATTCCTGTATATCATTGAATAGAAACATAAGCTGTCCCAGCAGCTTCACCGCATTGCTTAGTTTCTTATCGGGCTGTGCACTTACCCGTATGCTTCTTTCGTTCTCCACCACCTTAAATGTAGTACCACCTAACTGGTATGTTATTCTGGGATTACTGCTGCCAATACGCAATGCTTTTCATTTATCAATGTTAAACATTAATTGCTACTTCTCAGTCCTTCTGCCTCATTTTCCTAGATCTTGTTGCAGTAGCATACCCTGATAACTGTAATTAACTACTCTGTCAACCTTCGTATCATCTACCTCTCGACGTGGGCACCTGTACGCGGTGAGGAGACCTCCCACAATAGCGCCACTGGGATCCAACGACTATACCTTGGTTCCAGAGTTACATCAGTGGAACTCTGGAACCAAGGTATAGTCGTTCCAGAGTTACATCAGTGGAATCAGGCGTGTGCTGGACCGATCAAACGACATTGATACTTTTGTAGAAGGACCAAGAACGAATGATACGACATTGGTCGATAATTTAAACGCGGCGCGGAAATTATCGGCCACATTTCATGTTGTCGAGGCGCCTTTAACCGAAGTAAAGGAAGACGCATCAATACCATCATGGAAACAGTTATCCTCCAAAATCATAAGCGTTGGCACACGCTTCACTCTCAAGCACTACAGTTACAACCACAAGCCTCTACTTCCAATAACTGATTGTTACCTGCACCATCGCCACCGTAACAATATATTATTACGGTATCGACGCCTGTACCCATTTCACGCGTTTCATCTTGCATGACCACCATAGCTGGGCACCTGGTATTCTTTATTTTTATAATAATGCTCATTTTCTAACTGAGGAAGGACTACAAAGTCCGAAAGCTTTTGGTATATTTATTTATTTGTTTTTACTTAAGTTATGACAGAATTTTTTGCTTAAACCTATTGTTTTTATCCCTCTCTCCTGTACTACCGAATATATTTATCTTAGAATGAATCCCGGAGACAGAGGCCCTTTTCAACTTATCTTTTATAGGATCTGTTTTTTTTAAGCCTGATATGTCTTCATCAGTATTAATAATAAATACTGAAAGCAGCAATGAACCCTGGGGAACTCCACTAATAACATAAGAGTGTAGTGCCCATCGATAACTACACTTTGTCTTTTCCCACTCAACCATTCCTTTATCTTTAGCAGTAACCTTGCCACTAATGCCACGCTGCTTCAATCCTTTATATGGAACGCTATTAAAAGTTTTTCTGAAATCCAAGTGTACGAAGTCGAAATTATTTTTTGGGTCTAGTTCCTTTGTTACTGCGTCATAGTATCCAATCAGATTGGTCAGACAAGATCGCCCTTAAAATCCATGCTATGATTGTCTTATAACTGTATTCCTGTCGAAATGTCCTATATTACTTCTTTAAGCAATGTATTATTTTCCATGGAACAGAAGTCAAGCTTAGAGGTTTGTAATTGCAGTAATCATTTTATTCTTTGTAAACTGGGAGAGACATATGCATATCTCCAACTCATGGGGACCTCACCTTGAATCCAAGGATGCGCTTATAAAATGAAACTACAACATACAAATCGAATTCATATAAAAAGGGATCGAAATAGTAAAGATTATGATACGATACGAAACGGAAAGCATTAAACAGAAGTGTTATTTTTAATGGTTAAGTTGCAGAAGCATGTACATGATACAGTGTTGGACCAAAAAAAAAAAACTGCACCACCTTAAAAAAAGTAACATTTAAAGTGAAACGTATAAGATATTGTTTGATTACAGTCATTTTGTTTGTTGTAAAGCAAAAGTATTGCGTCAGATAACGCTTCTATTGCATCAGCCATTTCTATAAATACGGCGTTGGAAGGGTATACCGCTCATTAGTATCCTGTTTTGCGGAGATGTAAGCATGGCTCAATATGTCTAGTTGACACCAAGAAAAAAAGGGGAGCTGTTGCTCTGTCCCAGGAAGGGCTTTCTACGCGTGCTATCGCTGATAAAATAGGCTGCCACTAGCCATCAGTATCCCGGGTGCTGAAACTAAAGTGTGAAACCGTTGATGTGAAGAGAAGATCTGGATCAGGCCGTAAGAGAGTGACTACGCCTTCCCAAGATCGATATTTGAAACGACTATGCCTTCGTAATCGCCATGCTAGTGCGCCTGATCTAACACTGGACTTTGAGATGGCCTCTTGTGTTGAAACAAGTGCACGAACTATCCAAAGACGGCTTTCGGAATGTGGTCTGCGTGCCTATCGGCTCAAGGAGAAGCCTTTGTTGACCCAACAAACGAGGAAGAAGCGACTTGTTTGAGCTAAAACGCATGTTTCATGGACAAAAGAGCAATGGGACACCGTCATCTTTTCTGACGAATCGAAATTCAACCTGCATGTATGTAGATATGTATAGTATCTTTTGTAAGGCACCTCCCAAACGCTAGTTCAACTCCGGCGTGGTACACTGGGATGTTACAAAAACTCTGCAGAAAGGCCAGAAATGTGTTTATGTTGTTTCTGGCCGCTTTGCTATCAGGAAGTAACAAGCATCAGGGTGGTGCATCCTGATATCCGTCTCCTCGTGGAGGCGGGCCACAACTGAGCGCGAACAGCAGCAAACCTCGAGTGTCACGTACTGAATGTCCAAATCATTCAAAATATGAACAAATAAATTTAAACAGTATAAATCTGTTATGTTAGTTGCTGATAAAGAAATCAACCTATGTATTTAACTCTTCAATTATCATGTTATTTCAAAGTGAATACAATTAAGCAAATGTATATATATCTATTTAATAGTTATTACTATACAATAATTATATTGTAAAGATCTGAAAATTTATTACAAAAGTGTATAATGTATATTTTAAAATTTCTGTACACCGTCCTAGCACACTTGCTGTACAGGGGGTGAACCTTGTGTTAATAAACTGATAGTAAGTAAAATAAATTATAAAAATAAATAAATAAAATAAAATGGGGGGAGGGGGAAAATACCGCACCAGTGTAAGGTGGTGCCAGCAGATGATCCCACCTCAGGACCAGCAGGAGATAGAAGTCAAGAAGACACAATTTGTATTTTGTATCATTCGGCATCGTACAATTTGATAAACAACTGTCCAAGTCAAAGATAGTACTTGAGTTAAAAAATGGTGGTAGTGATGATGGTATTACGAGATGGCGACGATAGAGATGCTAGTCTGGACTGGAGGTTGAAATAGGAGTAGTTCCTGAAATTGGGGCACTGCTGCTGAGTTGTCCACGTCTGTATGTGGACAAGTGGACATGTGTATATGTAAAGGGCGGCACCTAGAACATTCGTTCAACTCCGCCTCGTATCTCTGTGAAGAACTGTATCACTACAGATGGGCCAGATGTGTGTGACGTCGGTTTGTGTGTATTATGTGTGTGTTCTGTTGTTCTGTTCTGGCCGCTTGGCTACCCAGAAGCATCAGTCACCTGGACAGATGATTCTGGGTACTCGTCCACACCACGGGAAGGTGGGCCAGTTCCAGTATATCACGTAACGTCTCGAAAGAGACTCTGACTCACCTGGTGTTGCCAGCAGGTGGGCCAGGATCCTCTGGGGGCCCATTCCAGAGGGACTTCAGCAAAAAAAAAAAAAAAAAAAACATTCACCCGTGGTGCAGGTTTTGATAAAAAAAAATAATAATAATAATAATAAAAGAAAATAAATAATAAATAAAAAAAGAATATATAATAAATAAATTAAATAAAATAAAGAAAAAAAAATATAGATATTAAAAAGGAAGAAAAAAAAAAAAAAAAGGGAAAAGAAAAGTGGGAAATTGAAGAAAAAAAAAGAGATGAGGAAAGGAAAAATTATAAATAAAAAATAAAAATAAAATAGAATAATAATCTGCCTCAAAAGGTCAATAGGTTGATCTTTGATAGGAGCTTGAGGTTATGTTGCTACAGCATTAGTTGGAAGCATATCTTTCCTTCTGGCAAAGACAGCAGCTGCAAAAGCCTGGAGTGCAGACAAGTGATGTGGGGTCAGAACAAGTTGGTCAACTCGATTTATGCTGAAGGATGGGACTTCACTTCGCAGCTCATTCCTAATGTCTTCATAGCAGGCACATTCGTGGAGAAGATGTTGCCAGTTTTCTTTTGCTCCACAGAAACAGAGGTCAGTGTTTAACAGGCCTAGCTGGTGGAGTTTTTCGTTAAGGGATCCATGCCCAGTAATGAGATAGGATGTTTCCAGACTAATTGTGAACCATGAGCTAACCTTCTTCGACATCACAAAGGAGACATCCGGTAGGAAATTTCTGGTTACAGTGCCAACAGTTGAATTGTCCCACCTTGTTTGCCAGACATTTATTAGCTCTTTAAAGCATCGAGCTTTTTCCCTTTTATTATTATCGTTCAGCGATAGGTCTATATCCATGATGGAGGTAGGTATTCCTTTTTTGAGCCTGAAGCATAATCCTCTAAATATTACGTATAGGTCTAAAGGCAGAGTCCCAGCAATAACCTGGATTGCCGCAGTGGACACCGTTCGGCAGATTCGATGTGTTGCTAGTAGCATAGCCCTCTGGATTGAGTTGAGTTTTTGCTTCATTTTAACGATTACCACTCTGTGGAACCAAGCTCCGGCCGCGAATGAGACTATGGGAAGGAATACCACTTTATAGTAAAGTAGCAGGGTCCTCCTAGACAGGCCCCACTCATTTCTTGAAATTCTAATGATGGCGGCTGTAAACTTCCTGGTTTTTTCATGAAGGTGTTGTAGATGAGGTAGGAATGAAAGCCTGTGGTCTATGATCACGCCCAAGACCCTGGCCTGGACGACCAGGGGTAGCTGGATACCATTAATTTTGACCTGGGGGGGCCTTCTTATGTCAAGTTTGGTTTTGAAAATCATCATCTTTGTTTTGGTGGGATTAATCTGAAGTTTGTTGGTTGCCACCCAGGAGGTGAGACTGTCAAGGACTTTCTGCGCTCTCAGTTCAAGGACCGATCTTGCATGACCTGAGATGATGATAGTCAAATCATCGGCAAATGCAATGACTTTAGTATGTTCAAATGATTTGTGTAACCAGTTTTGAAGCACCATATTCCAGACCAGGGGTCCCAGTACTGACCCCTGTGGACACCCCCGGTAAACAGGCCTATGGATCTGTTGGTATTTAGATTTTACGATGATCGATCGCTCTGAAAAGTAGTTTCGGATTAGCCAATAGAGATTGTGAGGGCATTCTGCCGATCTCAGACGTTCCAGGGCGCTTTCCCACCACACGTTGTCGAAGGCCCCCTCAAAATCAATGAACAAAGCCATTTCGTATTTGTAATTAGACATCTCCAGATGCAGGACCAGGTCTGAGAGGGCCTCCTCACAGGACCTACCTGAAGTAAATCCATATTGCGCAGGCGAGATCAGATTCCTAGAAAGAAACAGATTTGTAATGCGCAGAGCTATTAACCGTTCTAGGATTTTTTCCCATGTTGGCCAGAAGTGCTATGGGTCTGAAGGATTGCGGCTCTGTAATTGGTTTATTGGGCTTGGCGATGAGACGGAGTAGTGCAGTCTTCCAGATTTGTGGGAAACAAGAGTGAGAGAGAGAGACATTTGTTGTATAACAGTAGCAGGAGCTCAGGTTTAATTTTATGTAGTGTGATGATAAAAGCATATTCCACCATGTCCAGTCCTGGGCATTTTTTGATGTTAATCTTCTTAAGAACTGCTTCAAGTTCCAGTTTGCACTGACGTTTGGTATTTTTCATTCTCACTTCTGACTGTACTGTGTTCTGGAAGGTCGTCCAGGGGGTTATCATCAGGAAAGAGTTTGTTGAGAATTGCGTTAATTGAGTCAGCCCAGTTACAGGATTCCTGCTGACCAGATTTGATTGTTCCAAAGACGTCAGTTGCGAGAGTCTTGTCTCGTGCTAACTTGTATAGTAATCCCCATGGATTCGTTTTACCTGATTCATTTACAAAGTTGGACCAGGTCTCTTTCTTTCTTTTTGCTATTTCCCTGGTATATGTATTTTTCTTATTTATGTAGTCTGTATAGAGCCGGGTGACATCAGGAGCTGGCCAGTCTCTGATATTGTTTTCGTGCCCTGTGGACATCTCTCCTTAGACTGGTCAGTTCTGCTGTCCACCAAGCACAGGGTCTGGTGCAAACTTTCTTATTACTTGCCGACCTGTAAGATGCCTTGGTTATGGCGATTTGGATGGTTTCTGCCAGTTCTTCAGGCGAAAGCGCTGTGAGATGGGAGGAATCTGATTCTGAAAAGTCCTGTTTAATGGATTCTTCAAATGTTGTCCAGTCTACCTTTTTCATGGAGAATCGGACAAAGCTAGGCTGTTGTTCATGGAGAGGGACTGGTGGTTGGTTATTAGTAATGTGGAAATATATAACCCTGTGGTCACTAAGTGTCCAGTCTGGGATGGTTCTCCAGTTCTGTATGTGTGTTCGGAGATCATTGGTAGTAATGGTTACATCAATATTTGACTGTCCTATTGAACTGCAATATGTAGGTAGTTGGTTTGGTAGATTCTGGATGGTTAGATTCCTGGTGAGGATAAGATCTTCCAGCAGCAGTCCTCGGGAATCAGGAACTGGGCTGTGCCAGAAATGGGACTTCGCATTAACGTCAGCCGTGATTAGGATGTTCTTTGAGCCTAAAAAGTCTAATGTATGGTCAAGATAGTTAAGAGATTCTTCGAACTGTCCAGAGGGCGGACATTAGAGGGATATTAAGTAGAAGGACATTGAGTGGTGCCTGATTTGGATGCAGGTTGCAAACCTTGTACAGAGCCCATGAACCACCAGGACATCCAGTTTCTCGTTTAGAACAATTATACAAGTTTTTGGGTCTGTACTGGTTGGCTGTATGATTCTTGCTTGGGTTGAGTACCCTGTGATTTTATGGGTATTGCCAGCGGGGATTTTGATTGCATATGGCTCCTGAATTGCAATAATATCAATCTTGTTATCTTCAGCTGCTTTTCGGATTTCATCTGCCACCACACGTGATCGTTGTCCATTAATTTGCATGACCCTAAGTGTTTGGGATATTCTGCTTAGATGGTTAGTTGGTTGATTGGTGAGCTGAATATCTACAGTTTGATGGTCAGCCGACTGGGGATTAGGACATAGGGTTTCAGCCATCCGCGG
This sequence comes from Mastigoproctus giganteus, assembly GCF_048544385.1. NCBI lineage: Eukaryota > Metazoa > Arthropoda > Arachnida > Uropygi > Thelyphonidae > Mastigoproctus > Mastigoproctus giganteus. Next base: position 110,657,062 of record NC_143584.1, on the reverse strand, counting down.
TCCTAAGTCGTGCCAGTTCTAGTGCTTTTTGGTATTCCGGGCAGGCTGCATCTCTAACAGAATGATTATGGTCACGTCGTTTTCTTTTGCAATTAATGCAGCTGGGCTGCTCATCCTTGCTCGCATGGGAAGCGATATGTCAGAAGATGAAAATCGGAGGCATACCATCCTGACTGCATAACACCGACTATAAAGTTCCCCGCCGGTCATATGGTCTGGGGCGTTTTAAGTTTATTAACGGAACGGTGAATGCAGAAACCTACACTGCTATCTTGGAGGAGTGCCTTAAACCCATTATTAGGGATCACACAGACGTACCAAACTGCATTTTTCGACAGGACTCAGCACTTTGCCACATAGCAAAATTGGTAAGTTTTATGCTATTTAGATTTAATGATGAGTTTGTCTTCTTGTCTCACAAGGCTTAAAACATACTTACACCAATGTTTTCCCTCGTTTTTCTCCCTTAAGATGCGGTCATACCTCAGAAATGCTGGCATTAGTGTTGGCCGGGCAGTAGTCCAAATTTGAACCCCATTGAAAATTGCTAGTACATAATGTCGTCTAAAATTGCTCAGAAGAAGCCGACAAGTAAGATTCAGCTGCAGGAGAGCACTGTAACGGTTCGGTACCACGAAATTGGACAACGGTATATCCAGAAGTTGAGTAACTCTATGCCAGATCGTTGCACGGCTGTAATCAACAAAATATTGATGACTTATTTTGCTGATTTACAATACATAATACTATTACGTTAACTTGTCATTTCAGTTTGTACACGTAAATGCAATAAAATGTATGTTTGGTTGTCATGATTTCTCATATTTCCATTAATTACGCATTTTGCCCTCTGGGAAGATATTTATGGTAATTAGGTATATCAGGTGGAGTCTTTTTATTGCATTTCATTTATAGAGATAATATATCCCATCTAACAAATGCATTTCGAATATTTCTGCAATCCACAATGCAGCGCAAAACACATTATGTAAAAAATTCACAAGTGATGCAGTTTTTTTGTCCGCCACTGTATTATCGATGCGTGCCACAAACCGGAATAGCGTTCTTGTGCGCTTTGTTTCATTCCTTCTTAAATGAACTGAAATTTGAGTTCCTTTTATTGTTTTTTTTTTTAAATCGGAATTATAATTAAAAACAGTTCATCTTTTGACCAGTGAATTGGAACCTAGTTCATCATTTTTAGGAACTCTTTATTGTGCTGATCAAATGGCACTTCAGTTGAACGAAACAAGGTGGACATGCAAATTAACTTCAGTAGTAACATTTTTTTTTCATTTGCATTGGAGAAAAAACATCTGTAAGGAACAAATACGATGCTGATGCGTGCGAAACAAGCAACGTGCACGTGTTCGGAATGACGAGTTCTCTGGTTCTCCAAACAAGTCGCGTACGAAGTGATTTAAGACTAGTCAGAGAGGATTGCGTGACCTAAAGGAATACTGGAAATACGACAGCTATGCGACGGAATAGCAGTAGAAGAAATCGATGGCAATTATTTCGCAATTAATATAATACAGAATAATGGAGGAAGGTGGATAGCTGATAGAAAATCTTGGATGCATGTTACAACCCCGCGAAATGGCATGTGTGTTCTTTAGTCGTTCTATAGACTGATGCAAAACTGACTTTTTCAGGTGGGGGGAGGAGGGAAAGCTCATCATAATTACTCTTCCCTTCCCCAATGGAAAACATCCCTCACCTTCTGCCGGTGGTGACGGAGGTCGTACCGAGGCCACTTCCACTCGATGTGAGATCCCTGCGCGAACGACAGTGGGGTAGGATATTAAATTCTGTAACTGAGAATTCATAAATGGGTGTCGCTTATTTTAATCCAGTACTATTCATGTATATCTGGCCTGTCCGTTGCCCTGAAACGTGTATGGCCATTTGTTACCCGACACCCTGGAATTCGGCTACAATAGGTTTTAAAACTGCACGCGGCAGAACAGTAGGGTTCTGTGAGCGCTTATTTTGGCTCAAGGAAAGGTTTTCAGCTCGCACAACATGCACGTGTACAGATATAATGTACTACGGCTCAACGTGGTCTAAATCGGCCCATGGTTTATTGCAGTTACCAAGTCTAATCTCTAAAAGGGCCACAGTTTGAATCCAGTTAATGACGTAAGGCATTTTTATGGATTTTTTTTTTTAACAGTACGGCTCAATTCGTTAGTCTTAAGCGAGTGTACTTGTTTTTCTCCCGGAAACTACTGTTTTTTGTCCATGCAGCAAAATTGACCACAGAACACACGCAGTATGGCCCAAGTTGCTGATAAGCCCTTACATACAATGATGTTTCTCAGTCTGTCTACAAATATATTTGCAACCATACTAGAAAAATCGGTAACCAATTGTCACCAATTTTTAATAATAAGAAATGCGATGTCATTTGTGCATATTTTATTCAAAAACATAAAAAGAGAATACACTTTGCGAAAAAACTATATATGATGAAGAAAAATAATGTTATTTTTGAATGCGTACCCGAATTACGAGTACTAAAGGACCCATATAATTAGCTAGACCCTAAATCCATTTTGGCCTGAGTTATTAACATGTTTAACAAATAAATTTGCATAAAATAGAAAGGAATAATGTGAAAACAACTTTGAGGCCGCTAGGTCAATGCGGTAATCAGTATATATTCCACTGGTTCTTCTGTTATTCATAAGTCTATTTGAAATAACCAAGGTTATTTAAAAACAATTAACTGTCATGCAGAAAACAAATCAAATTATTGTAAACGTACCAGTTATTACAGCACCCATTTCAGTCATTCTGTAGGTGCCTTTTTTTTTTTTAAATTAATCATTCGTTTTTCTGACGAAAACCTAAGGACCTATTTCCACTGTACAGAAGACGTTTGCCCTAATAAGTTCACCCAGGTTCTAGATGGTTACGGTGCATATATTGACTTTACACTAGTTTTTTTGCCACATGATAGTTGGATATCCACTCTGCAAGAACGATGGGCAACGGACAAAGTTGACTTCTTGTAAGACAGTGCTTTGGTACTGTCTTGGCCAAAGACACATTGGCCAGTTGTAGGAAATTATTGATAAATCTTTTCTTATAAGGTAATTTCCCTTCACTTTCCGTGCACATGGCCTCTACATTCTTCGGATTCCTAATTATGTACGTTAAATTGACAAAAGTACACCGAGACTCCTGCTGGGATATTTGGGGAAAAGGAACCATGCCAGCCATCCACGTATGAGGAATAAGTATAAAATCAACTGCTTTCACACTAGTACTTAGATCAATTAAATACTATGAATCAGTTCGTGCCATTTCAGCAAAACTACACTACTTTAGAGACGGTGGTTGGTGTAATCATCAAGAAGAAACGTTAATATGCTACCACAGACGGAAAGACAAACAGAGTGCTCAGAAAAGATCTTGTCGGCCCTTATCTGTACTGTCAACCAGAAGTTCAAGGAGGTCAGAGAAAGCATAGCACAATATCGGATTTACTGGTGTACAACTCATTGTAATTTGACCCTGTGCCGTTAGTTGTAAAGTGAAGAATCATGGCATACTGTTTTCTGATCTATGGCCGTGTTTCTGTCTAGTACATGCCCGGAGAACATTATTTACCAGAATCTGTTGTCCTAACAGTGAAGTTTGCCAGAGCAGCTGTCGCCGTTTGGGCTTGGACCACTGGCCATCGTTTCTGGCGCAGTGAGCGTCATGCAGTACATTGACAATGTGAATAATTACACTTTTCTTACACTATAGCAGCAGTATGGGCGGCGCCTTTTTCTGTTTTAGCATGTCGTATTGCTGTTACACTACAGCTTGTGCTGAATTGGTTTGGAGACATGAGGGTATAGGTATATTTGGGTCTAACTGCTCCTGGGATTTCTTCCATCTCCGCGTATGTACACTGTATCGGACAAGCCAGTTATTTAAAAGTATATGGGTCACGTGGTATGTAGCATGTTGCGCCCTTCGTTCATCCGGCCTGTTAGCCGCCAGGTCCCTGGCGGCTAACAGGCCGGATGAACGAAGGCGGCTATGGTAACGTCGGGTCCCAGGCCCATGGGACCCGACGTTACCATACCGTGCCACGGGGAGGGCGCCGGGTGTTACCCATAATATATAGCGGAGATGGGGGAAACCCCTGGTGCCGTTTGACCCCAAACACACACACACAATATATAATACTCTGGCGGATCCTGCCACCTACTTTCCTGGGATTTCAGTGGCTAGGACCTTTAAAAAAAAAAAAATGCTCGCGGTTAGTCATTAGCGTTTGTTAGGATAATTTAGAAGAATCTTGCGAGGGGCTATACGCTGAAATAATATTTTCTATATGCCTAAATGGGTCGGGCAAGAAATTGTTAAATTTGGCCGCGTAGGGCTGAAAACGCTGTAAGAGTCAACAGTAAAAGGGAGTGGGGAGGCTTGAGGGTTCAAACGTTTCATTGGCCTTCTCAGAATTCCGACCATAACCCCAGGAACACCTCAAATTTTAGCTTTCACACACCGTTACGGGTGTGTGAAAAGCAGTAAACGAATTGATTACTGTGTTGTGAAGGAGCAGCGGACCACAACAACACTTATTTTTTACCAAAAATTGGTTCAGAGTCTACCGACGAGGATACGTTGTACAATTAACATCAAAGGTAGTCGACACTGTACAATTAATTGTTGTTGTGCGCCTCCGTAGCCAAGTGGGCAGGAGCAGCAATGTGTAGCACACACTTCTTGATTAGACCGGGGTTCGAGCCCGTGCCCACCAAATACGGACAGGTCAGGGAAAGACCACCGCATATCCCCGGAGTAATATGGCCTTAGTTGCTAATGCTCCTAAAAAAAACAAAAAAAAAAAAACACCCAAAACAATTGTAACAGTGTGTAATATAAAAGGTATCTTTTAAACATGCATGTGCCTCGTTACTTTTGGCAGTATAGTATAGATAAATAATGTTCTGAGTTTATACAAGTTCTCACCTCAAACAAAATTTGCTTGTTGTAGGAAAGTCTATTAATAGTAGTTATAATCAGCGTCCTCCTGGAAAAGCTGGGGTTCGAATCCTGTAAATGATACGAAGAACTTTTGGGCTTCCCTCCCAGGCTAGCACATAGTCGACACAAAATTATTTCAGTTCCTTTGTGACCACATCATAGTATCCAATCAAATTGATCAGACAAGACCTCCCTTTAACAAACCCATGTAAATGGGTTTGTTAAATGTCTTACCGATTACTGCACTCTTGTCTAGATAATCCTGCAATGCTTCTTTAGCCAGTGACTCCATTATTTTATCCGGAACACAAGTTAAACTAACAGGTCTATAGTTACTTGTGTTGCCTTTTGAACCCCGTTTGTGAATTAGTGATACATTTGCACACATCCAGTCCTTGAGGACCTCCCATAATTATGGTTAAGGGTTTGCTTACTTCCTTTGCTGCCTCCTTTAATATAAGTGAACAGATTCCGTCCACCCTAGGTACCTTCCTTACGTTTAACTTCAACAATTTCTCCTCCACTTTGCTCTCAGTTATTACAAAATCACTTAGCTCCCTCCCTGTTAGAGTTTGATAAACTTCTGGCATTCCCCTCATTGAATAACATTCTCATATGTGAATGTAGATGCAAAATACTCATTAAGTTTATCAGCTACCTGAGCATGACCATCAATAGTCAAACCATCTATATTAAATAGTCTAATCTGATTCATCCCTTTCCTTCTAGAGTTTACATAAGTAAAGACCTCTTTGTTGTTTTTCTTTGCATCCTCTGCCAAAGGTTTTTCATAATCTCCTTCGCCTGCCTAACATCCTTTGTGACTTAATTACTGACAAGCTTATATCTGCCATAGGCTTCTGTATCACCTGATAATTTATATGCATTCCATACATTTTTCTTCTCTGCCATGAACCTCATTAATTCATCTGACATCCATTTAGGCCTGAACTTTGAACAGTATTTCTTAGTTGGAATGAAAAGCTTAGTGGCCTCCAAGATTAAGTTAGTGAAGGCTTTCCATTTAGAATTCAACGTGGGTAACATCATCAATTAATCCCACTGTACAGAATTTAAAAACTATCTGAGACCCCTGAGTAGGAGTGATGGCACTTTGAACGAAACTGACCAGGGGGGGTGGTCTGTCAAGCCTCCCTTCCCCCACCCCGCCAACCCTCCCCTCTCCGAGCTCGCGGTCAGCCTCCCCCCTCCCTCCCCTACCCCCGAAACACTTTGAACAGAATTTCACAGCGGGTGGCCTGTCGACCCCCCTCCCCTACCCCAAAACACTTTGAACAGATTTTGTCAGCGGGTGGTCCGTCGACCCAACCCCGCCACTAGGTGGCGCTGTCATCGAAACACTTTGAACAGAATTTCACAGCGGGTGGTCTGTCGACACACCCCCGAAACACTTTGAACCGATTTTGGTTGCGACGGTCGCCGCTAGGTGGCACTGCCATAGAAACACTTTTAAGCTAGCTGACCAAAGGCAGTATTCCACCCTCCCCACCCAGATGTTGAATCTTTGATTGTGATGACATCACCACTCACGTGAATCCTTCCCATGATAATGTTATTTTTAGGCAATAAATTAATTAGTGCTATTTTGAATTGTTTTTACTTTAAAGTATTCATGAACAAATCAATGGTATTTTTAAAGTATTCATGACCAATATTTTTAACCACTGGTATTTTTTAAAGTATTCATGAACAAATCAATGGTATTATTTGAACATAATTAAAGTATTCATGAAGAAATCAATGGTATTTTGTGATTTGAAAGTGATTTTCAATATAATTTTTAATGAAGACAGATTTTAACGGATGACCTTTTTTGTTTGGAATACTGAACTACAGTTGCTTTCGAATAGATTTGAATAAATTTGTACATGAACATCCTCGTGAATATTGTTGTTTGCCGTATAACGAACAGTCAAACTCATTCATGGCAAGATTTCACTGGTTCTCTTTATTTCGAACTCAGTTATAATTTGATTAGTGTTATTACTTGAATGCAATTAATGTGTTTTTTCATAATTATAAAGTTCGAAATTAATTTAAAATGGTTGAAGTTTAAGGGGAAATTTAAAAAGTTAAAATAAATTTACCACAGGTTGTGTGAAAATTACAAGGTAAACATCGTAACTCCCAAGCTGTATAACATTCTTACTATTCTGGTTAAAATTCTAAAATCTTCATTGCAGACACGGGTTAAACGAGCTTTTATCGGAATTCTAAAGAGACCGCACAGATCTTTACTAATAATAAAATCTCAATTCAGATTGCATACTGTTATGAGAACAATCCATTTTTTGTTTTCCCGTATGAAGTTTTCAAGCATAGTTCCAGAAAGTGTTCAACATTTACAGTATGGAAAAAATTTTCGAGCTCCACGAAAATAGACCGGTGATGCTAAGTTTAAGTACTTAGCAATTAAATTTCACTTATTTACATAGTTTTCCACTCACCTAGTTTTATTGGAGTTCACATTTTGTCTTTCCAGTGAGCGAAATTTTTACACACACACATGGCTGAACGAGAATGATTTGCATTTGAAATTTTATGTTACCCAGAGCCACAATCCTTGATACGTTGTCTTCCTTTTGCTGCGAATATTTTATCAATTCTGGACGTTTCTTCTCCACTTTAATAACAACAACACAAGAATCTGAATGGAGGGTTCAAAAATTCACAAAACCAACACGAGCAATCCATTTGAAGATACAGAAATTGTAATGACACCAACCCCACGGCTAAAGGCAACTGAAATGCTATAATTATCACGTGGGAGTTTAACCAATCATAAACCAGCTTTGCACGATAACAAGCAAAAAATTAAGTGACATCCACAATATTTTTTCAAAAATGTTTCCAATATTTGTGCGAAACGTAATCTGTATAAGCCTGGAAAACGCAAAATAGGTAGAACTTTGAGAAAAACCCCCAAAACAGCAGAACCATAAACCTCCGTTTACGTCATAATCCTTTGGTGTAATTTTTGGAATTCAAAGAGAGGGTTTTATTCTCCATACATGGTGTAACAAGTCTTATGACATCATAATCCTTTGGTTTAATTCAAAGAATACAATTCCCAATTAAACAACATATTTTTACATAATTCTAACATGTCTCTTTAGCCAATAAAAAATAATTGCATGTCTATATGAACTCAATAATATTTATTGTGATCCTGCGATTGTGTTTTTCCCAAAACACTAAGACGTTAGTATCTATTATCAACAGTTTAACAATTAAAACTTATTTTCTCTCTCAATAATAGTACTAAGACACAGATAAAATTCGCAAAAGAATAAAAACTTATTTCTCTATCAATAATAATGTTAAGGAACCACAAAGACACAGATAAAAGTTACAAAAGAATATTGTATTTTGTTCTTAAAAACTAAAGATACATACCAAATACTTACAACTAAAGATTCACTAATCTAAATAAGTTAAGCTACTGTAACCACCATCTGTTGTTAAAGCATCGTTACTCCGATCGTGCCAGATGATGGGCACGGTGGAAAAACCGCTCTCGTCAACGGCATAGGGATTCGGAGGACCACCAACATTTACATTGTCTTCTTCTTCTTCTTCATACTCCCTGACAATAATTATGTCCGTGAATGAACCTCACGATCAATGTATGCCGATCCTATTGCCACTTCCGATGCCGACTGTGAGGAGTTGGATGCGGATATATCACCATCGTATGAAAGATGCAAACTTGCAGAGGTTGAAAATTTCATAGACACTTCCCATGAACAGAGGCTATCATCCAGCGATAGAGATGAATTGGTGTAATCGATACAGGACTGCCCCGTACTAATGGGAGTTGAGCTCCGTGTTTTTGGAAAATATGTCGAGGCATTCCCAGTCAAAGACCTCATAACGGTTAGCAACGTCCGAAAGTCTATTTCGTCTCAGGAATCCAAGGGAGTTGAACTCCGTATTTTCGGAAAATATGTCGAGGCGTTCCAGTCAAAGGTCTCACAACAGTCAGCAACTTCCAAAAGGTCTACGTCGTTGCAGGAAACCCACGGGTCACAACACTCTGAACTTTTATCATAACAGACACCTGACCCTGAACACATGCACAAACTGTACCTACACAACATTGTAAGGACGGAAAAAACGTGAGAGTAGCTTGAAGAAATAAACACAAAACTAGCCCCCTTTTAAACACAAGCAGGTTCAAATGTTAACCCAATACAACCAATCAGATTGGTAGGAAAAGCTGAAAAATTTAACCAATGAGATGCGTTCATGAACGTGAGTACGCGCCCGCGTGTACGTACGTACCGGAATCATCGTATATAATACTGTTGTATTTAGACTAAGGCGTATATAAATGCGCCTTAATCTAAATACTGTTGCTAAAAACAAGTTATTAGTTAACGTGGTCCTTTTTACATAATTTGTTAACACACATTTTGTTGGATCTGTGAACTGCAAAGATTTAGAACATATTTTTCTGATATAATTTAAAACTTCATAAATGAACGTTCTGTTATGGTAATAGAAATGAGAAAATACAGATATATACACCTAAAAATTAACAGATTTTCTAATTTTCACAACCTATTTGTAGGTGTCAAATGTATATTTTAGCCGTTAGGGGATAGCACAGCTTGGAACTTCACAAGGTTTACGAAAGATAGCCTTTGTTTGTCCATAAGATCTTCACTGAAAATGGGGAAGTTTGAGAAAATCACATGTCACCTTTAGATATTTTGCGTGTCCAACCGGAAAATTTGTCCCGTTATATTCTTTTCAATTGCTAGAATTTGTACGAAATCGAACTTTTTGTGGCAGTTTCGCTTTCGAGATAGAGAAATTGTCCTTTAACGATTTCGCCCACCTTTCAATCCAACCCTCAGGTTTTTTTAGGCATCCCAACTCAAAAAATTACGCAAAACGACTGTAAAACGGTCCGCAACAGACTCGTTGGAATTATTGAAATTATGAAAAATAAATATATATCGTAAAGATACATTGACTGGTAGCTTAAAATAAACACTTGTTAACAAGCTGATGGAGGGGAAAAAATAACATTTAATCTCAGCAACTGCGAATGGATCCAAAACAGTTAAAAGCTGAGATTTTTAATAAAATTTCAGTTATCTATCAACACTTTGTAACCTTTTCAAAACAAACGTGAAAAAATCAACTTAAAATTCTTAATTTTAAGCATTTTCCGTGTACTATAAGATAAATTTGAACCTGAACAGCTCATTCAAATCATAAAAAAACATCCCCGAATAGCGTAAAACTCAAACAAATACAGCCAAACCTCAGAAAATCTAAGAAAAATTATGTAAAAAAATCTTAATAAAATGTGCTTCAACATTTATTTAAGATTGAGACCCCCCACCCACACAAGAGGATTACGGTGTCCCAGCAGATTAAAGCCTCATGATTCAAAAATATATAGAGCGTCATCACCAACTCAAGGGGATTAATAATGATTATACCGTTCTTGGGTTTTTTTCTCAGAATTCCAATAAGCTTACACATTAACATGAAAAAACAACGGAAACTGTGTACAAGTAATTAATGGACCCTTTAAAATTAGTGAAAATGGTCAGAAAGAGAGAAAATAATCGGCTTTTTCCCATGTACCCAAGAGATGTGTTTGTGAGATTTTTAATTAAAAATTTGCTTATACATTACAACATTTTTGTTCTGTCAAAACATGAAATTCATTCATCACAGTAAAAATCAGGGTGGAAACACGCAAAACACTGTCAAGAGACAGAAATATAAGAAAATTAAGTAAAAATATCTTAAAAATACAGCTTCAACATTTATTCAACCCTTAGACCCCAGCCACAACTTCACAGGTTCTTAAAAACCCTCCCTCAAAACGATTATGGTGTTAAGACACGCCTAAGGTTAAAAAAATATTAACCGTTATCATTGAAATAACCACATTTTAGATCTTCTGTGTTTCCAGGAATTCCATCATCCCTCAAAATTTCAGAAATTACACATTTGGAATCAAGGGAACATATTAGAATTAGTGAAAAATAATAAGGTTTTTTCAAGTAAAAAAGCGTTTTTTGTCTTATTTACAATCAAAAGTTGAAACTTTGCATGTGTGCGACATATAGACAAATAACTTTGCTGGTTTTTACCTAGCAAAACTGTAAAAAGATGATATTTTTAATAATAAAAAAAACTTTTCAAAGTATTCTGAACAGTTGAAATGTTAACAATTTTTGGATCTGTTGTTGCAGCAGAAACATGGAAATACACACAACACACTGTAAAATTAACAATGACAACAGAAACTATACTTTTATGAATCTATCGGCATAACAACTGATGAATTTTCATATGCACACACTCATACAAAAGATGAGCAAAGGTAATTTGAGACAAAAATCTTGATTTAACACAAAAACAACATAATAGATGAGGGCAAAACACCATACATGTGTTCATACAATTCTAAACTACCATATTTAAAGTGCATGTTACAATAAGAAAAACCAACAGTGTGTTACAATAGGAAAACTCACCACAATTTTCCAGAAACATAAGTAATTTTGAATCTCAAAGCAAACAAGAGTTCTGAAACCATGGTAATAGCAGTAATAATCACCGCTGTTACAATCATTTCCTTATTGATGTACCAGCAGATACCGTGTTCATTATATAATTCGTCATTTACCAATGTAAACCTTACTTTATATTTGAAAAAGGAAAAATTCGAAGCAAACACATGAAAATTTAAGATAATTTTAACCGGAAGCGTATACATTTGAATTGTCACACTTTTAATTTCATTATTTCGACTGAAAATAGCCGATTTCTGCCGAAGGCAATTAGGCTAATACACACTGTGCATGCTATTTTCACATTGAACCAAAATAAACCTGAAAAATAAAAAAACAACTGCAGATTCACCGGCTATTTTACACACGCTAAGACCGAACAACACCAACCTAAGTCAAAGATTTCACTAAATCAAAACGTGTGATTTAGTGAAAAGATGGGGTGCATAAGGAACAAACTTAAAACGGAAAAATAACAATTAAACATGTCTTCTGGGGAGAAGATTGTGTCACACAATTTATGAACGAATTATTTGCTGTCAAGCAAACAGTTAAGCGTGCACGTGATGGTAGGAATATTCGCACCATCGAACCTCTTAAAGTGGGCTAGAACCCTGACATTAGTATATTTTGGTTCGATGGTGCGAATATTCCTACCATCACGTGCACGCTTAACTGTTTGCTTGACAGCAAATAATTCGTTCATAAATTGTGTGACACAATCTTCTCCCCAGAAGACATGTTTAATTGTTATTTTTCCGTTTTAAGTTTGTTCCTTATGCACCCCATCTTTTCACTAAATCACACGTTTTGATTTAGTGAAATCTTTGACTTAGGTTGGTGTTGTTCGGTCTTAGCGTGTGTAAAATAGCCGGTGAATCTGCAGTTGTTTTTTTATTTTTCAGGTTTATTTTGGTTCAATGTGAATGTGAAAATAGAATGCACAGTGTGTATTAGCCTAATTGCCTTCGGCAGAAATCGGCTATTTTCAGTCGAAATAATGAAATTAAAAGTGTGACAATTCAAATGTATACGCTTCCGGTTAAAATTATCTTAAATTTTCATGTGTTTGCTTCGAATTTTTCCTTTTTCAAATATAAAGTAAGGTTTACATTGGTAAATGACGAATTATATAATGAACACGGTATCTGCTGGTACATCAATAAGGAAATGATTGTAACAGCGGTGATTATTACTGCTATTACCATGGTTTCAGAACTCTTGTTTGCTTTGAGATTCAAAATTACTTATGTTTCTGGAAAATTGTGGTGAGTTTTCCTATTGTAACACACTGTTGGTTTTTCTTATTGTAACATGCACTTTAAATATGGTAGTTTAGAATTGTATGAACACATGTATGGTGTTTTGCCCTCATCTATTATGTTGTTTTTGTGTTAAATCAAGATTTTTGTCTCAAATTACCTTTGCTCATCTTTTGTATGAGTGTGTGCATATGAAAATTCATCAGTTGTTATGCCGATAGATTCATAAAAGTATAGTTTCTGTTGTCATTGTTAATTTTACAGTGTGTTGTGTGTATTTCCATGTTTCTGCTGCAACAACAGATCCAAAAATTGTTAACATTTCAACTGTTCAGAATACTTTGAAAAGTTTTTTTTATTATTAAAAATATCATCTTTTTACAGTTTTGCTAGGTAAAAACCAGCAAAGTTATTTGTCTATATGTCGCACACATGCAAAGTTTCAACTTTTGATTGTAAATAAGACAAAAAACGCTTTTTTACTTGAAAAAACCTTATTATTTTTCACTAATTCTAATATGTTCCCTTGATTCCAAATGTGTAATTTCTGAAATTTTGAGGGATGATGGAATTCCTGGAAACACAGAAGATCTAAAATGTGGTTATTTCAATGATAACGGTTAATATTTTTTTAACCTTAGGCGTGTCTTAACACCATAATCGTTTTGAGGGAGGGTTTTTAAGAACCTGTGAAGTTGTGGCTGGGGTCTAAGGGTTGAATAAATGTTGAAGCTGTATTTTTAAGATATTTTTACTTAATTTTCTTATATTTCTGTCTCTTGACAGTGTTTTGCGTGTTTCCACCCTGATTTTTACTGTGATGAATGAATTTCATGTTTTGACAGAACAAAAATGTTGTAATGTATAAGCAAATTTTTAATTAAAAATCTCACAAACACATCTCTTGGGTACATGGGAAAAAGCCGATTATTTTCTCTCTTTCTAACCATTTTCACTAATTTTAAAGGGTCCATTAATTACTTGTACACAGTTTCCATTGTTTTTTCATGTTAATGTGTAAGCTTATTGGAATTCTGAGAAAAAAACCCAAGAACGGTGTAATCATTATTAATCCCCTTGAGTTGGTGATGACGCTCTATATATTTTTGAATCATGAGGCTTTAATCTGCTGGGACACCGTAATCCTCTTGTGTGGGTGGGGGGTCTCAATCTTAAATAAATGTTGAAGCACATTTTATTAAGATTTTTTTACATAATTTTTCTTAGATTTTCTGAGGTTTGGCTGTATTTGTTTGAGTTTTACGCTATTCGGGGATGTTTTTTTATGATTTGAATGAGCTGTTCAGGTTCAAATTTATCTTATAGTACACGGAAAATGCTTAAAATTAAGAATTTTAAGTTGATTTTTTCACGTTTGTTTTGAAAAGGTTACAAAGTGTTGATAGATAACTGAAAATTTATTAAAAATCTCAGCTTTTAACTGTTTTGGATCCATTCGCAGTTGCTGAGATTGAATGTTATTTTTTCCCCTCCATCAGCTTGTCAACAAGTGTTGATTTTAAGCTACCAGTCAATGTATCTTTACGATATATATTTATTTTTCATAATTTCAATAATTCCAACGAGTCTGTTGCGGACCGTTTTACAGTCGTTTTGCGTAATTTTTTGAGTTGGGATGCCTAAAAAAACCTGAGGGTTGGATTGAAAGGTGGGCGAAATCGTTAAAGGACAATTTCTCTATCTCGAAAGCGAAACTGCCACAAAAAGTTCGATTTCGTACAAATTCTAGCAATTGAAAAGAATATAACGGGACAAATTTTCCGGTTGGACACGCAAAGTATCTAAAGGTGACATGTGATTTTCTCAAACTTCCCCATTTTCAGTGAAGATCTTATGGACAAACAAAGGCTATCTTTCGTAAACCTTGTGAAGTTCCAAGCTGTGCTATCCCCTAACGGCTAAAATATACATTTGACACCTACAAATAGTTTGTGAAAATTAGAAAATCTGTTAATTTTTAGGTGTATATATCTGTATTTTCTCATTTCTATTACCATAACAGAACGTTCATTTATGAAGTTTTAAATTATATCAGAAAAATATGTTCTAAATCTTTGCAGTTCACAGATCCAACAAAATGTGTGTTAACAAATTATGTAAAAAGGACCACGTTAACTAATAACTTGTTTTTAGCAACAGTATTTAGATTAAGGCGCATTTATATACGCCTTAGTCTAAATACAACAGTATTATATACGATGATTCCGGTACGTACGTACACGCGGGCGCGTACTCACGTTCATGAACGCATCTCATTGGTTAAATTTTTCAGCTTTTCCTACCAATCTGATTGGTTGTATTGGGTTAACATTTGAACCTGCTTGTGTTTAAAAGGGGGCTAGTTTTGTGTTTATTTCTTCAAGCTACTCTCACGTTTTTTCCGTCCTTACAATGTTGTGTAGGTACAGTTTGTGCATGTGTTCAGGGTCAGGTGTCTGTTATGATAAAAGTTCAGAGTGTTGTGACCCGTGGGTTTCCTGCAACGACGTAGACCTTTTGGAAGTTGCTGACTGTTGTGAGACCTTTGACTGGAACGCCTCGACATATTTTCCGAAAATACGGAGTTCAACTCCCTTGGATTCCTGAGACGAAATAGACTTTCGGACGTTGCTAACCGTTATGAGGTCTTTGACTGGGAATGCCTCGACATATTTTCCAAAAACACGGAGCTCAACTCCCATTAGTACGGGGCAGTCCTGTATCGATTACACCAATTCATCTCTATCGCTGGATGATAGCCTCTGTTCATGGGAAGTGTCTATGAAATTTTCAACCTCTGCAAGTTTGCATCTTTCATACGATGGTGATATATCCGCATCCAACTCCTCACAGTCGGCATCGGAAGTGGCAATAGGATCGGCATACATTGATCGTGAGGTTCATTCACGGACATAATTATTGTCAGGGAGTATGAAGAAGAAGAAGAAGACAATGTAAATGTTGGTGGTCCTCCGAATCCCTATGCCGTTGACGAGAGCGGTTTTTCCACCGTGCCCATCATCTGGCACGATCGGAGTAACGATGCTTTAACAACAGATGGTGGTTACAGTAGCTTAATTTATTTAGATTAGGGAATCTTTAGTTGTAAGTATTTTGTATCTTTCTTTAGTTTTTTTAAGAATAAAATAGAATATTCTTTTGTAACTTTTATCTGTGTCTTTGTGGTTCCTTAACATTATTATTGATAGAGAAATAAGTTTTTATTCTTTTGCTAATTTTATCTGTGTCTTAGTACTATTATTGAGAGCGAAAATAAGTTCATACTAACGTCTTAGTGTTTTGGGAAAAACACAATCGCAGGATCACAATAAATATTATTGCGTTCATATAGACATGCAATTACAGTATTTTCTATTGGCTACAGAGACATATTACAATTATTTAAAAATATGTTGTTTAATTGGGAATTGTGTTCCTGGAATTAAACCAAAGGATTATGATATAAACGGAGGTTTATGGCACTGCTGTTTTCGGGGTTTTTCTCAGAGTTCTACCTATTTTTCGTTTTCCAGACTTATGGACATATCAGTATACAGATTACGTTTCGCACAAATGTTGGAAACATTTTTGAAAAAATATTGTGGATATCACTTAATTTTTTGCTTGTTATCGTGCAAAGCTGGTTTATGATTGGTTAAACTCCCACGTGATAATTATAGCATTTCAGTTGCCTTTAGCCGTGGGGTTGGTGTCATTACAATTTCTGTATCTTCAAATGGATTGCTCGTGTTGGTTTTGTGAATTTTTCAACCCTCCATTCAGATTCTTGTGTTGTTGTTATTAAAGTGGAGAAGAAACGTCCTGAATTGATAAAATATTCGCAGCAAAAGGAAGACAACGTGTCAAGGATTGTGGCACTGGGTAACATACAATTTCTAATGCAAACCATTCTCGTTCAGCTATGTGTGGGTAAAAATTTCGCTCACTGGAAAGACAAAATGTGAACTCCAATAAAACTAGGTGAGTGGAAAACTATGTAAATAAGTGAAATTTAATTGCTAAGTACTTAAACTTAGCATCACCGGTCTATTTTCGTGGAGCTCGAAAATTTTTTCCATACTGTAAATGTTGAACACTTTCTGGAACTATGCTTGAAAACTTCATACGGGAAAACAAAAAATGGATTGTTCTCATAACAGTATGCAATCTGAATTGAGATTTTATTATTAGTAAAGATCTGTGCGGTCTCTTTAGAATTCCGATAAAAGCTCGTTTAACCCGTGTCTGCAATGAAGATTTTAGAATTTTAACCAGAATAGTAAGAATGTTATACAGCTTGGGAGTTACGATGTTTACCTTGTAATTTTCACACAACCTGTGGTAAATTTATTTTAACTTTTTAAATTTCCCCTTAAACTTCAACCATTTTAAATTAATTTCGAACTTTATAATTATGAAAAAACACATTAATTGCATTCAAGTAATAACACTAATCAAATTATAACTGAGTTCGAAATAAAGAGAACCAGTGAAATCTTGTCATGAATGAGTTTGACTGTTCGTTATACGGCAAACAACAATATTCACGAGGATGTTCATGTACAAATTTATTCAAATCTATTCGAAAGCAACTGTAGTTCAGTATTCCAAACAAAAAAGGTCATCCGTTAAAATCTGTCTTCATTAAAAATTATATTGAAAATCACTTTCAAATCACAAAATACCATTGATTTCTTCATGAATACTTTAATTATGTTCAAATAATACCATTGATTTGTTCATGAATACTTTAAAGTAAAAATAATTCAAAATAGCACTAATTAATTTATTGCCTAAAAATAACATTATCATGGGAAGGATTCACGTGATTGGTGATGTCATCACAATTAAAGATTCAACATCTGGGTGAGGAGGGTGGAATACTGCCCTTGGTCAGCTAGCTTAAGTGTTTCTATGGCAGTTCCACCTAGCGGCGATCGTCGCAACCAAAATCGGTTCAAAGTGTTTCGGGAGGGGGGGAGGCTGACCGCGAGCTCGGAGAGGGGAGGGGTGGGGGAAGGGAGGCTTGACAGACCGCCCCCCCTGGTCAGTTTCGTTCAAAGTGCCATCACTCCTACTCCCCTGTAGTCACCTTTACGAAAGCAAAAGTTCTTCCCTTTAGCCATGATGGTAGTTGCATCTTTAAGTAATTCCCATATCAGTACATTGTGATCATAGTCACCCAGTGGTTCCTCTATCTGCAAATCCTTAATGCATAAATAATCACTGCTGATAATCAGATAAGAGTATTACTCCCTCTGGTTGCCCCTCGAACGTGGTGCTGTAGAAAACATTCATCCAATAAATACAAAAAAAAAACTCTTTCTAGTGTGCGAGTGACCAAACCACAAGTTCCAGTCAATATCTGGAAAGTTAAAATCCCTTATTGTAAAACATTCCGAAATACTAGCCTACTCTGTTTCTCTGCACAATTTCTCATTATACTCATCAGATTCATTAGGCCTATAACACACACATACTCTCATTTTTCCTTTCCCACTGCTTATGTCACACCAGACTCAACATCAATTGGATGCACTGCCGTAGATTTTACGTGTTTCTTAACTAACAGCATAATCCCTCCTCCCTTCCTGTACACATTGTACTTCCCAAATTCCAATTCTGCCCTGATATTGTGTGACACCACGTCTCTGATACCCGAGAATATCTGCCTTTGATGTCTTGACTAGCATTTCAAGCTCATCAAATTTATTAACTATGCTCCTAACATTGGTGTACATGGAAGTATACATGCACCTGTTTCTATTTATTTGTTCCACTATGACTCCCAACAGTCCTGGAAATCTCCATTGCCTTGCTTTCCATGCTGCTGCTCATTCCAATAGAAGCAGTGCAAGAATCGATTTTACCTCTGCCTGCGCAGCACTGTTAACCTCTTAGTATGTGTATTCCTCCAAATTAACACTGCCTCGATAGCATCAGCAAATATTTTTGCGCCCTTTCTGTTTAAGTATACCCCATCCCTGTAGAAGCAGTCTCTCCTGTTAACAAGCACACACGAGGCTGAAAAAAATTCTAACCCGTGGGCCTTGCACAATCTATCCAGGGCCGAATTGATCGACAAGGCTCTCATCATATACTCCTTCCTATCATGTCTGGGCAGAATTGCAGACACTTTCACATTCATCCTTAACTCACGACTTATTTTCAACATTGACCTATACTTGTTGAGTAAATCTGTCGATCTCTTACTCTTAATGTCATTAGTTCCAATGTGTACAACAATATCACCTTTTGTACCCTTAAAAGATGATATTCTGCCGTTGAGCTTGATGGGCCCCCTCATATTTTCGAGGGCATTTGCCCTACACCTCAAGTTCTCATAGACGCCCATTAGAACGCTGAGTTGGCGCCTAATTTCTTGACACTCTAGCCATCTAGCAAACAAAAAGACATCCTCGTTGGCTAGATCATGTCCTGTTTTAGAAAGTTCAGCAAACATTTCACATAATTTTTGAGACTGTGATGCATTGGAGAATCGCCCCCTTCCTTTCTCCCCCGAGTCGCCCCTCCTGTAGGTTTTTATCTTCATAAAAACCTACAGGAGGGGCGTAATCATGACTTTTTATTAGGATAGTATGCGGTTTTGATGTTTTAAAAAATGTTTGAATGGAAATAAAATTTATTCTTTGATATACAAATTCTATTTTCATTCAAACACAGTTTATATTACTTACATATTTGAAAATTCTTTCTTTGCTCTTTTCAAGTACACTGCACTTTTGAGGCTTCCAGACACTATGCCATATGCAGAAAAACTGGAGCATGTCGAGCATATAATTGATGTCCTGGATCTTCGGAGATGTCAAGACACAAGTAAGTTTTTGTCATGATATCTGTTATTCAAAGTTTCGCAGAATGAACACTGCTGTTGGGTAAATGTGCAAACATAAGAATTGCATTCCAGCACATTTACTCCAGCATCCATGACATTAATTTTTATTTTTTAGTTGGTAATCATACTGATTAGGGGTTATAGTAGAACAGATGAAAAACAATTAGAAATATTTCAGCCAATAAAAGTAAAACCTGAAATATCTGAGACATAATTACCCATTTCGGACATACGCAGTCGTGATATTAATTGTGATTATGACTGTCTGCACTTAAATAGGCACATTATAAACAAATGCAAACTGACATTTCCTACCGTTCAGGACTGGCGCAAAAATATTTTTAGTTGGCTTTTCCAATAAAACATCCATGGTTATATAAATTGTCTTGTCGCTTTAAAGTTGGTGTACGTTAGAGCCAGAGAAAACATACTTTTAATATCTGAAATTTATTTCATCGTGGAATAGAGTCAATTATCTGAGGTGTACAAATGCTGAGAAGCTAGGGAATTGATGAAAAAAAAATTACCCCTCCCCCATTATTTATTTTGCGCAGCTTCACGTCTTCTGAATGTGGAAAAGGTTTGGGTTCGAGTTTTATCTCGACAGTAGGATAATTTATCAACTTATCAGATAAAAATATCATTAATTGTATTATATTTTATATAGATATGATTTTTTTGTTATTCTCGATTAGGAAACGTCAGTCACATTATTATACTCAAAGGTGTCACCAGGTTTTGACATATTTCTTATAATCAGTGCATATGACTGTTGCAACGTCAATGCTGAGCCACGAAACGTCACTTAGGTGTAAATTGATGTGATTCCCTTCAATAAACTTTTCAAACTTTATCACGTGGTGTAATAGTATTTTTAATTTCCTTTAAACACCTAAACTGTTTCTTTACTCTTAATTTACCTTTTTTGATTTTCAACAAGGAGCAAATGAGGGGATATATTCAAACTCCTCCCCAACAGGTTGTGAAATAAAAGCACTTCTTTTTTAAAAATGGATATATAGTTAATTCACATCGCAGCTTTTTAACCAGGGGCAGTATTGTTGTTCCCTAAATTGGCTAAAAATTCTAAAAGAGAAGTAATCTTAATTTTAAAGAAAGTTCCTTTTCGAAATTTTGGACTGTGATTTGCGAGGAAGGAGAAGAGATATATTTTCCATTCTGGTATGAACATTGTGGGCCATCCTATGACGTTTATTCTAGCTCAGTAGTTCCCAAACTATTGAGATCTACGGACCCCAAAAAAAAAAAAAAAAAAAAAAGTTCGCGGCCCCCCTATATACACACGTATATATAAGTTTTATGTTTAAAAAAAAACTGAACTTTATTCTTATTTTTACATAAATATATAATAATAACTTTATTTATCATCAATTTGCTATACGTAGAACGAATAATTTGACTAGTTTCGCGGACCCCTAGAACTGGTCTACGGACCCCAGTTGGGAACTGCTGTTCTAGCAGTTTTTTTTTTTTTAACTACATCCAAGGTTTGATCAGCGATATAGTAAATTGAAATAAGAATGATGTAGGCGTTATATTATTTATAATTGCTAATAACGAAGTTTTTTTTTTTTTTTTTAATTTGGCAAATGGAGAATTCTTACTTCATGTATTATCATTGTACATCACAAAACTGGATCTGAATGGAACCGGTTGGTCCGTCATCCACTTAAACTGTAGAATTCTTATCCGTCCAAGAACCTGTTTCTTTTAAATTTTAACTTGTCTGATATGTGTCAGTTGAAGTACTGCTAGGACGGTGGTTCAACTTTGTTTAGCCTTTAGGCTTGTACCGTCACAAGAAGGGTTAGTTAGAAAGATAAAAATATTTTCGACTTATTCCATGTTATTAACGCATAATGCACGAAGAGTTCGTCAGTTAACTAAATTAAAATTATGACGCTTTCCTTATCTTTTCTTTACGAAATGGTGTGCTTTTAAAAATAATAGTTATTGATTTCCTAAAACACATAAGAATACGAAGATAGAGAGAGGGCATTCGCAACTGAAAGTAAATACGCTGCTCGACAAAATTAACCAAACACGTAGAAAACATGGCATAACTTGTACAGCTTGCGACGAAGCGGGACAAAATTTGGTTTGGTGGTGTACCATAGAATAACGATGAAATGAGGAGACAGCGAGAAACTTCGCACAGGTATAAGAGACATTGGTAAAAATTCAGAGACGGGTACTCCTTTCAAAATGGAAGCAAGGGGAGGAGGGGGAAAGCAGTATTTGACGGTTTGTGACTCCACCAACTCACTGCGTTCTTTCTCCTCTCCTCGCGCGGCAGATGTCAAGTGATACGCGGGTGGCATAGCAACAAATATGGAGGCTGAAAATAAAGGATAAATCCAATAAATTTAAAAATTCAAGTTACAAAAATGCCACGTGACATTTGAATAAGTCGCCGCCATTTTGAAAGGGGTACCCGTCTCTGAATTTTACCAAAAATTGTTGATTTGCCGTTCCATTTGTTTCGTGAAAATTCCTCAAAAATCTCTTGGTCGAGATTCAGTATCGGCTACAGCCAATGAGAACGAAGTGAAAGAAGGCAGCCGGCTCCACCCAGTGGGCGGAGTCAATGACGTCAGACGATCACAACTGACACGCAGTGCGTGTCACCTTGTGCCGCGCCGTGTTAGTTGTGTGTGTAGCTTGTGCCGCACGTGTTAATAGTGTTTTGATGTCACGTGGTTGCGGTATAATAATCGGTATTAATTTCATTCGTAAATTGAAGGTAAAGTTAAAAAATCCGGGGGTGTGGGGGCAGGAGCCCCCACATAGACGGTGGTCTGGGGGCAGAGCCCCCCAAAAAAAAATTTAATTAATTTTTAAATGTCGACTGATGAAAGTGACATGGCCACTTTCCTCCTCTTCTGAGCCTTCTCATTACTAATCACTGATTAGTAATTCCTAAGTGCTTCTGCCGTATTCCTTTGTTTTAGGTATGTATTCTAATTTTTTTGTTCTGTGTTTAACCTATTTTTATTGCGCAATTTTCAATTTCGTTGTGTTTCTTCGTGGTTAATTGATGTTTGCGAAATAGTCTTTTTTGCAATTCCCGGTCGAATTTTACGTTGTGCTGTATTACCTGCGGTCGAGAAAAGGGTTAGTTTTTCTAAATTGTTCAGTTTATTTGCCTTTCATTTTAGCGAAATTTCGGTTTAAATTACCTTTTCCCCTTTCCTTTTTCATCTTCTTTTTAGCTCAATCAGACTTATTCAAATGTCACGTGACATTTGGCGAAACCGTAGAAACGTGTATTTTGGTATTTGTATTTTTCTGATTATCGGGTTTATTCTTTGTTTTCAGCCGCCACATTCGTTGCTGTGCTACGTGTCATCTGCGTGTCACTTCGCATCCGCCGGGCGAGGAGAGGAGGGGGAACGCAGTGAGTGGGTGGAGTCACAACCCGTCAATCACCGCTTTCCCCCTTCCTCTCCTCGCCGCCATTTTTGGTGGCCGTACCTCACATTGAATCTTTACCAATTTCAAAATTAAAGTTACAAAAATGCACGTTTTTCGGGGATCACAAAATGTCACGTGACATTTGAATATGTCGCCGCCATTTTGAAAGGGGTACCAGTCTCTGAATTTTACCAAAGATTGTTGATTTGCTCTCATGAAAATTCCTTAAAAATTACCGTTCCCTTTCCCCCCCCCCCCCTTTTTTTTCCAGTCAATCTCATTGTTAATGCTCGAAAAATAGCATAGAGAAATATGCATTTTTCTTTCTGTTATTTTTAAAAAAATTGTTGCAGGTTCCATTTCTTTTGTGAAAATTCCTTAAAAATTACCGTTTTTCCTTTTTTTTTAATTCTTTTCTGCCAATTTCATTTTTAATGCTCATAAAAAAGCATAGAAAAACGTGCATTTTTGTTTGTTTTATTTTTAATAACTGTTGATTTGCCGTCCCTTTTCTTTTTCTTCTTTTCAGCTCTATCCGACTTATTCAAATGTCACATGACATATTGTGATCCCCGAAAAACATGCATTTTTGTAACTTGAATTTTTCCTTTGTTTTCAGTCGCCATATTTGTTGCTATGTCACTTGACATCCACCGGGCAAGGAGAGGAGGGAGAACGCAGTGAGTGGAGTCACAACCCACCAATCACTGCTTTCCCCCTCCGCTCCTCACCGCCATTTTGAAAGGGGTACCTGTCTTTGAATTTTATCCAATTTTTAAAAATAAGAGAAACAAAAATGCACGTTTCTCTATTCCATTTTACAAGCATTAACAATGAGATTGACTGAAAAGAAAAAAGGCAAAACAGTAATTTAAAAGGAAATTGCACAATACAAATGGAACGACAAGTCAAAAATTTTTAAAAATAACAGAAACCAAAATTCATGTTTTTCTATGCAGTTTTATGAGCATTAACAATGAGATTTAACATGCTTACAGGTTAGTGCAAATGCATCAGATCTGCTCACAGCTAACTACTAAATAGTTGTAAGATTGGCATCAATTATGTATATCTCATATTGTGAATACCTTCACAATGAGTTGCCATGATATTGCACTTCCTTAAATAAGTAACTCTTCATCATAGGAGAAGACTATTGTTACTTATTCTCAGTCGATGCCACCACCCAGACGGCACAGTTTTGGAGCTGATTCGCTCCTCTTCAGACAATAGTCTTGGGAACATCTCGTTCCCTCGATTGTGTTAGTGTTTTCTGCTGTTTCTGGGTCACTGAAATGAACAGAGAGAGATGTTTAAACCCTTCGTCTCCCAGACAAACATATGACTTCCAACAGTCTGATACTATGGTGGTACCAGGCCGTATAAAAGTCTTAATGATGTCTAGGAGAATGTCTTTACTCCTATTTTCAACGACCTGGAAAAAACACTTTCCTGTTCCCCATTCAATCCCAGCAAACACCCATTTCCCATTCACTCTTTTACCTCTGTTATACTTCCTTTTACCAAACTTGCTCTCACCTATCTCAACAATAACATTCACTCCTCCAATCATACCACTTTCTTTCTAGCACACTTCCCTGCAAAATCTCCTCCAGTCACTCACGGTTGTGGACCCGACACCGAGCTCATTCATAATATAATCGATGGGCATCTTCGCAACCTAATAATAGGTTAGGAGGTTGTCGATTATGCTGAGCCTGCTGAAGGAGAACCACAACCCCTTTCGCACAGACCTTTTATAATAATGAGGATTGGTGGCTTTTGCTTGGCAGATCCACTCAAAACCATGCGAACGATCCTTCCGCTCGGCCAATCTCATTTGACTTTCACACTAAAAACATTTATACTCACATGCAATCAAATTCATTTTCTGGCACCATTCAATCACACTCTTGCATCCTTCATTTTTCAAATACCCCAACATTTGCACACTGATTTGCTCCAGAGTTGAATGGCAAAAATATATATATACACTAGTAAAAATACCTGTGACAAAGGAGATTTCACGACAGCAAGCAATAGGACACCCGCACAAATCAAGCAATAACCACAAAGTGAATTTCACCACATGATGACCACCAGTGGCACGTGAGCCTGGGAATGACATAATCGTAATCAGCCAATCACAAAGCTAAGTCACTTTATTTAATAAATAAAATTAATAAATGAATAAAACTGACAAATCACAAGAAAGGAACTAACTACGTGCAGACTTACCTAATGCTATCTAACCGTGCCTCATGTTTCCAGTGCCAGATGTTTCCGTATGTTCAAGAGATCACATGACACTAGCGGAGTCAACACCCGCCAATCACGGCAGTCGCTAGCAACCTGGAAGGGGTATCCATCTCTGAATCTGACTGAAACATTTATAAGGGTTGTATATGAATTACTAAAATGGTCACAGTACAGAAGTCGATACAAGATACTCGAAAATGTGGTCACACGACATCAGTACGGTGTGTGATCCCTTCCAACAGTGAAACAGGCCTGACAGTGGTGAACCACACTCGATATAAGGGTGTCTATAAGATTCTATAGAAACAAAACCCATTCTTCCACTGGTGCACACCTTGACTCACCAAGTGACTGATGAGTTGGCTGTCGGCATTAAATACAATGCCCAAGGGTGTCCCACACGTTTGATCGGATTTAAGTCTCGTGATTGTGCAGCAGTTGGATGTCTTCAGTTTCAAGATATTCCTCCACCACTTGAGCTTTATGTGCAGTGGCATTATGATGCATGAAAAGAAAATATAGGCCAACCGCACCCCTATATAAAATACAGAAGGTATGGTACGACATTCTTCATTCTCCAGATGAAATAACATCTATAATGTGTTTGTAGGCTAAAATGGGACTCATAACTGTAGCCCATTTGTTAGGGCTCTAAGTCACATGTTCATGACACCAGTTTTGACGAGCTCTGCAGTTGTTTGGGATTAATGGGATACAAACTACTATATGTGGCTGTGTAAGGTGGTAGATCGATTTCTATTGGATACTTCTAATTTGTGTGCCAGGATGCCTATTATATCAAAAATTCGCCATCAGCGACACTGTTCCCAATAAAATATTCACGAAAAACATTTTGTCGATCAGCGTACTTTGAAAAGGAAAATAGCAGCGACAATTATGTAAGGGGATGTACCCCTAATTGATAATGAAATTAGATTAACAAAGTTTACAGATGCTGCAATTCTTATAACAGGGATATAGGTAAAGTGTGTTAGGGTCAAGCGGCACCAGGGGTTTCCCCCATCTCCGTGTAGTTTACATTGTGGGTGAACCAGTTGACTGGAAAAGCCAGAGATTTAAAAGTGTATGGACTTTGTATATGTGTGATGCCTTGTACCGTTGTTCATCTGGTCATTTAGCCGCCAGACCCCTACTGAGGCCCGACGTTGTCCCACTTTCGCCCCGTGGAGGCAGACCAAGTACTCAATAGTATATAATTCACTCTGGCAGGTCCTGCCACCTAATTTCCTGAGATTTCAGTGGCTAGGACCTTAAAAAAAAAAAAAAAAAAAAATCTCGTATGCGTCGCGGGAAGCGCTAGAAGTCCAAAATGTTGGGCAAAATTAATTTAGATTGGTGATTTTAGATTGTGTGGGGCATGTTCACGTTGCTGTCAGATCGAGTGGGGTGAAAGCTGGGGGCAAATAGACAGAAATATGGAGCCGAAAGGGAAGGCAACTCCAGTTTACAGTGGGGCATGCCCATGCCCCACCAGAGGGAAGAAATAGGGTGGCAGGGTGGGGAGGGGACAGTTTACTGTCCCCCTCCCCACCCTGCCAGGAAGAGGTGAGACAGTGAGCCAGACAAGGGAGCTGGCTCAGGTTGCCAATGTGGCCTGTGTGCATGGGTGGGAGCAAACCAGACCGCAGGGTCAGGTCCGCACCATCCAGAAAAACTTGAGGCCCAGCAGAGGCAATCCAATGTTAGTTTGGCTGAACAGGTTGTGCAAAATGCCATAGTCTGGAGTCATTCATGGGACTGTTGTCCCATATGTTCTGGGAAGTGGAGTTTTGTCACTTCTCAGAAGAATTCCAGTTTTGTCCTGCATGAAGGATCAAGCAGTCAAACCTGACTCTTGTTGGGGGTCTCTGAGAAGCTTTGTTTGACACGTCTATTCGAAGTTTGCAGGCAGAGGAATGGTCAATCGTCTGGCATACAGGTTCTGAGCAAACTTGGTGAATGCTGTATATGAGGCTTCATCTTCCAGTAAGTAGTGTTCCCGGTTTTTGGGATTAAGGTGCACTTAGATGATTAATTCAACACGAAGATCTTCATAAAGTTTGCAGTCATACATCTGGTGTCCCCAGGTCTCCACAGAGCCACATGCACACATTGGGTTGTTTTCGAGTCCGAGAAGGTGTAATTTGTGGCGGATCGCTCCATGTCCTGTTAGGAGATATGTGCTGTACAATCCAGAGCAAAGCCATGCTGGATACTGTGGGTATATTTGTTGTAGATCGGGGAGGAACCTCCGCGTGACTTCCCCTTTTGTGGAGGTCGTCCAGCGCTGCTGCCATATTGATCGCAAAGAGATCTGGAGTCTTTTCTTCTCCACTGTCCGATTTGCAGTTGGGTCTGTGGTGTGATCCTGGAAGGTAGTTGGATTTCCGCGTCTAAGCTGCTGTAACACGCCTAGGCGAATCACTTCAAGATCAAGGGGGAAGGTCCCAGTGAGTACTTGCAACGCATGAGTAGATATGATGCAGCACGCTCTGGTGAGGGTTAATAAAATTGGTCGGTGAATGATGTTGAGTAGCCGAAGATTTACCGCCGTAGAGGCCTTATGGTGCCAGATACCAGAAGCATATGCAATCGCAGGGATGATGGCTGCTTTGTAAAGTATTGCTAGGGTTCTTCTTAGGGATATAGGTAGTGGTGATTTCGAATATATAATGAAAAAAAAAAAATTAATAATAATAAATGTACATCAATATGGACTATGTTAATAATATGAAAGGCTGAGCTAGCAGATGAAAAAATTTCCTATAGGATTATGATACTTTAGGTAGTTTTCGAAGACTATCTTCCGGAATGTGCTGGACACTAAATCAGTGAATATGGACAAATGGTTGACACCATTATCTGTTTCATTTCTGAAATAAGTGATGGACACCACTATCCATCAAATTTCAGAAATATTAGAAATTAACAAGTTGGTAGGAGGATGATACATGGTGTGTATCAACATTAAAGAAGTAAAGCACTGCTATTACAGCATGCGACTTTTGTATTAAATATACGATTGGATAGAGATAACCCATCATACTGGCTGCTGCTTCTTCTGAGATGTTGAAAACATCTCCTGTTTGCTTTCTTTTAATCTCTTAAATAGTAAAGGTTGAAAGATGTGTTAAATCTGCAGCTGGAGCAGTTATTCAGTTTCTTGGGAGAAATTTAGTTATGTGATTTACCAGGATCATCTTTCTGTGTAGAATAAATCTCAGTTTATAATTTTGGCTAAACTTCGTAAATTGACCACCTAAGAAGTTCTGCCAATAATATATATGAAGCCTCTACCAAGAAATACACAAATTCTATTATCCTCCAGAGTAGAAACATTTTATTTAAAAGTTGCTGACTGGAGAGCAGAATCAATGTGGACATGCTAATGAAGATGCCATCACATGCTTGCTCAATAATAATTGGTCACATGGGATATTTAAAAATCTTGACCATATATGAATAAAAGTGAGTGGTTAGCAGACACTATGGCTGCTCAAGGACTCCTAACCGCTTGTTAAACTTACGCTTACATAAATGAAAGCAAAAAATCTCTATAGTTGATACACATTTTTAGTACAGCAAAGTTAAGTATTCTATAAATAAAATGAAGTGAATATATATTCATCGAGATTTATAGAATTTGAATTGAAGGCCTGCTTCGGTTTTTTTATATATATAAGAAGATATCAGTGGTGTATTTTGGCAGTAACAAGCTACCCATTATCGCTCCATATTTCGTATATAATATCCAAGTAGCTGCAATTATTACCAGTTCAGTGTTTATTACCAGTTCAGTGTAGACATTTGTTTAATCTAAGCCAGTGGTTCTCAAACTTTTTGGCAAAGTCTTCAGGTACCCCCTAAGATTATCGTAGGCATAGAATGCTAAGAAAAGGGTATTTTTAATTTTTTTTGCATGTGTGTACTGAATTATAGTGGAAACAAAAAATAATCGCTTAAATTAAATTTAAAAAAAGTAGGCTTACTCAGTGAATCTAATGAAACGTGCTGCGACATTTTCAGCAATTTTGTTGAAATTAGGTGACAAAAAGTGTCTGCTGAAGCATCAAGTCTGTTTCTCTTTTTTGATTCTGTGTCATAATATTTGGCAAACTCATGTTCACATGAATAAGTCATCACAAATGGTAAAAGTTTACAAACTCCTTTGTCTGCTATATTAGGAAAAGATTCTAATAAACTAGCCCAGAATGACAGGGGAACACTAAAATACTTTTCTTGGAGTGACGTGTTACAAGGGATATCAATCAATTAGTTCTTCTTTTGTGGACAGAGCAGTTTCGTTTTTCAAGAAAGGGTTAGCTATCCACCTGTAATTTTCACTCTCTGTATTGACAGTTGAATATTCTTCAAAAAAGATTGGCAGCTGTGTGAGATGGTAAGCAGTTATTGCTTTCTGTAAGTCTGACTCTGCGGAGATATTTTTTTTCAACAAGACATGTAAAAGTACCGAAGGTATCATATTGTTCTGTTTCAGCTCCCAATAACTTGAGATGAATCTCTGCAGTTCATCTCAAGTTATTTTTCTTGTGGCTTCAACTTTATGTTCGGTAAGAAACATCACAATTTCAGATTTTTTTATTAAATCAGTTTATTATTGTAGCAAGTGTTTGCTTTCCCCCCTTTTACACAGCCAACCGACTAGAAGGGTGTACAAAAATGCAAGAATTGCAATTATTGACAAAATTATAGTTGAATTAAGCTGTGTGCTTCAGAGAGGCTCTTCACTCTGTACTGCTTGCTTTCTGAGTGTTTCACAGGGTCTGTTACCAATGAATTAAAAAGGTTGATTGCGTTGTTTGGGAATAAATTCTTCCGACAGCATAGGTTGGACAGTAGAGAATGTAACAGTAGGTAGGGGTTGTAATTACTGCATCGAACATGTGGAGTAGAGATAAGTCCTTGAAGACTGAGGCGTCAGTCACACTGGTAAGTATCTAAGAAAGAAGAATATTCCTGGATGCTATGAGAACTCTCCAAGAGTGATATTTAGGTTGGTATATAAAACAGCCTTGGAGATGGTGAATGCATTGGCCATGACCCCATTCATCTATCGCATTACCCAGTACTCGACCGCCAGGAATCTGTTTATGTACGATGTCGGGGACCAGATTGGTGATACATATAGTGCGATAGGTTCTAGGCACTTCTGGACGTATCCTTTGACTACATCGACATTGAGTAACCCTGTCAGCTCTTGTTGAATTGCCCACATTGCCAAAAAATGGTTCTGAAAAGTGAGGCCCTCGTCCCAAGTCATGTCGAGGTCGGTGTGAGACTTCACTTTTCTTATCTGTAATCCGTTGTGATAGGCTGTGATGTCAGTTTTGATTCTTTTACAAATTACCTTTTTTGTAAAGGTAATTTGAGCTGATTTAGATATGTTTAGCTCCAGACCTATTTGCAGTAGATAGACTACACAGATGTTGATCAGGATGGAGACTTGCTGATTTATGAGGTGTTTGTTTAGCGTCTTTAGATGTGTACAGTTTGAGGTGTCTACATATGATGAGAAGGCAGTGTACTTTGCAAGGAAAGGTTCAAGGGCAGTGGCGAATAGCAGACCGGACACCTCCCTGCGGTATTCCTCACGTTATAACACTCCTGTTGGAAGGATTTATGGCTGATGATGAGTTGTCTTGGTGTAAGGATAAGGTTGATGGTTTTTAACAGGCTTCCAGTAATACCAAAGTACTTTTCTAGAATGTAGATGAGAGCAGGAATTGAGAGCTTATTATAAGCAGATGAAATATAAATATGGTGTCCAGTAGGTTTGTATATGAAGATGTTTAGGTCTATGAGAGAATTATTGGTCGATCAATGCTGATAAGATAGTTTTCTCAAACACTTTTAATAGAGATCAGCCCTCCGAGACCGGTCTGAAGTCCTTAGGTTCCTTCTTTTGGGTATGGGTTGTACCCTGTAGTGATTCCACATTGTCGGGATTGTTATGGAATTCAATATGTGATTAAAGATTGTTAGAAGGGGCTCCACAATGAAGGCACTGCACACTTTAACCATGAATAGAGGGAAGCTGTCAGGACCAATTGTAGATTTATTGGGAAGTCTATTGATGGTATTTTATTACGTGCTGTTTTAGATCATAATTCAGAGAATCACATCAGCACTTTACCTAGACTCAGCCTTCTGTGTAAAAAGTTAAGCAGTCGTAATCGATGCCTGTTTCATCACAAATCTGTTGGAAAAGCCTTATATTTGTGCAGCGCCAGCCACAAGCATGTTCAACCTGTTCTGTCGAACAAGGCCTCTTGCTCAAATGGTCTAAATCAGTGTCGGTTCCCCCCAACCATGTTTATTGCAGATTGGGGCCGAGAAATACTCTCAACCTCAAGCAACCTACTTAAGGAACATGCGATAAATCATGCCAAAAAAACACAAATTACAGTACCTCCAACTGCATCAGCCTATCTCAGAAATCATAAAAACTAAAACAGCAGTCCCAGTACAGAAAAGCCGGTCAAATTTAACAAATATGGATACAGATTAAAACACCAACTCGGATGAGCCAATCTTAGATCTATATGCAGAATTGAAGACATGGACACAGGGTATCCTATCTTCTCGAAAAAAGAAAGAATAAAATTGGAGAGACAAAAACAGACTGAATCAAACCCAACTGCTAAAAACAAATAATGGATCACATCATACAGTGGAACTGTAGAGGGCAACGTAGCAACATCTATGACCTATTCCAACAGTATAATCTGGTAAGCATATGTTTACAAGAAACTAATCTACCACCACAAGTAATTCCAAAATTCAAGAACTATACTGTATATCAGCATAATAGAAATAGCAATAACACTGTGCATGGAGGTGTAGCCATTCTCATAAATTCAGGAACACCTACTAAATACTGCTGACCTTAGAAGCAGTAGCAATACATGTCTCCTTAGGGATTATATTAACAATAGTTTCAATCTACCTATCACCAAACAAAGAATATACTTATAATGACCTAGAAGAACTTCTACTACCGATCCCTCCTCCCTTTTGTTTATTAGGGGACTTTTTAATGCACACCATGCACTCTGGGGCTCCCCACATACAGACAGACAAGGAAGACTTCTGGAATCACCTTGACAAAGATAATCTAACACTGTTGAATACTGGTGCAGATACTTACATTCATTTTGCCACTAGAACAACTACAGCTATAGACTTAACAATCTGCTCTCCAACATTGTATCCACTCATCTGCTGGTCAACTCTGGACAATCTGCTAAACAGTGACCATTACTGATAATTTGAGAAATCCAAACAACTAGAATCCATCTCACAGACAAATGATATCTGCTTAAAATGGAAATTTTCCAAGGCTGATTGGAAGTTGTTTGCTTCTAATATCTTATTTGAAGATGAAATTATCAAACATCAATCCATCGATGATGCCACACAACATATCACAACCGAGATTCTAAATGGCGCAACCAAGGCCATACCCAAACAACATACGGGTTCTTTTAAACATGCCAATAAGTGGTGGAGTGATGCGTGCAAGCTTGCCAAAAAAATAGAAAAACCGGGCATGGAACCAGTTTTGTAAACACCCAACAATGGAGAACCTTATAAAAACTTAAAGCAAAAGCACAATTTGTAAGGAAAAAGGCTAAAAAAGATTCTTGGATCCAGTTTGCTTCTACTATAATGAAGGATAATCTGGAATAAAATAAAAAAAAACTGAATGGTAGATTTCTACCATCCTCTGCAATACTGAGATGGAATGGGCAAGACATCATCTTCAGTTGAAATAGCTAATGCTGTGGCAGAAAATTTTGCACAAATCTCAGATACATCTGCATATGAACCATCCTTTCAGCAACATAAAACAAGGGCTGAGCAATGCAAATTAAATTTCAGCACAAGACTATCACTCCCATATAATCAAGCCTTTACAATTTTGAAGCTACAGGATGCTCTAAACAAATCAAAAAAATGGGGCTTCAGGTCCTGATGGGATTTATTACCTCATGTTGAAACACCTAGACAAAAAGGCATTAAATTTCCTGTTGCTGTTTCTGAATCGGATCTTCTCCCAAGGCTAGTACTGTCGAATGACCTTGCCCATGGTCATTCAAACAGTACTAGCTTTTCCTAAACCTGGAAAAGATCAGACGAATCCATGCAATTATAGACCAATATCTCCTACCAGCTGCTTGGGCAAGACATTAGAAAAGATGATACACAATAGACTTGTATGGTGTATAGAGTCCCACTCAGTCATCAGTTGTAATCAATCTGCTTCTGCAAAAACCAATCCACATTAGACCTATTGAGTGTAATATATTACAAAGCTGAGCGTAATATACAGAATGCCTTTATCCAAAAAGAATGTCTTGTCATGGTGTGCTTAGATATTGAAAAGCATTTGACACCACCTGGCGCTATGATATTCTGCAAGACCTGTATGCACTAGGACTCAGAGGTCAACTCCCAATGACCATAGAGAGTTACCTTAAAAATAGAACCTTTCAAGTGAGTTATTGTAATGCTTTTTCGCAATCTCTTGTCCAAAGAGAAGGTGTACCACAGGGATTGGTACTCAGTGCTACACTCTTTGCACTTAGAATAAACAGTTTAGCGCAGAAGATTTTTGGTAATGTAGACATTTATGTTGATGACCTTGCAATATCTTGCCATTCATAGAATATGTGTTCCATTGAAAGACATCTGCAACTTGCAATAAACAAAATAGTGTCGTGGACTTCACATAATGGTTATCAGCAACCAAAACTACGGCCATTCACTTTTGTAAAAAAGGTCAGCCACATCCAGAACCCAAATTATCATTGGGAAATCAGCCGATACCAATCATCAGCAGTATCCGATTCTTGGGCATGACATTTGACACCAAACTGACATTCCAAACATGAACTATCTGTATGAAAAAGCTGAATATACTTAGTCATCTCATCTATGACATGGGCAGCTGATCGTTCTTCTCTACTCCACATGTACCGAGCTTTAATCAGATCTAGATGAGATTATGAGCAGAGTCTATTTATGACTCCGCTCAAAAGACTCTGCTAGCATGTCTCAACACAGTACAACATAGTGCACTCGGGATTGCTCTTAGGGCATTCAGGATTTCACCAGCAGAAAGCCTATATGCAGAGGCTAGTGAACCTCCACTCCACTTTCGGAGAAAGATGCTGCTCCTCAACTATGCAATTAAAATAAATAGCCTTCCATCTCATCCTGTCTGGTCATACCTCTATGATCCTCAGTGGGTAAACCTTTTCAGAAATAAACCTCGTGAAAACAAACCTACAGGAATCTGCCTACAAGAACTAATTCAGCAGTGGAATATGCACCTGGCAAATTTT
Organism: Mastigoproctus giganteus; assembly: GCF_048544385.1. Classification (NCBI taxonomy): domain Eukaryota; kingdom Metazoa; phylum Arthropoda; class Arachnida; order Uropygi; family Thelyphonidae; genus Mastigoproctus; species Mastigoproctus giganteus. The sequence goes on along the minus strand of NC_143584.1, from coordinate 110,622,327 downwards.
AATCAAGACAGATAAATTGTGCAACCTCCATGGAAAGCGTGCATATCTTCATGTGATGATTACTTCCAACGTTGGGGGAAACACACAATCAAATCTTTCAGAAACTGCATGCAGCCCCACTCTTTGGCAAATGCACAAACTCTGCAAATTTATACTGACAGCTCCAAAAGTGACGCTGCTGTGGTTCTAACAACATCAACAGTCTCTGTGTCATTACCACAGGAATGCAGTGTTTTCACTGCAGAACTCTATGCCATTAAGATGGGTTTGAAATTTCTTGCTAATGATTTCACTCCAAAAAAATGTTATTATCTACACAGACTCTTTGAGTGCAGTGACTACCATTCGTGGCAATTTTCGCTCACCACATCCATTTGTAAATCAAATATCGGAACTTCATAACACTTGGCAGACTATCACTTTTTGTTGAATCCCTGGAATACCAGGAAATGAGTGTGCAGACAAAGCAGCAAGAAATCCCACTTCCTTACACAGACTATAAACCAATTATACATAGAGTATGTTATGAAAAATGGACATAAATAGGCATAACAAGTTACAACGAATAACACAGAACCCACAGCTAACTTACACTCAACCAGACATGAAGAGGTTGTGCTTGCCAGAGTGTGTATTGGTCGTACTCCCCTTTGCATCTTTATTTATTGCAAGGAAATAATCCACCACTATGATTGCACTGCGATTCACCACTAACCGTAAAGCATATTCTTATAGAGTGCACTCACTATCAGTATGCCAGAACCACATCATTCCGATCCCTTTCTAACTTAAATGAGCGTCTTCAACTAAGACATATTATTGGGGAAAACTCCAATTTATCTGAGTTTTTCCACTATTTCAAGCAGATTAATATATATATGCTGTTATAAACTCTTTTTATTAATCTGTACAGTCTCTCTCCACGGGAACAGGTGCATTTTGGCCATAGTAGTCATTGCACCAAAAATGCAAACAGCAACAATGACATGTTTAAGTAAATCCCAAATCAATACACTGTGTTCACTACCTCTTAGTGGTTCTTTTATCTGTAGGTTCTTAATGCATGAATAATCACTGCTGATAATTAGATTAAAAATATAACCACCCCTTGTTGCCTCTCTAATATGTTGCTGTGGAAAACAGTCATCTAATAAATCCACAAAAGTCTTGTTAGTGTGTATTACCAACCCAGAAGTTTCAGTCAATATCTGGAAAGTTAAAATTCCCCATTATAAGACATTCTGATTTACTGCCCTATTCTATTTCTCTGTACAGCTGTTCATTGTACTCATCAGAGTTATTAGGCCTATAACACACTCTTACTCTCATTTTGTTTTGCCAGTGCTTATGTCACACCAAACTGACTGAACATTGCATTGGTCATCAGTGTCAAACAGAGCACTACTTAGATTTTATGTGCTTCTTAATTAAGAGCACAGGCAGGATAACTGTCCCCCCACCCCCCCGCTATCCTGTCCATATACATTGTACTCTCCATATTCATATTGATATCCAATTTGATTCAATTAAACAGATATGGAGAAATGGCTGAGGATTTTCAATATTTTTAAAAAATACAATCAACAAGATATTTATAATGTGGATGAACTAGCTCTCTTTTATTGAATGCAACCAGACAAAACAATATCGAGTGGTACCGTGAAAGGGTGTAAAAAAATAAAAGCAAAGGTGGTTACCCTTGCATTCTGTACAAATTTGACAGGAGTGAAAAAGGGACTGTTATTGTGATTGGAAGGGCTGAAAAGCCTCAGTGCTTTAAGAATTTCAATCCATCAATTTATGTGAATTATAGTCATAACAGTAAAGCTTGAATGACTGTGGTAGAATTTTGTGAGTGGCTGCAAAATTTCAACAAGGAAATGAGAATTAAAAACCACAACATGCTTTTTCTTTTAGATAATGCTCCTTGCCACAAAGCAGTGGATTTTAGTAATGTGGTGATCAAGTGTGTACCTCCTGTGCACAGGTTTCTTATAGCCCCTTGATTCTTGAATTATTAAGGGTTTTAAGTTACATTATAGGTGACATAGTAGAGATAATCAACAATAATTTTTCACCTGAACTGTCCTTGAAAGATGCATTGTACTGTATATGATCAGACTTTCATGGGATGAAGTTTCACTGTGAACTGTATGTAATGGTTGGACTCACACTGGGCTTATTAAAAAAGTTCATTTAGATGAAATAGAAGATAATCCTATCCGAGAGTTGCAAATAGCTAGATGATCTTTCAATTGTAAGTGTATCTGTGTCTCCTGAAAAATTTCTTGCAGTTGACCAAGAAGAAATGATAACTGAGGAAATTGCGTAGTTAATACAAAAAATTGAGCTTTCATTTGACAGTGATAGTGAAGAAGGTGAGGTGAAAATTTGTAGCTGACAACTAAGGAATGTCTTCAAAAAATTTGTCAATTCCTTGTAGAGAACTCAGATGACAAATACCTAATGAAACATGTAACTCTGGACATTTCTATAAATAAAATTGATGACAGTAAGAAAAGTCAGGCAAAACTGGATAAGTACTTTGTCAAAAAATGAGTTTTACTATATTTTTATTTACATTATAAAATCATGTAATGCATAACTCACTTTTATTCAAAATGCTAGATACTGTAAATGAATTTTATTTCTCATAATTAGTATTAACCTTTTCTTTGCATATCTGGGTAATCCCTAAATATTTTGCTATCTGCATTATATTTCTTTATATCATTCATATGCACAAATATATTTCAATATTCCATTTTTTCTCTAGAGAAAATAATGTTGTAATCCTTCAATTTCTTAATGGCAAAATCATTGTTATATAGTTGTTGTTTGAAGTACCTTGATTTAGCGCCATGTCAGAGGTGAACAAATGGTGCCTCTAAATTGAGGTTCGATTAGTTTTATGCGACATTTCATTGATGATTTCTTTTTTATTTCTGTTCTTAGTTATTGGTGATATATTGAAACGAGGTCTTTCTGGAGGTGAGAAGAAGAGAGCCAATATTGCATGTGAATTGCTTCAGAATCCTACACTTATGCTGTTGGATGTAAGTATTATTGATAACTTTAGGTATTGTACATTTCAGACACATTTGATTAACAAATAATGACTGCACAGGTTAAAACTCTCTATACTGTGCTTAAAGTACATACCAAACCTAATCATGTAATATTTATATAACGGGCAGTTGCGAGCATTATGTCAATTGCTGCCATCAGTAACAAAATTGCATGATGTTTCTTCACTTTCACCTCTATAGTATTTTAGATTCTATTTGTTACTAATAGAATCTAAGAATTGTACTTTTCATGGATGTTTTTCCACAGTTTTATTCTTTAATGTAAACAAAAAGTTAGCTTACTTTTATCTCAGGGCAGCTTTTAAGTTATTTCATGAAAAGTAACTTAACTTTCTTTCATTTTTACCCCCTTTTGACACCCATGGAATGTCAAGGCCTATGATACAAATGCAATAGAACATAATTGCACATTGTGGATAATTTATTTAAAATAGGGTGCCTCCGTAGCCAGATGGGCAGGAGCAGCAGTGCGTAGCACACGCTTCTTGATTAGACCTGGGTTCGAGCCCGTGACCACCAAATACAGAGAATGCGGAAAGGTCAGGGAATGACCACCGCATATCCCCGGAGCAATATGGTCTTAGTTGCTAATGCTCCTAAAAACCAAATAACAAACAAACAACATATTTAAAATTGGAGGGAATGTCATCCATTTGAAAAAAAAAAAAAAAAAAAATCTTTGCACGCATCCACTGATAATTCATTTTCAGAAATAAATAAAGGAGAATATTCAGTGATTTAAAAAAAAAAAATGCTGCCTAACTACACTGTCCTTACTCTAAAGAAAAATGGAAAATTTAAAATCAGGTGTACCTGATTTTGGAACCACACATGGTCCCAGGTAAAGTCTAAAAGGGGCTACAGCCCTCCCATGATCAAAATAATTTGGATTGTTTTAATTTCTCCACATACTTAAAGCTTGCTTATTTCCTGGAACACTGCTTTATTCCCCACTTCTTTAGCAGCAGCTTAGGCCTTATTGCACCTGAGAAATGTTGTTGAAGATTTCATTACTTCATTATTATAGGAATCAATATATTTGATTGCTCAGACCTATTATATTTAGAAATGTAAATGGTTTGCTACATCTTTTCATATTAGGTGTGTTAAGGTCAGAGGATCCTGCATATTCTTATTGAGATTAAAGGCTGTTGAAAAAAAAAAAAAAAAAGAAGAACATTCTGTGAGTGAGTGCTTGACAGTAAGGTGGGTGTGACTGTGAGGACACTGTAGAGGCTGGTCTCTTGTAAGTAAATGCAGATGATTTAAATGAGGGTGCCCAATCCATATTCTTACAAGGATAATTTTCTCTTGTCTGCTTATTTGGTTACTGATTTTCATGGCTGTAGATCTGGTTTTATTTGGAAGGGTTTATTGTTAACCTGGTTTTACCAAGTGCATTGCTACTTCAGCACATTCAATGCTTAAGATAAATGTATCCAGGAATTTTATAAAATATTACTTCTTGTATTTTCCCTCAGAGAAAAAACACAAGAAGTAATGAATGGCTGGATTTATGCTATATGGCTAGTACTGCACTCAATGAATCTGTTTTATGCAACATTTTAGGAGAGAAAGTTTATCTATGTGATTAATGGAATCAATAGCAGCACAAAGATTAATAAGAATTTAGTGGTGGATTTATTGGATGATTGTTTCCTACAGCAGCATGTTCGGGAGACAACTAGAGGGAGTAATACCCTTGATCTGATTATCAGTAGTGATTGAATTACGAAGTGGAAGATAATGGAACCACTAGGTGGCAGTGATCAGAGTGTGCTGATGTGGAATTTATTCAGAGAGGTAACTACCATCAGGTGTAAAGGGAAGGGTTTTTAATTTCTATACAGGGACAGTTTTTAAATTCTATACAGTGGAACCAACTGATGGATGTTACCAACAGCAAATTCTAAATGGTAAGCATTCAAGAAATTAATCTTGGAAGCTACTAGGTTTTTCATACCAACTAAGAAATATTGTTCAAGTTTTAGGCCTAAATGGATGTCAGATGAACTAATAAGACATGTGGCAGAGAAGAAAAATGCACGGGGTACATATAGATTAACAGGTGACACAGAAGCCTGTAGTACATATAAGCTGGTCTGTAATCAAGTCATAAAGGGTGTTAGGCAGGCAAATTATGAGAAATATTTGGCAAAGGTTGTGAAGAAAAACAGCAAAGAGGTCTTTAGTTATGTAAACTCTAGAAGGAAGGGGATGAATCAGATTGGTTCACTTGATATCAGTGGTTCAACTGTTGATGATCGTGCTCAGGTAGCTAGCAAACTGAATGAGGAGTTATTCAGGGAGGGGAATGCCAGATATATTTTAAACTCTGGCAGTGAACTAAATGATTTTGTAATAAATGAGAGCAAAGTGGAACATAAACTGTTGAAGATAAACATAAGAAAGGTGGCTGGGGTGGATGGGATCTATCCAGTTATATTAAAGGAGGCAGCAAAGGAAGTAAGCAAACCCTTAGCCATAATTACGAGAGATTCCTTAGACTCAGGGGGTAATCAATGGACTGGACATGTGCAAGTGTGACCCCAATTCACAAAGGAGGATCAAAGGGTGACAAATAATTACAGACCTGTTAGTTTAACTTCTGTTCAGGGGAAATTGATGGAGGTGCATTCAGGAAATATAGTCACATACTGGTCAAAGAAGCACTGCAGGATCATCTAAACTCTTCAGTTACAGTTAAATTACACTTAAATAGAAAGGGTGCAAGAATATTTCCTGATGCTATCAAGGCAGTGTTAGGTGGGTCAGAAAACTGCTAGCTTGGGGGGAGACAAAGACGAATAGATTAACAGTAGCCACTGGCAGAGGTGAAAGAGATTCTTGCACTGCTTCTATTGGAATGAGCAGAAGCCTGAAAAACAAGATGCAGGATATTTCAGAGACTGCTGGGAGTCATTGCGGTACAAGTAAACATATGGGTTGTGTTAGGGTAGCTAAGAATAGAAATAGGTGCATGTATAATTGTGTGTACACCAATGCTAGGAGTTTAGTAAATAAATTTGATGAATTTGAGGTATTGCTCAAAACATCAAAGGCAGATATTGTTGGGATATCAGAGACGTGGTGTCACACAGATATAAGGAATGCAGAACTAGAATTTGGAGAGTACAACGTCTACAGAAAGGATAGGTTGGATAGGAAGGGAGGAGGGGTTATGCTATTAGTTAAGAAATACATAAAATCCAAGAAAGTGAAGCCAGTGGACATTGCTGGACAGTGCAGTGTCGAGTCAGTTTGGTGTGACATAAGCATTGGGAGATCTAAATTGAGAGTAGGAGTGTGCTATAGGCCTAATGACTCTGATGAGTATAATAAGAAACTGTACAGGGAAATAGAGTGGGCCAGTAAATCAGAGAGTCTTATAATGGGAGATTTTAATTTCCCAGATATTGACTGGAATTTGGGGGCTGGTCACTCACACACTAGCAAGGCTTTTGTGGATTTATTGGATGATTGTTTTCTACATCAGCATGTTCAGGATTGATTATCAGCAGTGATACTTCATGCATTAAGAATCTGCAGATAAATGAACCACTAGGTGGCAGTGATCACAGTGTTCTGAAGTGGGATTTACTCAAAGAGGTAGCTACCATTAGGGGTAAAGGGAAGGGTTATTGCTTTCGTAAAGGCGACTACAATAGACTTTGACAGTATTTAAATTCTATACAGTGGGACCAACTGATGATGTTACCAACAGCAAATGCAAAATGGGAAGCATTCAAAGAACTTATCTTGGAAGCTACTAGTCTTTACATACCAACTAAGAAATATTGTTCAAGGTTTAGGCCTAAATGGATGTCAGATGAACTGATGAGGCATATGGCAGAGAAGAAACATGCATGGGATACATACAAATTAACACATGACACAGAAGCCTAGATGGATACAATTTGATCTGTAACCAAGTTACAAAGGAGGTTAGGCAGGCGAAGGCAGATTACGAGAAATCTTTGGCAAGGGATGCAAAGAAAAACAGCAAAGAGTTCTTTACTTATGTAAACTCTAGAAGGAAGGGGATGAATCAGATTGGTCCACTTGATATCGATGGTTCAACTGTTGATGATCCTGCTCAGGTAGCTAACAAATTAAATGAATATTTTGCATCGACATTCACACATGAGGAGTTATTTAGCAAGGGGAAAGCCAGAGGTGTATTCAACTCTAGCAGTAAGCTAGAGAATCTTGTAATAACTGAGAGTAAAGTGGAGGAGAAATTGTTGAAGATAAACACAAGAAAGGCACCCGGGGTGGATGGGATCTATCCAGTTATATTAAAGGAGGCAGCAGAGGAAGTAAGCAAACCCTTAGCCATAATTATTAGAGCTTCCTTGGACTCAGGGGAGGTACCCACAGACTGGAGATGTGCAAATGTGACCCCAATTCACAAAGTAGGATCAAAGGCCGACACAAGTAATTATAGACCTGTGAGTTTAACTTCTGTTCCAGGAAAATTAATGGAGGCACTAGTTAAAGAAGCACTGCAGGATCATTTAGACAAGACTTCAGTTATAGCTCGGACACAGCATGGTTTTGTTAAAGGGAAGTCTTGCCTGACCAATTTGATTGGATACTATGATGCAGGGAATAACTTTGATATTATATACTTGGATCTTAGAAAGGCTTTTGATACTGTTGCACATGGAAGACTGCTGCACAAATTGGAGCAGTGTGACATTGGAGGCAAATTGCTGCTGTGGATAAAGGGATGGCTGAGGGGAGAAGACAGAGAGTGGTAATCAATGGACACTGCTCGTCGTGGACTAATGTTATTAGTGGAGTCCCTCAGGGCTCAGTGTTGGGTCCATTATTGTTTTCTGTATTCATAAATGATATTGATGATGGTATATCAAGCTTAATGTCGAAGTTTGCAGACGATACAAAGGTAGGCAGGGTTGTCAAGGACACTACTGACACTATGCTGCTGCAACAGGATCTGGAAAGATTGAGCAGATGGGCTGAGAGGTGGCAAATGAAGTTTAACATAGACAAATGTAAAGTACAACACATGGGAAACAGCAACCCCAGAGCAACGTATCAACTCTGTGGTACTATACTGACAGTGGTAGAGATTGAAAGGGACCTGGGCGTGGTTGTGCAGGGAGATATGAAGTTCTCTGAGCAGTGCAGACGGGCTGCAAGAGTAGCTCATGGTGTGTTGTCATTGATATATAGGAATTTTTCTAGCAGGGATAAGGAGGTGATTATTCCCTTGTATAAGGCAATGGTCAGGCCACACCTAGAGTACTGTATACAGGTCTGGAGGCCTCATTTTAAGAAGGATGTAGAGCTGCTGGAACGAGTACAGAGAAGGGCAACAAGATTAGTGAATGGAACAAAGGGGTGATCTGATAGAGGTGTATAAAGCCTTGAATGGTTTGAGCATGCTCAATGCTGATGGGATTCCTCCTCTCGCTCAGAATAATCACCTGAGAGGGCATAAATTCAAATTGAGGAAAGATAGATGTAGGATAGACATGCGTAAATTTGCCTTTAGCCAGTGGGTGGTTGGTTGGTGGAACAGACTTCCATCCCTTGTCGTGGAAGTTGACAGCCGAAATAAGTTAAGGCTCAGCTGGACAGGTATTTTGAACAAACAGAGGGGTGAAGTGGAAGTGGTTTTTTTTTTTTTTTTTTTTGGCTGATGCTGCATAAGCTTGCTTTCTTCCATCAAATTCCTCTACTAATGCTAGTTCATGCACAGCATGGGTTTGTTAAGGGGAAGTCTTGTCTGACCAATTTGATTGGTTTCTATGATGTGGTCACAAAGGAACTGGATGCAAAGAATAATTTTGATATCATATACTTGAATCTTAGGAAGGCTTTTGATACTGTTGTACGTGGAAGACTGCTGTACAAATTGAAGCAGTGTGGCATTGGGGGCAAATTGTGGCTATGAATAAAGGAGAAGACAGATTAGCATTAGCATTAGTAGAGGCATTTGATGCAAGAAAGCAAGCTTATGCAGCATCAGCCAAAAAAAAAAAAAACCCCCCACTTCCACTTCACCCCTCTGTTCGTTCAAAATACCTGTACAGCTGAGCCTTAAACTTATTTAGGCTATCAACCTCCACGACAAGGGATGGAAGTCTGTTCCACCAACCAACCACCCGCTGGCTAAAGGCAAATTTCCACACGTCTATCCTACATCTGTCTTTCCTCAATTTGAATTTATGCCCTCTCAGGGGATTATTCTGAGCTAGAGGAAGAATCCCATCAGCATTGAACATACTCAAACCATTCAAGGCTTTATACACCTCTATCAGATCACCTCGCTGGTGCCTAGTCTCCAGACACTGTAATTTGCAAAACTAAAGCCTTTCTTCGTAAGAGCACCCCTTTGTTCCATTCACTAATGTAGTTGCCCTTCTCTGTACACGTTCCATCAGCTCTACATCCTTCTTGAAATGAGGTCTCCAGACCTGTATACAGTACTCTAGGTGTGGCCTGACCATTGCCTTTTACAAGGGAATAATCACCTCCTTATCCCTGCTGGAAAAATTCCTGTATATCATCGACAATACTCCATGAGCTACTCTTGCAGCCCGTCTGCACTGCTCAGAGAACTTCATATCTGCCTGCACAACCACCCCCAAGTCCCTTTCATTCTCTACCACTGTCAGTGTAGTACCACAGAGTTGATACGTTGCTCTGGGGTTGCTGTTTCCCATGTGTAGTACTTTACATTTGTCTATGTTAAACTTCATTTGCCACCTCTCAGCCCATCAACCTTTCCAGATCCTGTTGCAGCAGCATAGTGTCAGTAGTGTCCTTGACAACCCTGCCAACCTTTGTATCGTCTGCAAACTTGGACATTAAGCTTGATATACCATCATCAATATCATTTATAAATACAGAAAACAATAATGGACCCAACACTGAGCCCTGAGGGACTCCACTAATAACATTAGTCCACGATGAGCAGTGTCCATTGATTACCACTCTCTGTCTTCTCCCCCTCAACCACCCCTTTATCCATAGCAGCAATTTGCCTCCAATGTCACACTGCTCCAATTTGTGTAGCAGTCTTCCATGTGCAACAGTATCAAAAGCCTTTCTAAGGTCCAAGTATATAATATCAAAGCTATTCCCTGCATCCAGTTCTTTTGTGACTGCATCATAGTATCCAATCAAATTGGTCAGGCAAGACTTCCCCTTAACAAAACCAGGCTGTGTCCGAGCTATAACTGAAGTCTTGTCTAAATGATCCTGCAGTGCTTCTTTAACCAGTGCCTCCATTAATTTTCCTGGAACAGAAGTTAAGCTCACAGGTCTATAATTACTTGTGTCAGCCTTTGATCCTCCTTTGTGAATTGGGGTCACATTTGCAGATATCCAGTCTATGGGTACCTCCCCTGAGTCCAAGGAAGCTCTCATAATTATGGCTAAGGGTTTGCTTACTTCCTTTGCTGCCTCCTTTAATATAACTGGATAGATCCCATCCACACCGGGTGCCTTTCTTGTGTTTATCTTCAACAATTTCTCCTCCACTTTACTCCCAGTTATTTCAAGATTCTCTAGCGTACTGCTAGAGTTGAATACACCTCTGGCATTCCCCTCGCTGAATAACTCCTCATGTGTGAATGTCGATGCAAAATATTCATTTAGTTTGTTAGCTACCTGAGCAGGATCATCAACAGTTGACCCATCAATATCAAGTGGACCAATCTGATTCATCCCGTTCCTTCTAGAGTTTACATAAGTAAAGAACTCTTTGCTGTTTTTCTTTGCATCCCTTGCCAAGGATTTCTCGTAATCTGCCTTCGCCTGCCTAACCTCCTTTGTAACTTGATAGTGGTAATCAATGGACACTGCTCTTCATGGACTCCCAAAGGTTTTGTTGTTGGGTCCTTCTGTATTTATTAATGATATTGATGAAGGTATATCAGGCTTAATGTCTAAGTTTTCAGATGATACGAATGTTGGCAGGGTTGTTAATGGCAGTACGCTCTGCAACAGGATATAGAAAATTTGAGCAGATGGGCTGAGATTTGGCAACTGAGGTTTAACATTTTACAATTGTAAAGTACTGCATATGGGTAGCAGTAACCCCAGAGTAAAATATGAACTGTGTAGTACTACACTCAGGGTGGTAGAGAATGAAAAGGACCTGGGGTAATTGTCCAGTCAGATATGGAGTTTTCTGAGCAGTGCAGAGGGTCTGCAAGAGTAGCTCATGGTGTCTTTTCAATGATATACAGGAATTTTTCTAGCCAGGATATGGAAGTGATTATCCCCTTGTATAAGGCAATGGTCAGGCCACACTTTGAGTACTGTATAAAGGTCTGGAGTCCTCATTTTAGGATGGATGTAGAGCTTCTAGAACAAGTACAGAGAAAGGCAACATTATTAATGAATGGAACAAAGGGTTGCTCTTACAAAAAAAGGCTTAAGTTATGCAAATTACAGTGTCTGGAAACTAAGCACCTGTGAGCCGATCTGATTGAGGCGTATAAGACCTTGGATGGTTCAAGGAAGCTCAATGCTGATGGGATTCTTTTTCTTGCCCAGTTTAATCGCCTGAGGGGACATAAATTCAAATTTAGGAAACTGTTGCAGAATAGATGTACTGAAATTTGCCTATAGCCTGCAGGTGGTTGATTTCTGGAACAAACTTTCATCTGTCATTGTAGAAGTGGACAGCTTAAATAAATTCAAGGCAGGACTAGATAATCATTTGGAATGAATGTGAAGGGGTTCTTTTTTTTTCTTTCTTTTGGCCGATGCTGTATAAGCTTGCTTTCTTGCATCATATGCCTCTACTAATGCAAATTGCTTTGTCCTTCAGTGTGGAGCACTTGAAAGATTGTTTTGTGTGTGAAAGATGCACCTACATGAATATCCATCCCTGTATATATGTTCATATTATGGATATTGCAGAGAGTGGGTGGTATATATCTGAATTACATGTAAGTAGGTGTGGACTTGTTTTTCAAACTGCCAAAAGTAGTGTCACATATTTACTGGACATATTTTCCATGAAGGTGTTGTTGCAGTATACTCACTGAAAAACTTTACCATGGTTCAGTTCTCAAGATGGTATTGTTTTCTGCAATCATATCCTGGTTGTTTATTTATCCTAGGTTTGCTTTTGTGTAGACAGTCCCACTGCATTGAAAAGATAGGATGATTTTATAGGCTTTGGATTTTTGTAGCACAATTTGAGCACTGGCCATCCATTTACTACCCACAAACTCATCTGTCCACCTTCTTTGTTGTCTTCCAGGTTTTCTTCTAGCTCCTCTTGGGTACCATTCTGTTATTTTCTTAGTCCATATATCATCATGTCTTTGAGCTATGTGTCCTGCCCAAGATCATTTTAATTCTTTAGTTTTGATAAGAATGTCCTTTACTTCAGTTTGCTGCCTAATACATGTGTTTCTCTTCTTATCTAACAGTCTGATTCCCAATATAATTCGTTCCATTCTTCGCTGTGTGGTTCTCAGCTTCTTTTCCATTCTTTTGGTGAGTGCCCAAGTTTCACTTCCATAAGTCATGGTGGGGAGTATATATTGGTTCATTATTTTACATTTCAGACAAATTGGGATATTGCTCCTCAGTATGTGACTATATTTTCTGAATGCTATCCATCCAAAATTTATTCTTCTCTTGACTTCCAGCCATTTAGCATTACAATTATTACAACTAATGACTTGTCCCAGATTAGTATGACTCCACCTTTTCAATTACTGCTCCTTCAATCATTATATCCCTTTCTGTGGCGTACTTGATCATTATTTTTGTTTTAGCCATATTCATCTTTAGTTCAAAATCCTTACTAACTCTGCATAACTGTTAAGATTTTTCTCTAATTCTTTGGGATTGCAGCTTATGACGACAATGTCATTTGCAAATTGTAAATGGTTTAGGTACTCTCCATTCACATTGACTCCTTTCTGTGACCAGTCTAATCTTCTGAAGGCTTCCTCAAGGGCAGCAGTAAACAACTTTGGAGATATTGTGTCTCCTTGTCGAACTCCTTTCTCAATTTTCAATTTCCTACTGTCTTTGTCTAGGCTAATAAAGGAGGTGGCATTCTCATATATTTTCTTCAAAATCATAATATATGGGTATCTATGCCTTGTCTTTCCAGTGCCCGAAACATTGCCTTATGCTGTATAGAGTCAAATGCCAGGCATAATGGTGTTTTATTATTCATTTGCTTTCTTCATTAGCTGTGATATTATGTGAAGGTGATCCATAGTTGGGAATCCTGTCCTAAAGCTAGGTTGATTCTCATCAAGTATTCTTTCTAATCTATTAGTAATGACCCTTGTGAACAACTTGTAGATGTGGGATAACAAGCTAATTGGTCTATAATTTCCAATTTCTGATTTATCTCCTTTCTTATGCAGCAAAACTATGATTGCATTATTCCACCCCTTAGGCATCACACCTTTTCTAATGCATTTTGTGTCATGTCTCTTCCTCCCAATTTTAACAACTCTACAATAACTTCATCTCTTCCCGGGGCTTTCTGATTCTTCATTTTTCTTCAACGCATATTCTACCTCATCAGGAAGGATATCAGGTATGTTGTATGTGTTACTAATTTGTGATTCATCTTCCCCGCTGCTGGCATCATTCCCTCGCTCCTTGTATAATTCTCTATATTAGTCTTCTGCTATTTGAATTATGCCTTCTCTGCTGTTTATAAGTACACCATCGCTATTCTTCATTTTCAGTATCATTTGTCTTTCTGTATTACTGCTCGTGGCTGCTGATTTAAATCCTTTGTTTTCTCTTAATGCTTGTTCTACTTTTCTTGTGGTATATCTTCTTATGTCCTCTCTGAGTCTATTTCTAATGGCTTTGCATAACTCAGTATACTCAATTTTCTCCTTGTTAGTGTTTATCTTTCTCTTCATTTGTCGTCTTCGGTTCATCACGACAAGTGTTTCTTGATTAATTTTTTCTTCTTTGAATTTCTTTTTACCTATAGGTTTCTTGGGCTTTATCACTTTCAGAAAGTTGTAATATTCCTTGTCAATATCTTGGTCCTGAACAGTCTGCAGAAGCTCAAACTTGTTCTTAAGTCCCAATACATACTGCTTTTTCTCCTCTATCTCAAAGACAGTTGTAGGAAGAAATCAATTTCATTAGTTGTTAATCCATTTGGGCTCTTCCATGTTCACTTTCTGTTCACCCTTTTCTTGAAAAAAAGTGTTCATTACTGACAATCCTCGAGATTCTGCAAATTCTACAAGTCTTTCACCAATTCCAAAATTTCCTATAGTTCCCCTTTCTGTGTTGTTTTGTCTCTTTCCAACCTTAGCAGTGAAGTCCCGCATAATGATCAGTGTAGTGAGTTTTTTGTTCATCTAGAAGACTCTCAATTTCAGTGTACATTTCTTCAACCTCTTCATCATCATCATGGCTCAATGTTGGTGCATAAGCACCCCAAGAACATTTTATTTAAAGTATCTAATTGTATAATCATGTATTGATTCTTGAAAAAGCAACTAATAATCCCCCCTCATCAAAATTTATGGTAGTGTGTCACTGCCTCTGCATATAAAATTTGTATGAGTGCCATTCTATACGCTCTCAATGCAATATAATACAATTGGTTACAAAAAGTTTCTTTGTCTTTATGCAAAAACAATTTTTCTTCATCTTTCCTTTTTGCAAAAAAAAAGGGCAAATTTTTGGTTATTTTCATTAACAATTTGGCTGTCAGGTTCAATCTTTCTGATGATTCAAAATAGAAAAAGAAATGTGGGTTAATAGCCTTGTTCTCTATAATATGTGACCATTTCATGGTATTTGGTGCAATGAAATGTTTGAATTTCAGTTATAATTTCACATATTATAAAATGTGAAAAAGATAACTTGTTTGCCTTATTATGTTATATTATGTATTATAAGTAGATGTGATTTTTCAGTTTCAGGCGGCAGTTATTGTAATTTATCTTACATCTGCAAAAAAGATATGCAAAACCAGATGTTGTACATGCCAAATGTTTATTTCTATTTTTTGTCACATAATTCTTCTCTAAGTTGCATGTTGTTCAGAAATATGTTTCCCAATAGTGAAATAGCAAAAATATATACAGTTGTGGAAGAACAGAAACAGCAGGCATTGTTAATAAAATTGCACAGATAGGGAAAGAAGAGGTAGATGGCTCTGAAAAAATGAACCATTTGCAGTTGCTACAGATGGCAGTAATCAAAGTGATTCCAAGCTATAGTTGTGGTAACCTTTAGTTATATAAAAAAAGTCATCAAATTGAAAGCAGCTTGCTCTCGTTGCCAGCACTGGAAGGTGAGATACTATAGGGTACAACATTGTTGGGCATCATCTGAACAACCTGAAAGTAGTGGAATCCCTTCAAAAATTCTTTGGGAATTAGTGCTGATAATGTGTGTGTTATGGTAGGCCTAAAATCTAGAGTAGCATGGTTATTAAAAGAGGAAATTGGAACACTTGGTGGCAGTAGGCTGTCCTTGTCATCTTATTAATTTGTGTTCCAAAAAGATAGTTGCATGCTTTCCTCTGAAAGTTGAAAAATATCTCATGGACATTTACAGTGTACTTTTTTATTAATATGGAAGAAAAATGTTTACCCTTATGTGTTTTTTTTTTTTTTTTTTTTTGCTTTTGAATCAAATGTATCAAGTTTTTGGTCTAGGTGGAACAGATTTCAGGCCTTATGCTTCTCCTTTTTAGCTTTTCTTCACTTCATCAGAAAGTGGAGTGCCTATGATGTCTGCATGGGCCTCCTACATATTTTATTTTTACCTAGCCTGGCCTGACCCCGAAGTCTAGACAGCCCTGACCCAAGCCCAAATTTGTTTTTCAAATTCATTTCCCTCCCAAAACCAAAATTTATCCCACCTCAATTGAAACTTTTTAGATAAATAAAATCACTAGCATTACATTGAAGTTTCATAATAATAAACTAAATTTTCAGATTAAAAATTCAGTATTAATAATTATATAACGATAATAAATATCCAAATTAATTATAAAAAAAAGAAAATGGAATAAATTTTCAACGTATATAATATAATTCCAAAACGAATATCAATAACCACCTCTACCAGCCACTTCCTCTTTACATGGCTTTTATTGCAAATTGTTCTGCAGAAATAAAATAGAGTCAACATTGTCGTACTTAAATTGGCTCGACAGTCTTGCACTGTTAACCAGGCTGCACTAAAATTTCTTTCAGGGCTTGCACTGCTGATGGATCATTTCCATGAAAGAGTACAAATTTTGGTGAATTTTAGAAGTGTTGGCAAATTGCTCTTTATTGGTCAATTGAAAGTGTCAACAGACAAATAATACACATTTTTTCTGATAAACCTTTAAGAATATGTACTTAGTCAAAGCTTTTATTAAGTATATATTCCTTAAATTTAAATACATAAAAAAATATATGTAAGAGGCCGAAAAAGTCCGAAATAACAATTCATTACGATTATTTATGCCTGGCCTGGGACTGTGCAGACCTCTAGTCTGCAGTTAGTGTGTGGAATTGTAGCTTTGATGGTTGCTGGCATCTGATTTGTAATGTGTGTAACAGTAACATCTATGGATTGGAAGGATACAATCTGTTCATCTAGTAGGGCAAGATTTACATATAATGCCCAGTCAGCTTTCTGAAACTGCCACTTCATTCAAGTTTCAAGTAGTGGAACATCATTTTTAAACAGTTTACTGATCACAAGAAAATAACCACTGTTAAGTGGACCATCAGTAACAGTCCAGTCAAAAAGCAGATTATACCTGGCAAACATATTTACAGGTGAATTGCTGAGCTAGTATTTTTAGAAAAATTTATATACATATAGGTTCTTGAATTGACCATGGAGCAGAGTTTGTTTGTCCAGTAGGTATTTCATCATTTGACCTCATTTATCTCAATAATGGGATCTCCATAGGGGATAATGTTCCTGAATCCCCCCAATGATACAGAAATGGGACTGTAGCTGAATGATAAGGTTTTAAGGTTTTTAACTCTCCAAAATTAAATGACAGAAAATATTTTCAGTCATTTCACATGACACATTTGTAAGACTGTTGAAATGAAGCATTTTTCATCCCTTTTTGAAATCTCGTATGAAGACACTGATATGAGCAGGAATCACACAGTGATGGAGAAGATTGCAATAATAATGTGCTCTCGTGGTATGCATCTCTGGATAAATCAGTTGGAACATCCTTGAAGAAAAAGTACCAATTATGAAATTTACTGTAAACTCACAAATGGACAGTGGAGAGGTTGTAAAACCTGGTAGTGATGATCCCCACACCTGCCAATTAACTTGAAATGAACTTCATAGGTCAATAAGATGTTCTCCAACCACATAATTGACCTCCATCCATGCCAGAAATCCCAAACCATAGAACAAAGTTGTTACCTTGATATGGATCTTGTACAGGTACCACTGAATAATGGATCAAAGAACTTTACAGGCAGATGACCATGGAATGTTAAGCTGTTGTGTACTGTCCTCATGTGAACAGATGAACGTTGTGCACACCATTGGCCACAGCAACAGTTGCCATGACTTGGGGGGAGGGATGTCCTGTGGCATGAGCTATTTCATCTGTTTCTTGGAATTTTCTAATCATTTTGTGCATCCCATTTTGGGAAAGTGGTCCTCTTTTAAATGCCAGTATTTTCTAATCACTTTTGGGATAATACTCCCAAAGCCTGTAGCTTTTACATAAAAGCTACAAGCTTGTAATAGTAACTGATTTAGATAATAGCAGTTATAGTCAGAGTTTTAAAATGACTTATGAATTCAATTATTCCAAGTCTTTATTTAACTCCATTGTGCTAAGGGCAACAGTGCATAATTAGATATCTACGATACCTAAATTATGCACTGTTAATTAGAAAAGAAAAGGGAAAAGGATTTTTGGAAATAACTATTTTTATGTAGGATTTTGGTCATCTAGTATCTTGGTTGCATTGTAACAAACTTTGGCCACTGATCTTCAGACCTCAATTCTTGTAGCTTTTGGTTATGGTAGTTATCAAGGACATATGCGATCCTGGCTGATTTGAAGGGAAGCATCACAAGGCATGTTGCCAACATTTCCCATTATATTTGCCATGCTACACTTGCAACATATAGTGGACACAGATTTGATGATACTGACATCTGTGTCACAGCAAACCATCCAAACAGTACTGTCCCAATTTAACATAGTGACAGTATTGCTTCCTGGTGACAGGTTTTGGAAAAAAAAAAAAAATTTTTTTTTGCACACATTGGATAAGTATACATTCCAAATTTAATCTTTCTAACATAGCAGTTTTCTACCTACAGCCAGCTCTGAAATGATGCACTTTAATTATAACCACCCTGTATATCAACATATTTAGGAAAGTATTGAAGAGCAAGAATGTATTTGAACTTGATCATTATTGACAATGCAGATATTAAAATATATTGTGCCATCAGGATCAGGGTACTCCAGGCAGTAGCCTGATCAGCTGGTACCTTGAGCCAGCTCTGTTCATGTTTTGTGAAGGCTTTGTAAACAATTTTAAATATGCCATATAAAAACAAAAGAAAACAAAACAAAAAAAAAAATGCATGGCATTTTGTGTCTATACCTCGGGTGACATTATGGCACAGTAGTTCTCACAATGCTTTTTCAGTGTGTGTGTGTGTGTGTGTGTTTCTTAGAATTTACTTGTTTTGTTCTTCACATATTTTAAATGTTAGAGGTGCTACTTCTTTAGTGAATTTCACTAAAGAAGTTATTAATAACCAAAAGTGTTTATTCGATTATTCATTTTTAACTTTTCTTAATGTGATCCACAAACAATGAATCGGTTGAAGAAAACAATTGTGCATCATTAATCTAGACTGATCACTGGGAACCTACTTTATGAAAACCAAATAAGATGTAAGGCTAAAAGGAGGTTAATTATGGGTAGATTCTTTCTACATGCTGACGAGGCTACTAGTGACGGTCGTGTTCAAAGCCACTAAGTGGATTTTTCTTATTTATTGATTTGAAATTATTGTTTTTCTAAAACTTTTGATTTAAATTTAGTAGTATAACATTATTTTGTGATTTTCTGATTAATTTGGTGTATTTATTCTTTACTCAGCCTTGTAATTGCATAAAGGTATCGGTAAGGGTTTCCACGTGTTCGTAACTACCGTTCATAACTTTCCCGCCTTTGTGATACGATAGTTATGTACCGTACTAGATAGCGTTAGTTGAACTTCGTTAGCAGTTAAATTGTATGTTTAAATAAATACATATAACGACTTAGATTACAAACGTAATATAATTAATTATATTTAACAATTAATAACATAACATAATTAATTATAATTAATTAATAAATTAATAGAATCATGACTCAGACCAGAGCAGCAAAGCAAAAGGCTCAAGCTAATGGAAGTGCTGTGGCTCAGAGCAGAACTGAGGGGAGCAGTTGTCCTCTGACTCACAGCCTTATAAAATGCACTGTTTGCTTGATGTTTGCAGAGCAATCGGGTACGGGACATGATACTGCCAAGGGGGATGTCTTTGTGTGTGTGCGATGCAAGGAGTGTATCGATATCAGGCAACAACTCGGCGTTCTTGTGGGCCTATATGAGAGCTTGAAGGACAGGGTGGATGCCCTCGAAGAAACTAAATTGAGGGGCCCATCAAGCTCTCAGCTGCCCACATCAACGCCAGAGCTTGCACTTGGGTATCGCGTGACACAGAGACAACCCCCAAGGCAGAATGCGCTGGTCCCGAAGGAACTAGTAGTTGTTGGTGACTCTATTGTCAGGGAAACGGGGAACATGCTTTGTAAAAAAGATAGGTGGAACAGGACCAGGGTATGTCTGCCAGGGGCAAAGGTTGATGACGTTGTAGAGCGAATATCATCTTTTAAGGGCACAAAAGGTGATATAGTTGTACACGTTGGCACTAATAATATTAAGAGTAGGAGACCGGCAGAATTACTTAACAAGTACAGGTCACTGTTGAACAAAAGCCGAGAATTAGGGTTGAATTTGAAAGTGTCTGCAATTCTGCCCAGACACGATAGGAGGGAGTATATGATGAGAGCCTTGTCGATCAATTCGGCCCTGGAAAGATTGTGCAAGGCTCAAGGGGTAGAATTTTTTTCAGCCTGGACTGTACTTGTTAACAGGAGAGATTGCTTCTACAGGGATGGGATACACTTAAATAGAAAGGGTGCAAGAATATTTGCTGATGCTATCGAGGCAGTGTTAGGTGGGTCGGAAAACTGCTAGCTTGGGGGGAGACAAAGACCAATAGATTGACAGTAGCCACTGGCAGAGGTGAAAGAGATTCTTGCACTGCTTCTATTAGAATGAGCAGAAGCCTGAAAAACAAGATGCATGGTATTTCAGAGACTGCTGGGAGCCATTGTGGTACAAGTAAACACATGGGTTGTGTTAGGGTAGCTAAGAATAGAAACAGGTGCAGGTATACTTGCGTGTACACCAATGCTAGGATATTAGTAAATAAATTTGATGAATTTGAGGTATTGCTCAAAACATCGAAGGCAGATATTGTTGGGATATCAGAGACGTGGTGTCACACAGATATAAGGGATGCAGAACTGCAATTTGGGGAGTACAACGTCTACAGAAAGGATAGACAGGATAGGAAGGGGGGAGGGGTTATGCTATTAGTTAAGAAACACATAAAAACCAAGGAAGTGAAGCCAGTCGACATCGCTGGACAGTGCAGTGTTGAGTCAGTTTGGTGTGACATAAACATTGGGAGATCAAAATTGAGAGTAGGAGTGTGCTATAGGCCTAATGACTCTGATGAGTATAATAAGGAACTGTACAGGGAAATAGAGTGGGCCAGTAAATCAGAGAGTCTTATAATGAGAGATTTTAATTTCCCAGATATTGACTGGAATTTGGGGGCTGGTTACTCACACACTAGCAGGGCTTTTGTGGATTTATTGGATGATTGTTTTCTACATCAGCATGTTCGGGAGGCAACTAGAGGGAGTAATACTCTTGATTTGATTATCAGCAGTGATTCTTCATGCATTAAGAATCTGCAGATAAATGAACCACTAGGTGGCAGTGATCACAGTGTGCTGAAGTGGGATTTACTCAAAGAGGTAACTACCATTAGGGGTAAAGGGAAGGGTTATTGCTTCCGTAAAGGCGACTACGATAGACTGAGACAGTATTTAAATTCTATACAGTGGGACCAACTGATGATGTTACCAACAGCAAATTCAAAATGGGAAGCATTCAAAGAACTTATCTTGGAAGCTACTAGGCTTTACATACCAACTAAGAAATATTGTTCAAGGTTTAGGCCAAAATGGATGTCAGATGAACTAATGAGGCATATGGCAGAGAAGAAAAATGCATGGGATACATATAAATTAACATGTGACACAGAAGCCTATGATAGATACAAGTTGATATGCAACCAAGTTACAAAGGAGGTTAGGCAGGCGAAGGCAGATTACAAGAAATCCTTGGCAAGGGATGCAAAGAAAAACAGCAAAGAGTTCTTTACTTATGTAAACTCTAGAAGGAAGGGGATGAATCAGATTGGTCCACTTGATATTGATGGGTCAACTGTTGATGATCCTGCTCAGGTAGCTAACAAACTAAATGAATATTTTGCATCGACATTCACACATGAGGAGTTATTCAGCGAGGGGAATGCCAGAGGTGTATTCAACTCTAGCAGTAAGCTACAGAATCTTGAAATAACTGGGAGTAAAGTGGAGGAGAAACTGTTGAAGATAAACACAAGAAAGGCACCCGGGGGGGATGGGATCTATCCAGTTATATTAAAGGAGGCAGCAAAGGAAGTAAGCAAACCCTTAGCCATAATTATGAGAGCTTCCTTGGACTCAAGGGAGGTACCCATAGACTGGAAATGTGCAAATGTGACCCCAATTCACAAAGGAGGATCAAAGGCTGACACAAGTAATTATAGACCTGTGAGCTTAACTTCTGTTCCAGGAAAATTAATGGAGGCACTGGTTAAAGTAGCATTGCAGGATCATTTAGACAAGACTTCAGTTATAGCTCAGACACAGCATGGTTTTGTTAAGGGGAAGTCTTGCCTGACCAACTTGATTGGATACTATGATGCAGGGAATAACTTTTATATTATATACTTGGATCTTAGAAAGGCTTTTGATACTGTTGCACATGGAAGACTGCTACACAAATTGGAGCAGTGTGACATTGGAGGCAAATTGCTGCTATGGATAAAGGGGTGGTTGAGGGGGAGAAGACAGAGAGTGGTAATCAATGGACACTGCTCATCGTGGACTGATGTTATTAGTGGAGTCCCTCAGGGCTCAGTGTTGGGTCCATTATTGTTTTCTGTATTTATAAATGATATTGATGATGGTATATCGGGCTTAATGTCCAAGTTTGCAGACGATACAAAGGTTGGCAGGGTTGTCAAGGACACTACTGACACTATGCTGCTGCAACAGGATCTGGAAAGGTTGAGCAGATGGGCTGAGAGGTGGCAAATGAAGTTTAACATAGACAAATGTAAAGTACTACACATGGGAAACAGCAACCCCAGAGCAATGTATCAACTCTGTGGTACTACACTGACAGTGGTAGAGAATGAAAGGGACTTGGGGGTGGTTGTGCAGGCAGATATGAAGTTCTCTGAGCAGTGCAGACGGGCTGCAAGAGTAGCTCATGGAGTATTGTCAATGATATACAGGAATTTTTCCAGCAGGGATAAGGAGGTGATTATTCCATTGTATAAGGCGATGGTCAGGCCACACCTAGAGTACTGTATACAGGTCTGGAGGCCTCATTTCAAGAAGGATGTAGAGCTGCTGGAACGAGTACAGAGAAGGGCAACAAGATTAGTGAATGGAACAAAGGGGTGCTCTTACGAAGAAAGGCTTAAGTTTTGCAAATTACAGTGTCTGGAGACTAGGCACCAGCGAGGTGATCTGATAGAGGTGTATAAAGCCTTGAATGGTTTAAGCATGCTCAATGCTGATGGGATTCTTCCTCTAGCTCAGAAAAATCACCTGAGAGGGCATAAATTCAAATTGAGGAAAGACAGATGTAGGATAGACGTGCGGAAATTTGCCTTAAGCCAGCGGGTGGTTGGTTGGTGGAACAGACTTCCATCCCTTGTGGTGGAGGTTGATAGCCTAAATAAGTTTAAGGCTCAGCTGGACAGGTATTTTGAACGAACAGAGGGGTGAAGTGGAAGTGGGTTTTTTTTTTTTGGCTGATGCTGCATAAGCTTGCTTTCTTGCATCAAATGCCTCTACTAATGCTAATGCTACATATTTTGATGCCATAAATGAGTAAATAAAATATTAAGGACTTTTGACCAGCAGCACACTTAGTGATAGTAGTATTACTCTAATTTCTAAGCAGAACAGCCACATAATTTTATTTCAATGCCAGTAAATACTGTGCTGATGTGAATTTATTACAAATTATATTTAAAAGAAAGATGAATATAATAAAATTTATATGTATACACTATTTGTTTTCATAGGAACCAACATCAGGTCTGGATTCAAGTACTGCTCATTCTCTTATGGATACTCTGAAGAAATATGCTGCCAAAGAGAACAAAACTTTAGTAGTCACTGTCCATCAACCATCCAGTCAAATTTTTTACATGTTTGATAGGGTTCTGTTACTATGTAATGGACAGGTAAGATTTAAATTTATTTGATAGGTAAAAAAAATAAAGTGATCTTCACAAGAATGTCAGTGTAAATACATAGTAGAGTTGGTGATTTCTTCATTCACAGAAAACTGTTTACAAAATATCTGGACACAGTTATTTTATAAGTAGTGTGTTGCAAATAATATTATTATATCTATAATAATAACAGAAGTTACTTACCTTTTTATACAAACTAAGAGATACTGTTCAAGTTTTAGACCTAAATGGATGAAGTGGGACATGAAGTTCTTTGAACAGCATATACATGAGGTTCTGTTAGCAATACACAGAAATAAGATGATTATCCTGTTGTATAAGATAATGGTTAGGCTGCATCTTTGAGTACCATATACAGGAACTTCCCCGACTTACGTAAGTTGGAATTTCCCCCATGCTTGTGTAGCACTCGCAACGATCTCGCTGAATTGATTGAATCAAAAAAGAAATGTTTGACGAATATGTAAATAGAATTATTTATTGTATTTATTCAATTTTTTTATCTTATGCACAGGAAAAATTACAAAAGCGTGCAATTTAAAAAATTTCAAAAAAAGAGAGGAGACAGGCATAACGTCAGTAAGTTTTACCTCTTGAGCATTGTTTAGAAGACATCAATTCTCTCCAGAATTGATGTCTTCAGCCGATAAGTACGCCACTGTGGAGATTTAGAAGGGGTTGGCTGTTCAACCTTACGAAAGAACATATTAATGGACGGTGGATTTTTTCTTTTCATCATAGATTTCTTTGTAGCAAGCAAGCATATCATTCACCCCTCTGTTAGCTTTTAAGAATCGTTCGCTGTCAAGATCCATCTTCTCAAACCTCGCCATTGCAATTTCAAGAAATGCCATTGCCATCTCTCTGGTGATGAAGCGTCTTGGCTTCTCATTTGGTTCATCTTGAGCTTCGTCAGTGTTTTCTTCTTTTACTATCGCTGCCTGCAAGTCAATAGGTTCTTCGTTAGATAATTCCTTCTCTTCTTCCTCTATTAACTCCTCAAGTCTTTGGCATCAATCTCCAACTGAAGTAGCTCTGCAACCTTTACAATCTTATCTGTAACCTCTTCATATGATTCATCTTTTTCAAACCTTTCAAAGTCTTTTACGTGCCGTGGGCATATTTTATTCGATGTGCTATTGAAACAACTTTTAGTAATTTCTGTCCTGGCCTTATTAATGTTTAAGATGGCGTGGTAAATATTTTAAGATTTCGAAAAGTTCTTAATGTAAAATTTTTCTCACCATCTACTGCAGACAATGACAATGTCTGAGCAAATGTTGTGCATAAATAGTGTGCTTTTAAATTCGAAATAACAGCCTGATCCATAGTTTGGATGAGTGAAGTTGTGTTTGGCGGTAGAAATATGACTCTCACATTCGAATTGAAATCATCTAGATGCATAGGATGTCCAGGAGCATTATCTAATAGCAGCAAAATTTTGACAGGAACGTCATTGTCTTTACAATATTTTTCAACCTCAGGAATGAAGCAGCATTTAAACCAATCCTCAAAGAGAGATATTGTTATCCATGCTCTCTGGTTCGATCGGAAATGCACAGGTAGGGTGGCTTTATTGATGCCCTTAAATGCACGAGGATTTCCAGAATTGCACACAAGCACTGGTTTTAATCTGTAATCTCCCTCTGCATTAGCCCCAAGCAAGAGCATGGCCGTATTGTTTGAAGCCTTGAAACCTGGCATTGTCTTTTCCTCTTTGGCAATGTATGTTTGATCTGGCATTTTTTCCATTACAGTCTCATCAATGTTAAAAATTTGCTGGGTTGAATAGCCGCCTTCATTAATAATTTTTTACATCACATCACAAAATTTCTCTGCAGCTGCAGAATCGGCACTGATGACTTCACCGCATACTTTAATGTTTTGGAAACCAGCGCTATGCTTGAACCTATTAAACCACCTGCTGCTTGCCACGGGGTTCCCCGTACTTATCTTTAATATCTTCATAAATACTTGTTGCTTTTGCTTGAATGGCCATTGGACTCAGGGGCACTTGCTTCTAAATCTGATTTTCCATCCATATTATTAACAGCTGTTCCATCTTCGATATAGCACCAGAACACTGTTTTGTGATCACTGTTGATCTTAAGTGCATTGATCCTTTGACATGCTCTTTTATACACGCACTGTTCTTTAAAATAGCATTCACTGTTGAAGCAGCGAGACCTAATTCCCTTGCAATAGCTGACAAACTTTGTCCTGCTTCATACTTCTTAATCATTTTCATCTTCATTTCCTAGCACTGCCAGCACTTGCACTTCTGTCACATATATAAAAGTGATACATATCTTAAAAAAAAAAAAAAGTAGGTTGTGACGATTGCTATTTATATCAGCATGTTAAGGAAAGTACCAGGGGAAAGGGGATAATTTAATTTCAGGAAAAGGGACTGTGACTCAAAGAGGCCACATGTCTTTTCTCAACTTAAAAAAAAAACAGCATGAGTAAGAAGAATTATTGGAATAGCTTGATAGTCATAATATTATAAGAATCACAAGATGGTTTTAACTGATTTTCTGTTGACATTTAAAAGTTGACATTAAAAGTGAGGACTAAGATATATTGCTACAGGAAGTTAAAAAAATTATACAACTGGTCTAAAAATGGAAGGGTTTGTTAAACTTCTGGCATAACGGTGATATGTCAGGGGTTCAACAAACCAAAACCAATTAATTAATATCTAGCAAAGACACAACTTGAAATGTATGAATAGAGAATTAACATCATACATCAAATGTCTGACATCATCACATATCATACATTCTTTTTGTGTTTTAATATTACACAATGAGAAATGTAACATTATTTATGGATGATAATGATATATATTCTCTTTGTGATTTCATATTACACAATGAGAAATGTAACATTACTTATGAATGATGATGATATATTTCACCCCAGGGGCTCACATCTGGTGAGTATGGGCTTGGCACACCCAGGGTCCTGAGCTGGATATCATCATTCTTCTCTTTCTTGGTGATTCCTTTCTACTTCTCTCTCTCTCTCTCAGGGTAACTCGGGGAATTTTTTTTTTTTTTTTTTTTGGCTGGTGCAGCATAAGCCTCAGGCTTCCTTGCACCATATGGCTAATGATAATAAATATGGAATCAATCATTTAGTATGTTGTTACATATCCTATAAAACACAGGGTTTAAACAGGAGGCGCTTCAATTTTTGAGGATCCCTTGATGATAAGTCTTATCAGTTGAAAACCTCAGGAAATTTGCATAAATGCAAATTTCCTGAGGTTTCCAATATTAAGTTGTTGATAGGGATGAATCTATCCATGATAGTCATCATGGATAGATTCTACATGAGATGTAGTTGTTCTCAATGAGAACATTGAGAACAACTACAATGTTTGTGTAAAGACGTTACAAAATCAAGTTTCCCCATACTTTAGAAGAAGAGATGATGCCAGATAGTATCTGGATGTTTGTGATGAACTTGATTTCAATATTCAGTTGCAAATGGAAGTTTTATAGTGGTAGGAAATGCAGTGCCCCAGATTTTAGTTCCATATAAGATGGAATAGAACATTGAATATATTTTCAGCTTGTAGCTATATCTCTGATGTAGTCCAGGTACTGCTTCATCATCCATCTTAACTTTATAGATTTTAATTTACAGTGACTAAGGTGGCAATGGAGCCTTAAGTTTGAATCAAACACTATGCCTAAATCAGTATATTTGTGCAGAGTTAGTGGGATTTATGCTGTGGCCACACTGTCTGGGATATTCTTCTAGTTGGTGGAGAGTGCTATTCATTTGGTTTGTGACTTGGATGCCGAGCTTGACTGGAGTAAGGATTTTCAGATCATTGTCATAAACCAGTATGACATTCCTGTTCCAGTGAATGAATGTAACAGAGCCTTAAACAATAAACCTGATAATACTCCCCTTAAGGGTCACCTGTGTTTATCTAACAGTCAGTTCTATAAATTTGTCCTCAGGTAGAAAGTCCTGTTTTCCAGTAGCAGTTTAAAGAGTTGAAGCACATCTCCTTTGATTAATAGATTGTTTTTAATGGACATGGGCAACGTAGGCCATGGTTGTTCAGAGTCTGAAAATAAAATACATTAAAAGTCATTGGTAACAACAAAGTAGATACCATGTATAAAAATCTTTTATGATTTTTAAGCAGTAACAATTAATAATTGTTAGTAAATAAAATAATAAGTAAAATAAGTAACAATTAATTACTGTCAATAAATAAAAACAAAGAAGTAAGGGTGTATATAATAACTTTTAAAAAACATATATATTTAAACAAGTTTATGAAAAATTTCAGATATGCTGTCTTTGTAAGATAAAATCTGAGTATGAGGTTCAGTTAGATGGTTAAAACATAAGTGGCATGGATTAATAAAATTAACAACATTCAATAAAGGCATGATTGGTGATTAAAATGGTGTCACAGATGACTTTCCCATGTGCTCACACATGGGAGAGTCATCAGCCCATAAGCAGAAAGAATATAGTAGTAGTAGTAGTAGTAGTAGTAGTAGTGGCACATGATGCAAGAAAGCAAGTGTAGGAGCTTATGCAGCATCAGCCAAAAAAAAAAAAAAAAAAAAAAAATCATCACACCATTCCCTCCAAATGCCTGTCCAGTTCCTCCTTAAATTTATTTAACCTATCAACTTCCACAACTACAGATGGAAGTTTGTTCCAGCAATTAACCACCCGCTGGCTAAAGGCAAATTTCCGCACATCTATTCTACATCTGTCCTTTCTTAATTTGAACTTATGTCCCCGTAGGTTCGTAATCTGAACAAGTGGAAGGATCCCATCAGAATTCAGCGTGCTCAACCCATTCAAGGCCTTATAGACCACAATCAGATCACCGCGCAGGTGCCTAGTCTCCAGCCACTGCAATTTGCAGAACTTAAGCCTCTCTTGGTAAGAGAATCCCTTCATTCCCCTCACCAATCGTGTTGCTCTTCTCTGTACACGCTCAAGCAAATCTACATCCTTCCTAAAATGAGGCCTCCAGACCTGTACGCAGTACTCAAGGCGTGGCCTGACCATTGCCTTATACAGAGGGACAATCACCTCCTTTTCCCTGCTAGCAAAATTCCTATATATCATTGACAAAACCCCATGACCTGCCCTAGCAGCCTGTCTGCATTGCTCAGAAAACTTCATATCTGACTGCACAATTACTCCCAGGTCTTTTTCATTTTCTACCACCTTAAGTGTAGTACCACACAGTTGGTACGTTTCTCTGGGGTTACTTCTACCCATATGCAGTACTTTGCATTTGTCAAGGTTGAACTTCAGTTGCCACTTCTTAGCCCATCTGCCCAAATTATCTAGATCCTGTTGCAGTAGCACACTGCCATTACTGTCATTAACAACCCTGCCAACCTTTGTGTCATCTGCAAACTTCGACATTAAGCCTGATATACCTTCATCAATATCATTGATAAATACACAAAACAACAGTGGACCCAACACCGAACCCTGTGGGACTCCACTAATAACATTAGTCCATGAAAAGCAGCACCCATTGATTACCACCCTCTGTCTTCTCCCACTTAACCATCCTTTTATCCATTGTAGCAACTTACCCTTAATACCATTCTGCTCCAATTTGTACAGTAGTCTTCCATGCGCAACAGTGTCAAAAGCTTTCCTGAAATCCTAGTATATGATATCAAAATTATTTTTCGCATCCAGTTCCTTTGTGACCACATCATAATAACCAATCAAATTTGTCAGACAAGACTTTTCCTTAACAAACCCATGCTGTGTTTGAATTATTGCTGCAGTCTTGTCTAGATGATCCTGCAATGCATCTTTAATCAGTGACTCCATTATTTTACCCGGAACAGAAGTTAAACTAACTGGTCTGTAATTACTCGTGTCACCCTTCGATCCACCTTTGTGAATTGGGGACACATTTGCACATCTCCAGTCCGTGGGAACCTCCCCTGAGTCCAAGGATGCTCTCATAATTATGGCTAAGGGTTTGCTTAGTTGCTTTGCCGCCTCCTTTAAAATAACTGGATAGATCCCATCCACCCCAGGTGCCTTTCTTATGTTTAACTTCAACAATTTCTCCTCCACTTTGCTCTCAGTTATTACAAAATCATTAAGCACACTGCTACAATTTGATAACCTTCTTCCATTTTCAAACTGTAATAATTCCTCACGTGTGAATGTAGATGCAAAATACTCATTCAGTTTGTTTGCTATCTGAGCAGGATCATCAACAGTCGAACCATCGATGTCAAGTGGACCAATCATATTCATCCCCTTCCTTTTAGAGTTTATATAAGTAAAGAAATCCTTGCTGTTTTTCTTAGCATCCTTTGCCAAAGATTTCTCGTAATCCGCCTTCGCCTGCCGAACCTCCTTTGTGACCTGATTACAGACTAGCTTATATCTGCCACAGGCTTCTGCGTCACCTGATAATTTATATGCATCCCATGCATTTTTCTTCTCTGTCACGAGTCTCATTAGTTCATTTGATAACCATTTAGGCCTAAACCTTGAACGATATTTCTTAATCGGTATATAAAGTCTAGTAGCTTCCACGATTAATTCCTTGAATGCTTCCCACTTAGAATTTACTGTTGGTAACATCGTCAGTTGATACCACTGTACAGAATTTAAAAACTGTCTGAGACCACTGTACTCCCCTTTACGGAAGCAAAAACCCTTTCCTTTACCCCTGACGGTAGTTACCTCTTTGAGTAAATCCCACTTCAGCACACTGTGATCACTGCCACCTAGTGGTTCCTTTATCTGCAAATTCTTAATACACGAATGATCACTGCTGATAACCAGATCAAGAGTATTACTTTCTCTGGTTGCCTCTCGAACATGCTGCTGCAGAAAACAATCATCCAATAAATCCACAAAAGTCTGACTGGTGTGTGAGTGACCAACCCACAAGTTCCAGTCAATATCTGGGAAGTTAAAATCCCCCATTATAAGACATTCAGATTTACTGGCCCACTCTATTTCTCTGTACAATTGTTCATTGTACTCATTCAAGTCATTAGGCCTATAACACACTCCTACCCTTATTTTTCCTTTCGCAGTGCTTATCTCGCACCAAACTGACTCAACAGAGCACTGTTCATCTATATTAACTTGGTGCACTTCCTTTGATTTTATGTTTTTCTTAATTAACAGCATAACACCCCCTCCCTTTCTGTCCTGTCTATCCTTTCTGTACACATTGTACTCCCCAAATTCCAGTTCTGCATTCCTTATATCTTTGTGACACCACGTCTCTGCTATCCCAACAATATCCGCCTTTGATGTCTTGACCAACACTTCAAATTCATCAAATTTATTTACTATACTTCTAGCATTGGTATACATGCAAGCATACATGCTCCTATGCCTATTCCTTGTTACCCTAACACATCCCATATACCCAACTATTCCATGATGACTGCCATCCGTCCCTGAAACCCCCAACACCCCTCGCTCCAGGTCGCTTCTTATTCTAATAGAAGTTGTGCAAGAATCACCTTCACCTCTGCCTGCGGTTACTGTTAAACTATTAGTCTTTGTATCCCCCCAAACTAGCAGTTTTCCGACCCACCTAACACTGCCTCGATAGCATCAGCAAATATTCTTGCACCCTTTCTATTTAAGTGTATCCCATCCCTGTAGAAGCAATCTCTCCTGTTAACAAGTACAGTCCAGGCTGAAAAAAATTCTACCCCTTGAGCCTTGCACAATCCTTCCAGGGCCGAATTGATCGACAAGGCTCTCATCATGTACTCCCTCCTGTCGTGTCTGGGCAGAATTGCAGACACTTTCAAATTCAACCCTATTTCACGGCTTTTTTTCAACAGTGACCTGTACTTGTTGAGTAATTCTGCCGGTCTCCTACTCTTAATATCATTAGTGCCAACGTGTACAACTATATCACCTTTTGTGCCCTTGAAAGATGATATCCGCTCTACAACGTCATCAACCTTTGCCCCTGGCAGACATACCCTGGTCCTGTTCCACCTATCCTTTTTACAAAGGATGTTCCCCGTTTCCCTGACAATAGAGTCACCAACAACAACTAGTTCCTGTGGGACCAGTGCATTCTGCCTTAGGGGTTGCCGCTGTGTTGCGTGATGACCAAGTGCAAGCTCTGGCGTTGATGTGGGCAGCTGAGAGCCTGATGGGCCCCTCAATTTAGTTCCTTCGAGGGCATCCACCCTGTCCTTCAAGCTCTCATATAGGCCCATAAGAACGCTGAGTTGTTGCCTGATTTCGATACACTCCTTGCATCGCGCACACACAAAGACATCCCCCATGGCAATATCATGTTCCGTTCCAGAGAGTTCGGCAAACATTTCACAAGTTGCACATTTCTTTAGGCTGTGATGCATTGGAGAATTGCCCCCCTCAGTTCTCCCCCGAGTCACAGCACTCCTGCCACTTTGTGCCCGTTGCTTTGCTGCTCTAGTTTGGGGCATGGTAGTTTAAATTAATAAAATCAATAAATTAAATATCAATAGTATTTGAATAGAAACTATTAAATAGAAACAGTGAAGCGTATTACTATATAATTATGCGTTAGAGCTACCTAGCTACCTCAATTAAAAAATTTGAATTCCCTACCACTATATCCAAAAACAATGGCTACAAAAATGGAACGAAATAACGGTTTTAGCTATCGTAAGTAAAATCCACAAAAACTCTTTATCTAAATTAAAAATAAAAAATAACCAGCGTAACTATAACTATATGACTACGTATTAAGTACAATATAAAATAACAATCATGTAAATAACAGGTAAACACTTATCGTTTTTGCAGAGCCTGTAACTGATAGCTGTAACTTTTAAAGAGATTCAGCGCCCTCTCATAGGACACAGTCATATGTTATATGACTGTGTCCTATGTAGAGCTGAGCTAAAACAACTTGAATTCCAAAATATAATTTAGTTGTTGCTGATCCCAGGAAGGACTGGATGAAGATTATTCTTCATCCAGTATCACTGAAAATGTATTTTCTACATGATCCAATGCTAATTCATTGCATGCAACTCTGAATTTGGGGGAGGGGGGGATCTGCATGGATATTATAATGTCTGGGAAGACAGCAACAGATCCCACAGACAAGTTTTGACTTTGAGCAATCTGTATCAACTGGCAAGAAGTCAGGGTTCATCCTGGTGTGCTGAATAGAGTTGTAGTTAAATAGAAGATGGAGTGTCAGCCTTAGAAGTAACATGCTGGCACTTCTTTTAATCAGTGACTCCATTATTTTCTCCTGAAGCTAAGAGGTCTGTAATTACTCATGTCACCCTTTTATCTCCCCTTTTGAGAATTGGAGATACATTTACACATCTACAGTCCACAGGAAGCTCCCATAAATCCAAAGATGCTCTCACAATTATGTTAAAGGTTTGCTGTCTCCTATAATATAATTGGATAGATCCTATACACCCCAGGTGCCTTTAGCTTTCTCCAAGAAACTCTGGGGTGTAGATATTGCAGAGATGTTGAAAATGCTTCCCCAAGAACATTAGCTATTACAGTTGAATCTGCAATAGCACATCCATTAGAGTTCAGGATCAATGAAGGGTGTGATGTTTTTTTTTTTCCCCTTTCATTTTCCAGACTTTATCCCAGACATTCTTAGAGGTGGAGAGATTAGGTAATAGAGGATGTTAAACATATCAATGTATCCTTTTGTCTCTAATGTCAAACATAACATGCTTTGCTGTGTGCACATTTAAAAGCTAAGAGATTGGTTGTGGTGGAATATTACTGGAATATTCTCCCAAAAAAAAAAACGGCTCATTTTGAGCCTTTTTTTTTCCTGCTGTTCATTCTGGATTCCACTATGTTTTTGGAAATGCAGTTGCATGGATAATATTTTCTGTGATGTGCATTACTGCATCATTGATAGGTGACTGTAATGATGTTAAACTTAACATCATTACAGTCATTTAAGGAAGATGCTTAGTAACAAATTTTTCAGAGGGAAATGATCACTTCTGTGTGGGTTCTCCTTTACCCCTAGATTAAAATGTAAGTGAAGGGAGGAGAGCAGTTAGAAAGATCAATGGCAGAGAACACATGAAAAAAGATGTTAGCTGCCACATTTGAAGAGAGAGGTCATTATCAGTGAACACGTACCCTTCCATAAATGTCAGAACTACTTCAGGAGGGGACTATATCGATGAAAATTCCCAAAAAGTATGACAGGAGACAAACAATATAATACATTGAGGTCTGTTTGGGGAATGTCAATCCCAGATAGAGCAGACCATTGATAAAACTCCCACTATAATGAGAACTGCTACCATCTCTGAGCTGGTTGTAAGTGGCAACTTCTCCATGAGCAGGACCATCCCCCACTTCTATATTTATGAATGATAGAAAGATTGTGCAAGAAGGGATCATAAGTTACTTTTAAGTATGGTTCCTCATTACCATTGCAAAAGTAAGTAGGTTAATGCTTCTGCAGGAGGAATGTTATCTGTATTTTGCCACAATCCAAAACAGTTCCACTGTATGAATTTAGCCATTATTTAGGCTTATTTTTCTCTTTTGGAGAAATATGTACTCTGTCCTGTATCCATTTCTTCCTCCACCAAGAGTTTCATTATGTACCTCCTTAGCCTTGACATCCACTTTTTCTTGTATTAGTGTTGGCCCTTGGGCTTTCTATAGTGTTTCTTTACCTCTGGAGCATAAGGAGGTATTGTTATGTAGCTGAGTAATTTCCTGTGTGGGTTTTTAAGATCTCAATAAATAGTGGGCAATGGAACATTTCCTTGAAACATTTTCAGCTTATTGCAATTTACTGGTTTCACTACTTTTCTCACCTCCGGGTATGATATGTTCAGCTCTGCCTTAAGTTGCTGTATTTCTTTTTCTTTCTTTCTTCCTCCTCTAGCATGCTCAAGAGTATGCAGGGTGTTCTCCTTGCAGTCAATACAGGTAGGTTTTAAAGTTGAACGTGATATAATTTCATGGTCCGCGGTGCCACATTGAGCATATGCAAGAGCATCACAACAGGTTATTTGCAAGTGTCCAAATTTCTTGTACTTGAAACATCTTAACAAATTTGGTATGTATGTGACCATACTGGGCAGTTAAGATATTGGATTTGATTGAATTAGGAGACAGTGAAGTAAAGGTAAGGATGAGATTTATAGATTCGCATTCCTATGTACAAATTTTTTTTTTCAGCTGTCATTCTTTGGGTTTTCAGTTCAGAACAGATTTCTTCCTCAGACATGTCGAGAATGTCACATTCTGAAATTACACTTCAAGTTGAGTTCAGTATCTTGAGGGGCATTAGTATGATTGGAATTACCCCAATAGATGTGGCTCAGCGAAGCTGTTCTGAATGCTTGTTGTTTCTAGTCTTGGCAAGCATGTCACCAGAGTGAAGCCATTTGACTGATTTTAGGGAACCTGTTATCCCTTCTGGATGAAGAACTGTGACATTTTTCCTGTGATCTTTTCACTGGTGGAGTGTACAATCAGGTATGTGTCTTCAGTTCTAGATCGTTTTACTAAGGGGACATTATCCGTTCATATAGTTTTCTGGTAAAGAACTTTTTGAACCACAGAAGAAGAAGAGCTTCTACTATCAGAATTTGTGAGTTATTTTGGTTATTTCAGTGCCCAGGTTCTCCAACTATCAAACATTATATGCACTAAGGAATAGGACAGCAGGGATACTCATGTACTTCAGCTAGCCCGAATCATGCCTTGGACCATGAGGACTGAAGTGTGACATTGACATGGCTGACCCTTGCTGGTGAAACCACCAGCAAGTTGAAGCTGGACAAGTTTATTATTATTATTAGCCATATGGTGCAAGGAAGCCTGAGGCTTTATGCTGCACCAGCCAAAAAAAATTCCAAAGTTACCCTGAGAGAGAGAGAGAGAGAGAGAGAGAGAGAGAGAGAGAGAGAGAGAGAGAGAGAGAGAGAGAGAGAGAGAGAGAGAAGTAGAAAGGAATCACCAAGAAAGAGAAGAACGATGATATCCAGCTCAGGACCCTGGGTGTGCCAAGCCCATACTCACCAGATGTGTCCCTGTGGTGAAGTTGTCCCAGAACCTCTCATCTTGTCAAAGCAAGGGCTAAAGTGATGTGCTGAAGCTGGGCCCCCTCAACCACAAGGATCGTCCTTTCCAAATTTACCAGGTTGCACCAGATTCCTACAGCGTTAGGCTGTGATTAATGTTTCCCAGTCATGCTAATCTGGAGGACAGCAGCGTCACTGGGAGGTCCCTTCACTACATACAGGTTTCCACATTGAGAGACAGCTCCTTTGATGCAATAGAATCAATAACTTACTTTGAAGGGTGCACCAACATTAATAATGTTAAACACTGCTTGCTTTCTTTAACCATTGACATACATAATTGTTAAACTATGAGAATATTCAGTGTTGTGTTGAGGAGATTAGTCATATTAGATCTCGTCCACGGGGAGTGGTGGATTTCCGGTTTGATGGTTGATACAGTTGACTGGTTAGTACTGCACAGCTGACACTCTCTGGATTTATGGATCCATCCTTTTTACTCAGTTTGACCCATCGCCGTCTAACTGTAATATAGTTGGTGAAAAAAGAGATTCTCCATCTTTTTTGGAAAAACTCAGTTTTTCTCTTCACAAACCATGTTAAATTTGAAAATTTTTATAATTTCTGCTTATTTTCATTAACAAATTAGCCATTAGGTGTGCTGTTATAGTCTACATTGCAAAATGAAAACATGGTTGTTCTCTATTATGTGTGGTCATTTTATATTAGGTTTCCACATTGAGAGACAGCTCCTTTGATGCAATAGAATCAATAACTTACTTTGAAGGGTGCACCAACATTAATAATGTTAAACACTGCTTGCTTTCTTTAACCATTGACATACATAATTGTTAAACTATGAGAATATTCAGTGTTGTGTTGAGGAGATTAGTCATATTAGATCTCGTCCACGGGGAGTGGTGGATTTCCGGTTTGATGGTTGATACAGTTGACTGGTTAGTACTGCACAGCTGACACTCTCTGGATTTATGGATCCATCCTTTTTACTCAGTTTGACCCATCGCCGTCTAACTGTAATATAGTTGGTGAAAAAAGAGATTCTCCATCTTTTTTTGGAAAAACTCAGTTTTTCTCTTCACAAACCATGTTAAATTTGAAAATTTTTATAATTTCTGCTTATTTTCATTAACAAATTAGCCATTAGGTGTGCTGTTATAGTCTACATTGCAAAATGAAAACATGGTTGTTCTCTATTATGTGTGGTCATTTTATATTACTTGTATAGTGTGAAGCCAATTACCAATAACTTTTAGAAGATGCCAATGAAATGCAGGGTAACATTTCAGAAGACATGTAAGCAAGGTTTTTCTGTATTGTAGAATTGTTTGCATCGAGCACCATGTAAAGATGTGACTTTTCAATTCAAGTGGCAGGAAACATGATGTAATCAGACATTTGCAAAAAAATAAGCATAACAACAGTGTGCAGTGCATAGAAAGAATTGCCCAAATAGATGTCACATTTCCTAGTGACAACAATGTCATACATTCCAAATGTTTATTTGCATATTTTGTCATAGAATATAAGGTTCATAGAGCATGTCATAGGGTTGCTCTTATGAAGAAAGGCTCAAGTTTTGCAAATTACAGTGTCTGGAGACTAGGCACCTGCAAGGTGACCTGATTAAGGTGTATAAAGCCTTGAATGGTTTGAGCATATTCAATGCTGATGGGATCCTTCCCCTTGCTGAGAAAGCATAAATTCAAATTGAGGAAAGACAGTTGTAGGATAGATGTGCAGAAGTTTGCCTTTAGCCAGTGGGTGGTTGATTGCTGGAACAAACTTCCATCTGTCGTTGTAGAAGTTGATAGCTTAAATAGATTCAAGGCAGAACTAGACAGACATTTGGAGGGAGTGGATGGGTGAAATGATAAGGGTGCTTTTTTTTTTGGCTGATGCTATATAACTTGCTTTCTTGCATCATATGCCTTTGCTAATGCTAATAATCTTTCTCTGCGTTACACTGATTGTGCAGGCATGTTGTTCAGAAGTATGTTTATCGATAGTAAAATTGCAAAAAAAAATGGTTATTATTAGCTATATGCTGCACCAGGCAAAAAAAAATTTCCGAGTTACCCTGAGAGAGAGAAGTAGAAAGGAATCACCAAGAAAGAGAAGAATGATGATATCCAGCTCAGGACCCTGGGTGTGCCAAGCCCATACCCATCAGATGTGAGCCCACTTATTAAACATTTATTACTATCTAGAAAGAAGTGCTAAAAGGAAAGAAAAATAAAAACAATTTCAACTGATGCATGCCACTGAAGTAAAAAAAAATTGAAACATGGGTGTACATATTTTTTGTCTTTGGTTAAATTTGTAATTAGACTGGTAGAACAGTGGCAATCTTTAACAAGTCTGTTTAAATTAGACTTTAGTAGTGGTGAGTAAAAGCAATATGATTACTTTTCAGAATTACCAAATTGAAAAGTATAACAAGCAGTCAGTAGTTAGTGGCACTGACTTATTTTCAAATTCAAAACAATCCTACCTCAAGTCAACACACTTTCTGGCATGATATCTGGTGAGTATGGGCTTCACACACCCAGGGTCCTGAGCTGGATATCATCATTCTTCTCTTTCTTGGTGATTCCTTTCTGCTTTTCTCTCTCTCTCTCTATTGTGTAGGATTGTTTTGAATTTTACATATTAGAAGGTAATAATTGCTGTTGAGAGGATTGTTAAGAGCTACCCAGTCTACACTTGGAAAGAAGATGTAAGGAGATGGATATAAATAGGAGAGTTAGTATTTGATAACGTTAAATTTTCTCTGTCAACCAGCGCTTTTATCAGTTGTTCTTATCTCTGAGGTGGAGGAACCCCATAATGGATGGTGTACATTAAAATAGCTAATAAACAAAATGAAAAAAGTCTCTTGGATGGAAAGAAGTTGTGATCAGTTTTATGATTGTTATTGTGTTGGGAGCTATTTGGCTAGGGACAAAGAATAAATATTAATAAAAACACTAATTACATGGTTATGCTTTTCTACTCCTTTTGACCTTGAGGGGCTTTTTCCTTCAGGTTACTAGCCCAAACACAGGGAGTCAGAAGTAATGCCACAAGTGGCCAAACAGTCAGTTAAGTTAGTTTAAACAAAAAAATAAAGGAAAGATGTGTTATCTTTCCTGACTTCACTTACTGTTTGTAAAGGGGAAGTCTTCTGAATGTTGTGTAACTTAAATTAAAAATCTAAACTAGGCAGAAGAAAGATTTCCTAGTAAAAAGATGCATTTTGAGAATACACTAGGATGACTTGGCCACAGAACACTTGGCATCTTGTGTCAGAAAAGAACCTGGCAGTTGTAATACAGTCAGATATGAAATTCTTTGAACAGTAATAAGCCTGATAAAACAGTACATAATAGTTACTGTCAACGATAGACAGGAATTTTACCAGTAGAGATAAACAGGTAATTATCTCACTTTACAAATTGATGGTTAGACTATATGTCTCAAAATCACATTTCAGGAAGATATCAACTTTCTTGGATACAAAGAAGGAAAACAAGATTAGTTGTGGATTCAAAGGGATATTCTTACAAGGTGAGAACTCAGATTTATAAGCTGGAAAGTTTGGAAACCAGGCATCAGCATGGTCATTTGAGGTGTTTAACTCTAAATCAGTCACACTCTGAAAAGAACACAAGTGCCTATGAGTCATCTATTAGATTCCATTTTTGT
This sequence comes from Mastigoproctus giganteus, assembly GCF_048544385.1. Classification (NCBI taxonomy): domain Eukaryota; kingdom Metazoa; phylum Arthropoda; class Arachnida; order Uropygi; family Thelyphonidae; genus Mastigoproctus; species Mastigoproctus giganteus. Next base: position 110,582,824 of record NC_143584.1, on the reverse strand, counting down.
ATTTATTATAACAAATTTATTTTTAACTTTCTTTTAAATTGAAAATGGTATTTATTAATCATTATTTACACAATTTATGGCATTTCTCACTGCTTGAAATTTATTTTGCTGTATGCATTTTTTTACACTTCTCTTAAATTAACCCCCTTCTCCTAACTTCCAGTTTTTCATCTGGCAATCCCATCCCCAAATAATAATATCAACTTATGATACTTTAGTTAGCATTTTGTGATAGTAAAAATACTGGAAGAAATTTAAAAAAAATTATCTTTACATTTTTCAGCTATTAAATTATAATTATTATTTATTCTTAATACAGGTAGCATATTTTGGAGACACAAAAAACATAGTTGACTTTTTTAGCAATATAGGAATGCACATATCCCCACATTACAATCCTGCCGATTTTATTAGTAAGTATTTTTGCCATCTTGTTAAAATTATGTTCCCAATAGGATCAGCATAGTATTTTTAAAATGGTATATTTATCAAATTTTATATCAATTTGCTTGTGATCTGTGACATTTATTCATTGTTACAGAATTTGTGATAGATAATAGTAGATAGATGTATACTATCCTAGCAAAATTCATAACATGGTTAGTTGTAGTCATAAACAAAAATGTTTATTCAAAGTATTGATTAGTGTTTTGGCCCACCACTGGCCATAATGAGAGCCTAAATACATATTTGAAGACTTTCTAACAATTTCTGGCAGAGTTGGTGGTATTGTACTTCACTCCTCCTTTAAAGCATTCTTGCACTCTACTAACAAAGAGTTAGCATATTCATTCCATCTTTGGAATGAATAGGAATAATGAAGAATTAGGGTAAGGCCATCTTGGCCTTACCCTAATTCTTCATTATTCCTATTATTGGAACAGATGCAGAGAAGTGCAACAAGATTAGCTAGGAGATAAAAGGGCTTTCTTATCAAGAAAGACTTGAGTTCTATAAATTGCAGTGTCTGGAAAGCAGGCATCTGCAAGAAGATATGATTGAAGTGTTTAAAGCTTTAAATGGGTAAAAGTAAAGTGCAGCGATTATCAACCCACTGCAGGATGGAAGCCTCCTCAACAATTCATGCTGAGGGAAATGGACCATAATCTGCCACGCTGGTCCAGTGCAGGTTGGCAGATCGACCGTATTCAGCAGTCAGGGGCTTGAACCCCGGTCTACTCAAAGCGTGTGTTACTGCACTCCCGCTCCTGACTACTTGGCTATGGAGGCCCTTTTAATGGGTTAAGTAAACTTAACACTGGTGGCATCCTTTTTAACAACCCTTGAATAACACACACACACACACACACACACACGCATGAGGACATAATTTGGCCCTGGAGAGACTATGCAAGGCACATGGGATAGGATTTTTCTCGGAATGGGATACACTTAAATAGAAAGGATACAAGAATATTTGTTGAATAGAATATTAGGTGGGTTGGAAAACTGTTAGCATGAGGGGGATACACAGACTAATATATTAACTAGAGCTGCAGGCAGAGGTTAAAACGTGATTCTTTAACTGCTTCTGTATTGGAACAGGCCTGGAAAGTAAGGTGTCGGAGATTTCAAGACTTGCTGGAGGTCTTCGTGGAACAGGCAAATACATGGGCTGTGTTAGGGTTACTAAGAGTAAAATCAGTTGCATGTATGCTAATGATAGGAGCATAGTAATTAATTTGAAGTGCTGATCAAATCATAAAATGCGGGGATATCAGAGACATGATGTCACTCATATATAAGAGATTCAGAATTTGAATATGGGAAGTAAATCTATACAGAAGGGAGAGACAGAACAGAAGGAGAGATCATACTCTAAGTTAAGAAGCACATAAAATTTAAAGCAGTGCAATGTTGGATCAGTTTGGTGTGACATTAACACTGGGAAAACAAAAATGAGGGTAGGATTGTTGTTATAGGCCTGTAAGAGAAACAACAGGTGAAAGAAATACTTTTGATCTGATTATCAGCAGATAAAACACCCACTAGGTGGCAGTGATGACAATTTACCGATGTGGATTATACTTATTATTATTAGCCATATGGTGCAAGGAAGCCTGGGGCTTATGCTGCAACAGCCAAAAAAAAATTCCCATGTTACCCCAAGAGAGCAAGAAAGAAAAAAATGATGATATCCAGCTCAGGATCCTGGGTTTGCCAAGCCCATTCTCACCAGATGTGAGCCCCCACAAGTTGTAAAGATATAACTTAAATATGCAACTACTGTTGAAGATAAGGGAAAGGGCTTATGCTTTTGAAAAGATGACAATTGCAGTCTCAGTTTTCAAATTTTATGCAGTGGGACCAACTGATAAAGTTAGCAACAGCAAATTCTAAATGGGAAACATTCAGGGATGTTATGGTAGAAGCTACTAGATGTTTTATACCAACTATAAAACAGCAATCAGCCAAAAAAAAGAATGAATGTATACTATACTCCTGCCTCCCCATGGCAGGACCAGAAGAGCCAAATGGATGCCCAATCTTTACCACCAACGAAGCCCACAGGCTCAGCATATCATGACTTTAAAACCAGTCATGATGCTGAGAAGAGAAATGTTCAAACAAGATCATGTGCCATTTCTCATAATTCATTCCTTGACAAATCAAACTAGGAGTAAACTTTTTCCACTTCTTATTAAATGGAATAAAACAGTGACACAAAAGCCTATTGAGGCCCAAAGTCTGTTTAAACTTGCATCTTTTAATAGAATTCTCATCACTTCAAAAGGAGTCATAGCAGACTGGGATTTATTAAATGGATTGGTACAAGAAATGCAAGAACAAAAAGTCATACGTGCAAAAAGAATAATGACTAAAAAAGAAGAAAAACTTGTACCTACATTATACTTACATTCAATATTCCAATCTTACCAACAACAGTAAAAGCAAGTTACCTATTGTGTCATTTTCTTTCATATATACCAAACCCTTTAAGGTACTATAAGTGCCAAAAATTTGGACATTCACAAACAACATGCTGGGAAGATGCAATTTGCTATAACTGTTGGTCCAACAACCATACACAAGCAGACTGTAATGTAGAATTGTCTTGATGTGCAAACTGCAAAGGCTCTCATATAGCATACTTCAAAACCTGTGGAAATTAATTAGGTAAAAAAATTCAAAAGTACAAGATAGAACATAAAGTTATATACTGGGAAGCTAGAAAACAACTGCTCCTTTACACTCCAAAATGTAACTATGCAGCAGTTACCTAAAAATGTGAAACAATAGCCATATAAACACAAAATTTAAGTGTGGATTAGACAGTTTTGAAGATTCACCCTGCAGTGGGAGGCCTGTTACTGTGTCGACACCTGCAAATGTGAATGCCATTCATGACCTGTAGAATAACATTGAAGCATATTAAGACAACATTCAACATCTCCCATGAGTGAGTTCACGATATTGTGGTGAGTGTTTTTGGAATGAAAAGGTTTCTTCAAGGTGGATCTCTAAAGCACTGAATGCAGATCAGAAGCAAGAAAGAGTGAGGTGTTGTGAGTTTGTGCAGCATTTTGAAGCTAATGAAACTCAGTTTTTGGGATGGTATGTAACTATGTACGAAATATGGGTGCACCACTTCGACCCTGAAACAAAAGAAAAATCGAAACAGTAGAAGCAACCATCTTCTCTCACTTCTAAAAAGTTTCTAGTACAGCAGAAATTGGCTAAGAACGTCATATGTCTTCTGGGATGCAGAAATGAGGTGCCACTATCAGTATTGAGTATTATTTTAATCTACTGAGACATTTCCGTAAGGAATTGAAGCTAAAGAGGCATTGGAAATTGTTAAAAGGAGTCATCTTGCATTAAGACAATGCACTGGAGCACATAGTGTGACTGTGGGTTCAGGCTGTTACAGCGTTCAACCCTATTCATCAGATTTAGCTTCATTGGATTATTTTCTAATTACTAATCTCAGAAAAGACAGTGACAATGCTGTCAACAACAGGTTTGAGTCAAAATCTCCTGAATTTTATTTGAGCTGGTTACAAAAGCTAGTGGATATGGTGCCATATGCTGCAAGGAAGCCTGAGGTTTATGTTGCACCAGCCAAAAAAAAAAAAAAAAAAAATATCTGTGTTAGCCAGAGAGAGAGAGAAGCAGAAAGGAATCACCAAGAAAGAGAAGAGAAGAATGATGATATCCAGCTCAGGACCCTGGGTGTGCGAAGCCCATACTCACCAGATATCATGCCAGAAAGTGTGTTGACTTGAGGACTATGTTGTAAAACAAATGGGTTTTCACAACTTTCTAGCATTCCTTCTATGAGAGGCTAGAAACTTGTGAACCTCCCTTCATAGAATTTATTTGCCAAATTAATATGATAGTCTCACTAAATATACTTTCATTCATAATTTCAGAAGAAAAAGCATTAAGTAAAGGCTTATTGATGTACAAACTGCAAAGGCTTTCATATAGCATACTTCAAAACCTGTGGAAATTAATTAGGTAAAAAAATTCAAAAGTACAAGATAGAACATAAAGTTATATACTGGGAAGCTAGAAAACAACTGCTCCTTTACACTCCAAAATGTAACTATGCAGCAGTTACCTAAAAATGTGAAACAATAGCCATATAAACACAAAATTTAAGTGTGGATTAGACAGTTTTGAAGATTCACCCTGCAGTGGGAGGGTGAATCTTCAAGTAATTTATTGCTTAAAATATAAGTTTTTAAATATACATTTTAAAGTAATGAATGTTAATTATTTTCTTTTGATAAAATATAGTGGAACAAGTCAAGAAAGGTTCTGAAATTCAAGAAAAAATTATTACTGCTGCCAAGGATCAAATGTAAATATTATTCTTTTAGTTGTGTACTATTACAAAAATAAGAATTACGATCAGGGTCAGAAATGCTTGGTTATGAAATTGTTTATTTCTGATTACTATCCCCCCCCACTGTATTCTTAAAAATATTACTGACATCGTTAAATATTATTAATAATTAGGGTGAGAAATGCTTTGTTATAAAGTTGTAGATTTCTGAATCTCCCCTCCCCACACAGTCTTTTTAAAAGTATTACTGACCTCTTTGAAGATAAAAGACAAGCTATTCTTTCCCTGATTATTAATGTGCACAAAAAAATCTAATTTTACATCCCTAAACTTTGGAATTAACCTAGTTGAAAGATTTCTGTCAGCTTATTAAAACTGCAGCTCTATGATTCAGCAAAATGGTTCTTGATTTGGATTATTTTCTTTTCATAATAAAATCAGTAATTAATGAAATTTTACTAAAAGAATATTTGTTTATAGCAAATTAATATGAATATAAAGTCAATCATCAATGGCAAAATGAAAGCGTGCTATAATTTCATAATAAAATATAAAGTAAAAAACTGCAGCCATTATCACCACTGCAAGATGGAAGCCTCCTCAACAATTCATGCTAAGGGAAATGGACCATAATCTGCCACACTGGTCCAGTGCAGGTTGGCAGATTGACCATATTTAGCAGTCATGGGCTTGAACCCTGGTCTACTCAAAGAGCATGTGCTACTGCACTCCCGCTCCTGACCACTCGGCTATGGAGAGGTTGCAGTTTAACTCTTCTGAATACTACAACAGTCAGTGATTGTTTATTAAAAATGTGTTAGTTATTGTACAAGGCTTATGAAACAACAACATTCACCCAGTACATGCATATTTTGCAGAGAAGTATTCTTCCTGTTTTTTAATAGTCTTCACTCCATGCAGAGCATATAAAGTAACAGCTGCCTTCTGTTGAACTCTGATTCTTCAGCTTCCTCTTTTCACTTCAGTATGGTTATAGCTCTTATTTTTCCTTAACAACCCAGTATTTTCTTCTTCTGGACATCACTCATTTCCAATTACATTCATCATGATATGCACCATCTCAATAGCAAATTCTCATTAGCATTTAAAAACTATTTTTGGTGTGTAGTCAATTTCAGGAACCTTATTTTTTATTGCTGGAAATTAAAATCAATTATTTGTTCTCTTGAGTCTAATTTTTTTCTTTAGTATAGTTAGTTCTTCATCCGTAATCCCAATTTAGTTATTGGTAACTCCTGGATTAGTGCTTCTTTAAAGTGTTTCTCCCATCTCTGATTGTTGGTATGGGGATATTATGACACAAGGGCTACTAGGGCCAAGATACGCTTATTCAGATTTCCTGTGAGGCAAGCCAGTTCATGCAGAAAGGTGTAATAAAATCAGAATTTATGGTTTAACTGGATCTGTTTCAAATAATTGAAAAGGTCAGTTAGATTTGCATCATTTCTTGTTATGTGTTGTAAGTTTGTTAGAGATTGCAGATTTGCCATCCAAGTATTGGGTTGGCAACTGCAGTCATTGAGGACTTGTATAACTTAAGGCTATGTTTTGCAATGCATGCACTGGGGAGGATTCTCTCCCATTGAATAGATATAAACGAGTGAGATGTGCATAGTTGATATGTGCTCTTGCTAAAATTATTATTTCCCACCAATTTGTTTTATAATTAGATTGCCATAGTTGTGGTTGCTGGTTGATCTGAAAAAGTTTGTTATTGGTTTGTACCTGCCAGATTTGAAATAATTTATCTTTGCAAGTTCTTTGTATTATCATTCTATATCAGTGTGTGATACCAAGAGTTGCGTGGAGGCATTGTCGGTTAGTTCATTTCCTGGGATATCAGACTGTTCTGGATTCCAACAGAACATTACTGGCTGGGTTTTTGTTCTAAAATCCATAAATAGGCTCAGTTTTGTTTCATTATAGTGTATGTGTATAAGACAGACTGTTTTTCAAGATACTGCTCAGATTTGATACATAAGATCTGGGAGGTGTATTACATGTTCTAAAGCTACTGTAACTAGTATATAGTTCAACAGTATATATATATATATATATATATATATATATATATATATACTACATTCTATCACAGTAGGGAGACAGCAGTGTACAACATGCGAGATACTGCTGATCCACTCACAGCAGTATCTGTTTTTGAGCTATCATTGTAAATACAGTAAACCCCTGCTATTCGCGGGGGTTACGTTCCTGAGAAATTCTGCGAATACTGAGTTATGGCTCCCATAGTAATAAAGGGGTTCCGTTCCGAAGTATGAAATATATAAGAAAAACTAGTCTAAAATTTTGTCTATGTATGTATTATATGTACCTTCATAATATGACTATGTACATATGCAGTACATAGTGAAATGAAAGCATAAGGCATCGAAATGAAAATAAGAAACAATTTAATATTAAATATAATATTTACTAGAAATTTCAAACAAGTCTTTCAAACCAGCATCTTTGCTAGCTAAAAAACTTATCCCGCCAGTTCTATCACCAGTTTTGCTAAAGTGTTGATAAAGGTGTTTTGCCTTTTCACGAATGATGAGTGAACTTAACGGAATTTTATTTTGAGTTCGGTCTTCTATCCACAGATTTAAAGCTTTTAACATCACGAGTTACAGAGCAAATTTTTGAAGCAATTAGCGTGTTTTCACGGACACTACGGCGGATTTTTTCTTCTGATTTCTTGATTGATTGCACCGTTGACTCATTGATTTTATAATGTTTTGCCACTGACGAGACACTTTCACCATTAGAAATTGTCTAATAACTGAATTTTACTCGCTAATGTCATCACCTTCTTTGGTCTTTTCACAATTCCCTTGTTATTCGTAGCCATATTTTTGTAGGGGTTAGAAAAGAATTTGTCCACAATAAAGTCACTTTCTTCCGTTAACACACTCGAAAAAGTCTGTTTACACTAACACACTGCAAAATGGTAGATCTTTCACATTTGTAAGCATATAAATTTATAAGCATATAAATTAAAAGCAAACAACGAAACCTTCCATGACAAGCGCATAGCACATACTGAACAAGGATTAGCGAGAAACATCCATGCTCGTGATTTTGTCAACCCTCTCCCCCCACCCACTGAGCGCTGTTTTGACCGGGAAAGGTGATTTTAGCCACGCCCATGTTTTTTTATGGCGGAAAATGTTCACTGCAATTTAAAATTCACATTTTTTTTTTTTAGGTTTCATTTTATATTAAATCAGCGACCGCGAATAGCGGGGTTTACTGTAGTTGAATGAGCTGCATGTAGTTACTGTATGTTGCAAGTGGCTAATGAATTCCCTCCCCAATGTTCAAAGTAATTGGCAACCCCAACACTCAAAGTAATTGTCATAGGAAGATATTTCTATGGACCAAGGTAGATCCAGTTGGTCTGTTTCTTGGAAAATGTTGCCAAGGTGAATATTCCTACTCTTTATCAAATCTTGTAAGCTTATTCCAGCAAGTTTGTTTTCATGTGGTTTACTTTCATAAAATTGTACTAAAAGTTAATCAAAGAGGTATTTCTGAGCAGGATGTGATGGTAGACTGAATTTTAATTAATAGCTGAGCAGTATTTTTCTCCTGAGATACCATTGGGATTCATCTGCTTCTGTATAAAGGCTTTGTACTGGAGATGTTCAAAAAGATCCCAAAGAAATTCTCAGGACACTCCGTTGGATGGTGTTCAGTTTTATAAGTCTGATCTTTCTAGTAAAATCATAAACAGAAGCTCCATGGAGCAGTGTGGCATTAAGGAGAAGTTGCTGCTCTGGATAAAAGGATGGTTGAGTGGGAGAAGACAGAGTAGTTATTAATGGACACTGCTCTTTTTGGACTAATGTTACTAGTGGAGTCCCCCCCCCCCCAGGTTCAGTGCTGGGCCCATTGTTATTTTCTATATTTATTAATGATACTGATGAAGGAATATCAGGCTTAATGTCTAAGTTTGCAGATGACACAAAAGTTGGCACGGTGGATAATGACAGTAATCAGGATAAACTACTGCAACAAGATCTAAAAAAATAGGCAGATGGGCTGTGAAATGGCAGTTAAAGTTTAACTTTAACATTGAAAAATGCAAGGTACTGCATATATATATTAGTAATCTCAGATTAGCATACCAAATGTGTGTGATATTACACTCAGATATGAAGGTCTCTGAGCAATGCAGACCATCTTTCAGGACAGCCCATGGGGATTTTGTCAATGAGATGCAGGAACTTTGCTGGCATGGATCAGGAGGTGATTATACCATTGTACAAGGCAATGATTAGGGCCCTATGTTGAGTACTCATTTTAGGAAGGATGTGTATCTGTAATGGGTGCAGAGAAGGGACAAGATTAGTGAAAGGAATGAAAGGGTGGTCTTACCAAGAAAGGCTTCAGTTCTGCAAATTGCAGCATCTGGAGATTAGGCACCAGCTAGTGAATCTGATTGAGGTATTTAAGGCTTTAAATGGAGTAAGCAAACTTAATGCTGATGGCATTCTTTCTCTTGCTTCAGATCATACATTCAAATTGAGGAAGGACAGTTACAGAAGTTTGCCTTTAGCCAGCAGGTAGTTGATTGTTGGAACAAACTTCCATCTGTTGTTGCAAACATGGGTAGTTTAAATAAATTCAGTGAAGAACTAGACAAATTATTGACGGGATGGACAGGTTATGTGGGAAGTCTTATGTTTCCAGGTTTGCTAATTCTTGGTTGTCAATTGTAATGTTGCTCCCACTCTGATATAAAAAAGAGTAACCCATGTTGTTCTGGTGGTAGGAATTTTATTTTGGCTGTATAGAAGATTCATGGGTTTCAGTGTGCAGACAATGTACAAAAGGCTCTAAGAGTTGTTTGCAGCACGCAGTGATTCATAAGTCAGGGTACATAGTCCAGCTTGCTTTGAATTAGCATGCAGTATAAACAAAATAACATTGTTCCATCTACTCCTCAAGCTGTGGCAGATACAACTCCAAGTTGTTCAGTTTCTTTAAGCACTGGGCTCTTATGTAGCAAATGTCTTTCAGAAGTTAATTTTTGTCAAAGATGAGTCCTAAGAAAGGGACACTATTTTCAAGTGGGATAGTCTATCCTCTGAGCTCGAGATTACTTTTTCTGCCCAAGTATATACAGTTTGTTTTTTTGCATAGAAAGCCCATTTAGTGATTTTATTTATGGCTCCTTGTTTATATTGTTCTTATATGTTGTGCTTATTATTATTATTAGCCGTATAGTGCAAGGAAGCCTGAGGCTTATAATGGACCAGCCAAAAAAAAAAAAAAAAATCCCCGTCTTACCCTGAGAGAGAGAGAGAGAGAGAGAGAGAGAGAGAGAGAGAGAGAGAATGGAATCACCAAGAAAGAGAAGAATGGTGATATCCAGCTCAGGACCCTGGGTTTGCCAAGCCCATACTCACCAGGTGTGAGCCTCTGGGGTGCTTGATAGGAGATACTGAAATCAAAGATTGTAATGATGTTTGTTATTTGTTCTGTTACTGTATTTATATGAATCACAGAAAGTGTGTTACTCATTAAAGATTCTTATGGGATCCCCTTTTTCTTGATAAAATGCTTTAGATAGTGTATTGTTCATTTGAACTTGGAATGTCCAATTCTTGAAAAAGTTCCATGTCTATATAGGTAAATGTCTTCTGAGGCTAAGTTGATTTAAGTTTCTAAGTATGCTGTTACACCACATGGTATTATATGCTTCCGTGATGTCAATTCATGCATAACCTGACGTTGTTTTCTGAGGAAAGCTTTCCTCACCAAATTGTCCAACTGGATAAGTAATTCTAAACTGAATCAATTTTTCCGAAAATCATATTGTTCTGAATACCATGCTAATCTGTTATTATCCATTTTTTCTAAGACTTGACCCAAGCAACTAGTCAGGGCTAGGCTATAGAATGATAATTCTGTGGATTTGATAGATGTTTTATCTGTTTCAGAAAAGTTAGAATTTTTGCATGGTGTCATTTGTCTGTTGAACTCTAGCACTGCTAGTTGTTTCAGCATTGTGCAGTGTTCATCAGGACCAACTACATTATGTTTTGTCTGTAACAGAGTTTGCTTTAGTTCTAATACTGTTATGGAAAAGTTTTAAGTTAGTTTTTCTGCCTTATCTTTTTAGTTTTTGAAAGCAGTCAGAGATGTATTGGAAATTTCTCAACAAGCACATTGACGCTATCTTTGGTATTTGTGAACATCTGCCCTTTCCAATTAAGTATTGGGGAAGGATTTGTTTGCAAATTGTTACTCATCTTTCTGTTCTTATTCCATACAATGTTTTCTAGTGTGGAGCTGGTTATAGGAAAAAACTGATGTATATCTTCTAGAAAACACTATACAAATAGAGTAAATTGCTTGATCACTGAAATTTACTTGGAATTTGGGGGTCAAACTTTGTGCTTATATCAATATCAAATTGATATGAGCACAGCACAGCACATAGAGAGTGCATAGTATTTTAAGAAAGAGTGAACACAAACCGAACGTCATAACATGTGCTTGTTTATTTGTATGGATTTTAGTGGTGCAGCAATATCAAGGCTATAATAAACAAAACACTACTTTCTTCTTCTTCCTTAACTTGAAATATTATACAAAAAGGTATTAAATGTTAAGTATAATAAGTAATAAATTTATTCAAGTACAATATCTATAAAAATGGACTGAATATAAAAATATAAATTCATTCTTTTTAAAAAGTTAAAAGTATCAAGCACATTGTCATCATAATATAAAATCTGCTTGAGTGTATACAGCTCGGAGAAATGTTTTAAAGCTGTAAAAGACTCATGGCAGTCAGTAATAAAATGTGGACAATCAATAAGTAAATATTGAATGGTAAAAGGGTTCCACAATACTCACACAGAGGGAGATCAGTATCTTTAAATAAAAAGGAGTGCGTGAAGTTGCTATGCCCAGTATTGCCCTCTTCTTTGCATACCTTATGTTGATAAGAGAACCAATCTGCAATTTCAGGTTTAATTTGATATAACTTATTTCTTCCCTCTGCATATCAGAATTCCTGCTATTGTACATGACAAAGGTGACATATGATCAGAATATAGTCAACATATGGGACTAAAATACTCTAGCGTTGTTTGTTCAGTGCTTTGCCGGTTTGGCTGCCTTATTGGCCAAAATCATTTCCTTTGATACCACTGTAGCTTGGAATCCATCAAAAGTGAGTGTCCACCCTGATCCCAAAAGGGAGCAGAGTATTTTGTGAACCCAACGTAGAACTGGATGGGAATTGTAAATATACCTACCATGGCCTGCAAGACACTCATGGAGTCTGTATATATTGTATACTTAAAATACAGCACTGTCTGAATATGAGTTAAGGCAAGTTCTGTAGCATGTATCTCTGCTGTTTAGATACTATGCTCAAGAGGAATTTCATGTGATATGGTGTTATCATGGAAAACTGCCGCAGATCCTACAGAAGATTCAGACTTTGCCATCTGTATAAATAGGCAGGAAATCAGAAAATTGAGTTCTATGTGTATGCCATGGAGTTACTGATAAACTTCTGATAGTGTACTGCACTTTTCCAGTTCTGCAGAGTGAAGTCACAGGCAGCAGAATGGATGCTTTATGGCAGAAAAGTTTTCATAGATGTAAATGCAACAAGATCTATTTTCATGCTAAAATTATGAAGGATCTCTTGGATAACCATTATAAAGTTCTTCCCAGTGGTGTTAAAACACATGACAGTGGAGGATTATCAGGAAAAGTTTTCAATTTGACTTCATACTGTAATGAATAACCATATACAGTGAAGTGATAAGGACAATTCATTGGCCTCAATGTATAAACTTTGTATGGGGGATGTATGAAAGGCACCAGTAGCGATGCGAACAGCACAGTGGTGAATCGGGTCAAGCCAATGAATGTGGTACTGTTCCTGAGCACCATAGTCTAATTTAGATAAAATCAGTGCCAGGTACACTTGAAATAAAGTGCACCATTTGCTTCCCATTTAGCAGAGCTCAGGGAATGGAGGATGTTGATGTCTCTGAAGGATTTCAAATGTAATTGGCAAATATGTTTGAGAAAGGCCAGCTTTCTCTCAGTTATAATCCCCAAGAATTTAACTTCAGCCTTAACTGCGATAAAGTTTCCATCTAGCTTAAGTTCTGGCATGACAAAGATTAACTTACAACAGAAGTGAACATGAAGTCTGTCTGTGCCAACTTCTTTCATAAGAGACAGATTGTCTTTTGTGATGAAAACCTGAATCCATTCACTAGACTCTATTTACTAAGTTGGTTGCAGCTGTCTTTCAATTACAAGGTTGACAGAAAGCACCGAAGTCATCAGCACACAGTGCATTGTAAATTAACATGTAATGGAGTTTATTCTGATAGCAAAGTGTATTACACTTAAAGTAGAACCTCGGTGTATCCCTTCCTCTTGATGAAAGGGAAGGTCTGACCCATACTTGAACTCTCCTCTTAGAGTAAAGTTATAAAGATCATATAAAATGTGAAATCTCCAAGTAGTATCCTATGCTTTCTCAATATTGAAAACACCAATACTAAGCATTAGACCTTCAGAAAGGCATCGCAAATGTATGTTTGAAATCTGACTAGGTGCTTCAGAGTGGATTTGTGCTTTCGAAAGTCACAGTGTGTTTTGAAAAGCAGCTAATTTTCTTGCAAGTACCACAATTTGGTGTTGACTATATATTTTAACATTTTACATAAACAGCTAGTCAAAGCTATGGGTTGCTAATTACATGGGTTTGTAGTTCCTTCCTATGGTTCTTGAAAGGCACAAGACAATGCCTTATGTCAGGAGTCCTCTACAATAAATTCAGTTGAACAGTAGTAAAGTATATAATATATAGCTGCTGTTGAAAGATGTTTTAGCATTTCATAATGAAGATTGTCAGGTCCAACAGCACTTGCTTTGGAAAGGAAAAGGGCTATCTGTAGCTCTTTACTGAATAGCTGATTATATGCCTTAAGCAAAATTGATTATTTAACTGCATCAGCAAATAAACTTCCATTAAACTGGAGAATTGGCGATGGGTGTGAAGGATAGCTGCCCCTCATTTTTCTGATTTTAGAACTGGCCAACTGGGTTACAGTTGATGCAAAATTTCCTCTGATTCTGACATTGAGAGTTTTAGCATGAGCATGTTTAAAGGCTATTAGATTTTCAGTAGTGGGGCAATGGCAGGAATACCTCACATTCTAGCTATTGTGCAATAAGAGGTCCACCACAGTTGAAGATAGTAGTAGTAGTACTGGTAATACAGGCATGTGAACGAAAGAAAGCATATGAGCTTATGCAGCATTAGCCAAAAAAAAAAAAAAAAAAAAAAAAAAAAAGTATTTTGCACATCCATTCCCTCTAAAAGTTTGTCCAGTTCCTCCTTGAATTTATTTAACCTCTCAACTTCCAAGATGACAGATGGAAGTTTGTTCCAGCAGTTAGCCACCTGCTGGCTAAAGGCAAATTTCCACACATCTATTCTACAACTGTCTTTCCTCGATTTGAATTTATGCCCCCACAGGTTCATAATCTGAGCAAGCGGAAGCATCCCATCAGAATCCAGCATGCTCAACCTATTCAAGGCCTTATACATCTCTGTCAGATCGCCTCGCAGGTGCCTAGTCTCCAGCCACTGCAATTTGTAGAACTTAAGCCTTTCTTGGTAAGAGGACCCATTCATTCCACTCACCAATCTTGTTGCCCTTCTCTGTACATGCTCAAGCAACTCTACATCCTTCCTAAAATGATTCCTCTAGACCTGTATGCAGTACAGTAAAATTCCTGTATATCATTGACAATATCCCATGAACTGCTCTAGCAGCCTGTCTGCATTGCTCAGAAAACTTCATATCTGACTGTACAATCACTCCCAGATCTTTTCCATTTTCTACCACCCTATGTGTAGTACCACACAGTTGGTACATTCCTCTGGGGTTACTTCTACAGATAAGCAGTATTTTGCATTTGCCAATGTTAAACTTCAGTTGCCACTTCTCAGCCCATCTGCCCAAGTTTTCTACATCCTGTTGTAGTAGCACCTGCCATTAACAACACTACCAACCTTTGTATTATCTGCAAACTTGACACTAAACCTGATATACCTTCATCAATATACAAAATAACACCAAACCCTGTGGGACTCCACTAATGACATTAGTCCATGAAGAGCAGAGTCTATTGATTACCACTCTGTCTTCTCCCACTCAACCACCCTTTTATCCATTGTAGCAACTTACCCTTAATACCATACTGCTTCAATTTGTACAGTAATATTCCATGTGCAACAGTGTCAAAAGCTTTCCCGAAATCCAAGTATATGATATCAAAATTATTTTTTGCACTAGTTCCTTTGTAACCGCATCATAGTACAGTCAGTCCTTGTATAACACGTGTTTACACTACACGAATAAATAGGGGAACGATATCTTATATAACACAAACCGAATTCACTTATGCACGATTCGCCTTTGTGTTTACAAAAAATGGCAGTCGAACACAGAATCACCCCAACTGAACGCAACACGATAAGAATGAAGAGAAGATTCTGAAAATGTTTATTTCTGTAGTTTATTCTTAACGTTTATGTAGTTTATTCTTAAACAATGATTTATATATCCAAAGAAATGAAAATACAGTCGGTCCTCGTATAACACGTGTTTACATTACACGAATTCGATCATACACGATTTATAAATAGGGGAACGTTATCTTATATAACACGAACCGAATTCGCTTATGCACGATTCGCCTTTGTGTTTACAAGAAATAGCAGTCGAACGCGGAATCACCCCAAGTGAACGCAACACGATAGGAATGAAGAAGATTCAGAAAATGTATTTATGTTTTTTATATCAGTGAAGGGGAAACACATTTCACTATAATAACGTAAAAACCAACACAATTCCAGCTATCGGTATAATCGCAAATGCAATTAGATCGAGTTACTACCAGTTTATAACAGATTCCACTAGCAGAAACGCAACTGGAAATTGTTTATGGTAGTAATCCCTAGAAATGTGCTTTAGTAAAATGTGAGGTGTTAATCTCTGCCTTTACGGTGTTGTTTATTCAGTTGCTACACGCACGCAGCTTTGTTTATGTGTATCAAGCGTGCCTCCTCGTTTTGTAATTGTGCTTTATTCCCTAAAAATGAGTAAAATACTTAATTAAAAGGTGTGAAAAGGAAGCGTCCTGGTGAAGACACTGCAGATTCAGAGAGAAAAAGAAAAGCAATATCGATAAACAGAGGCGGACTGGGTCAAAAATTCTTACCCGGGAAAATTTATAGTGGCCTCATACTATGGTTTATGGCCAAAATCACACCGGCCCACTGGAGTTTTCCCGGTAAGGCTTATGGCCAGTCCGCCTCTGTCGATAGAGAAAAAAATATGAAATTGTGAAACGCTTTGAGCGAAATGAAAGACCATGTGATATTGCACGTGCTACCGGCCTAAATGAGGCAAAGAATTACGGCCGAGAATTACAAAGAATGCAGAGAAAATAAAAACAACTTTCATAGCAGGAACAACTCAAAGTGTAATTAAAATCCATTAGATTAAGACACAAAGAATTGGAAGAGATGGAATGGCTGTCATCTGTTTGGATAGAAAATCAAACAAAAAACAAGTTTGCTTACGATAGAAGCAAAAGCATTAGCAATATTTTATTACGTAATAGTCGTAATAAAATATGTAAGTACTTTATTACGATTATTTATTGTATTTGGTTATGTTTTGGTTACAAATGTGTGTTCAATCTTGGGTGGTTGGCACCTAACCCTATTTTTCCCATAGGACCTGTTGTTTATATTGCACGAGGGTTTCTAGGAACACAACTATCGTGCTATACGAGGACTGACTTTATCCAATCAAATTTGTCGGACAAGGCTTTCCCTAAACAAACCCATGCTGTGTCTGAATTATTGCTGCAATTTTGTCTAGATGATCCTTCAATGCATCTTTAACCAGTGACTCCATTATTTTCTTCGGAACAGAAGTTAAATTAGCTGGTCTGTAATTACTCGTATCCCCCTTTGTGAATTGGGGATGCATTTGCACATTTCCAGTCCGTGGGGCTTCCCCTGAGTCCACGGGTGCTCTCATAATTATGGCTAAGGGTTTCCTTAGTTCTTTGCCGCCTCCTTTAATATAACTGGATAGATCCCATCCACCCCAGGTGCCTTTCTTATGTTTAACTTCAACAATTTCTCCTCTACTTTGCTCTCAGTATTACAAAATCATTAAGCAATTAGATCCCTGTTACAGTAGATAAACTTCTGGCATTATTCTTCTTTAATAACTCCTCATGTGTGAATGTAGATGCAGTATACTCATTCAGATTATCAGCTATCTAAGTAGGATCATCAACAGTGGAACCATTGATATCAAATGGACCAATCTGATTCATCCCCTTCCTTTCAGAGTTTATATAAGTAAAGAAGTCCTTGCTGTTTTGATTAGCATCCTTGCCAAAGATTTCTCGTAATCTGCCTTCACTTGCCTAACCTCCTTTGTGACTGGATGACAGACTAGCTTATATCTGCCATAGGCTTCTATGTTTCCTGATAATTTATATGCATCCCATGCATTTTTCTTCTATGCCACAAGTCTCAGTTAATCTGGCATCCATTTAGGCCTAAACTTTGAAGAATATTTCTTAATCGGTATGAAAAGCCTAGTAGCTTCTATGATTAATTCCTTGAATGCTTCCCACTTAGAATTTGCTGTTGGTCCCACTGTACAGAATTTAAAAACTGTTTGAGACCTCTGTAGTCACCTTTACAGAAGCAAAATACCTTTCCCTTTACCCCTGATGGTAATTATATCTTTAAGTAAATCCCAAATCAGTACACTATGATCACTGCCACCTAGCTGTTTCTTTATCTTCAAATTCTTAAGGCACGAATAATCAGTGCTGATAACTAGATCAAGAGTACTGTATTATCCTCTCTGAGCATGCTGCTGCAGAAAACAATCATCCAATAAATCAACAAAAGTCTTGCTGCTAGTGTGCAAGTGACCAACCCACAAATTCCAGTCATTATCTGGGAAGTTAAAATCCCCCATTATAACCCAATCTGTTTACTGGCCCATTCTATTTCTCTGTACAATTGTCTGTTGTACTCATTAGAGTCATTAGGCCTATAACACATTTTTGCTTTTCCAGTGCTTATGTCACACCAAACTGACTCAACATTGCACTGTCCATCTATGTCAACTGGATGCACTTCCTTAGGTTTTGTTTTTCTTAATTAACACCATAACTGCTCCTCCCTTCCTTTCCTGTCTGTACACATTGTACTCCCCAAATTCCAATTGTGCATTCCTAATATCTGTGTGACACCATGTCTCTGATATCCCAACAATATCCGCCTTTGATGTCTTGACCAGCACTTCAAATTTATATACTATACTCCTAGCATTGGTGAACATGCACCTATTCTTATTCTTAGTTATCCTAACACAGCTCATGTATTTATTTGTTTCATGATGACTACCATCAGTCCCTGACTCTCCCAGTACCCTACCCTCCAGGCTGCTGCTCATTCTAATAGAAGTAGTGCAAGAATCGCCTTCACCTCTGACTGCAGCTACTTTTAACCTTTTAGTCTGTGATTCCCCCCCCCAAGCTAGCAGTTTTCTAATCCCACCTAACGCTGCCTCAATAGCAACAGCAAACACTCTTGCACCCCCTTCTATTTAAGTGTGTCCTATCCCTGTAGGAGCAGTCTCCCCTGTTAACAAGCACAGACCACGCTGAGAAAAATTCTACCCCATGAGCCTTACACGATCTCTCCAAGACTGAATTGATTGACAATGCTCTCATCATATACTCCCTCCTATTGTATCTAGGCAGAATTGTAGACACTTTCAAATTTAATCCTAACTCAACTTTTTTTTCAACATTGACTTGTAAAGTAAATCTGCAGATCTGCTCCTGCTCTTAATGTCATTAGTGCCAGCATGTACAACAATATCACCCTTTGTGCTCTTAAAAGATGATATCTGCTCAACAACATCATCAAATTTTGCCCCTGGCAGACATACCCTTGTCCTATTCCATCTATCATTTTTACACAATATATTACCCATCTCCCTGACAGTAGTCACTGACAATAACTAACTCCTGGGACCAGTGTACTCTGCCTTGGAGATTGCCACTGTGTTGACTGATGCACAAGAGTGAGCTCTGGCATTGAGTTGGGGAACTGAGAGCTTGATGGGCCCTTCATATTAATTTATTCGAGGGCATCAATCCTACACCTCAAGCAGAATGCTTTGTTGGCGCCTAATTTCTAGACACTCTCTGCAGCTAGCACATACAAAGACATTCTCCTTGTCTAGATCATGTTCTGTTCCAGAGAGTTCAGCAAACATTTCACAGGTTGCACATTTTTTTAGGCAGTGATGCATTGGAGAATCGCACCCCTCAGTTCTCCTCTGAGTCGCAGCACTCCTGCCACTTTGTGCCCATTGCTTTGCTGCTCTAGTCTGGTGAATGATATTGAAAATTATAAGATCAATAGATTTAATTAATTAATTATCAATACTACACTATCTAATAGAATCCTAAATTCAGTGATATGTATTACACTGATTACTCTGGACAGGCCAATGAATAAATTATGCAGATAATTGTGGAAATGAATTCTTGGATTATACTTTTTGTAATGTGTGTTACTGTGTCATTGATTGAAACCTGGTTGACTGTGGGTGAATCAAACTGTGCCAGCTGTTTGTAGGCATTCCAGTCAGCTTACTCTGTCCTTCCACCTTGGTGTCTCATTGGGATAACAAGCTTTTGCATTGATGAAGGTAGAAATCATTGAGAAGTGATCACTCCAAGATGATTTTCTTCCAATTCCAAAGTAAATTCCAGCCATGTCGGAATTTCAGGAAATGAGCTTTGATTTCATCTCAGTTCCTTACTCTGATTTTAAACCAATCATACAGTGAATATGTACTGAGATGTGGCAATACCCAGACAGGAAACAAGCTTCTTGAGATAAAATAGAATCCACAGTTGTGGAGATCCAGTTCCAGATTAAACAGGCATGAAGACGTCATGCTTGCAAGAGCACATATTGCAAGAGCACACCATACACATCTAACACACCTCTTTTTACTGTTTGGAGAAGATCTCCCACATTGCTTACACTGTAGCTACCTACTTACCATTAAGCATATTCTTATTGAGTTTATACATTATCATTCAGCTAGAATTGCATGTTTCAAATCACAGCTTAACTTACAAAAACCTCTGCAACTAACCCATATACTTGGAGATGATAACAATTCTCAGAACTTTTTGCTTAGCTGAAAATGATTAACATTTACAGTCACTTCTAGGCCTATTTCATATAACCTATACAGTCAGTTCTAAACCAAAATAACAGGTGCAATTTGGCCCTAGTAGCTCTTGCACCATTAAACCCCACTCCAACAACAACAACCAAAGTAAATAATTAGAGAAGGGAAGGAGAACAAATAGAAAAATCAATTGCAGGAAAAGCACGTGTTGTTCCCTACATTTCAAATGGAGAGGTCATCACAGTCCAACATATGCTTTATTATCTGGCCACGTCCATTAATACTGTCATCACCTGCACAAAGTATGTCCATTAAAATAACACAAGATGAGAACAGAGGTGGCAGCTGTGATATCAGCTCATCAAGACATTCCTGAGAGATGTCATTCCCAAGTAGCAGGTAGATGGAACAAAGAGTTAGGAGGAACCCCACAGCAGTAAGAACTGAAACAGGGTATGATTGCCCCAAGTAATCATACCCTGCTTCATAATCATACCAAGTAATCATACCACAGTGACTCCTCCATACATGGAACCATCCTATCTTTGGCGCCTCCGTAGCCAGGTGGGAAGGAGCAGCAGTGCGTAGCACACGCTTCTTGATTAGACCGGGGTTCGAGCCCGTCACCACCAAATATGGAGAATGCGGAAAGGTCATGGAATGACCACCGTATATCCCGGAGCAATATGGCCTTAGTTGCTAATGCTCCTAAAAAAAAAACCAAACAACAACAAAACATCCTATCTTTATGAATTATTGTTCTTGAGGGTTTGGGCTTCCATTTTCTTTTAGAAAATGGAAGCCCAAACCAGTTCTCTGAATAAACTTGGCCATTATTTAAGTTTGGTGGATTCGTGAATTGACTTTCAAGGAGCTAAGGACTTTGTCTTTCTTTGGAAAGTATGGGAATTAACCTGTGTTTCTAGCCTTCCTCAGTGAAAATTTCCAGGACTGACTCATAATCCTCTTCTTTAACTTCAACATCCATTTGTTCTTGGCTTTGATGTTCCTTAATATTTTGCTTTTGTAGAGGTGGGGCAGTAGGAGGTACTGAAATCATCCGAGAACTCAAAAGATATTGTTCAGTGGGACTGAAGGACTCTTTAGGTGGAATGCTCATTTCAGCCTGTATTCTAATGGAATGCTCATTTCAGCCTGTGTTCTAATGGAATGCTTTTCTGCAACCTTCTGAACTGAAAGTTAATAGGATCAATATATTTAGATTTCCTCCTCTGGCACTTCAAAATGCACAATATTGAATTTTGTGGTGAACAACCCATTATAATTGGTCCATGGAATGTTGGAATTGGACTAATGGCTTTACCACTTTTCTAGCTTATTGATATGAGATTTTAAACTCTTGTTTGGAGTTGGAGTTCCTTTTCCTCTTTACACTGCAGGTGGGCAGGAGCAGCAGTGCGTAGTACACGCTTCTCGATTAGACCGGGGTTCGAGCCTGTCACCACCAAATACGGAGGATGCGGAAAGGTCAGGAAATGACCACCGCATATCCCGGAGCAATATGGCCTTAGTTGCTAATGCTCTTAAAGACCAAATAACAAACAATAACAATCTTTACACTGCTGGCATGCTCAGGAGTAGGCCAGGTGCTCTTCTTGACAGTTGACACAATTTGGTGTTGTGGTCATGAATGCCACATCATGTACATATGAGTGCTCATGACAGGCCATATGTGAATGTCTACATTTCTGACATTAAAAACATCAGGTTGGATTTAATATGTATGGCCTTACTGTGCAATGAATATAATCAGCCATAATGGAGTTATGTGATGTTGGAGAGTTAAAGGTAAGGATTCTTGTTGAAACTAGATTACTATCTCTGTACAAGAATATGCTTTTGGCTGCCATTACTCCATGGGATTTTAGTTCAGTGTGGATTTCCTCCTCTGGCACATCAAGAAGGTCCCACCCTTACATCACAACACAAAATGCGCAATATTGAATTTTGTGGTGAACAACCTATTATAATTGGTCCATTGAATGTTGGACACCTATGTTACAGAGTGACAAATTGCATGGTTTTTCAACCTGATGTCTGTGTGTTTGGGTCTCACACATATCCAGAGAACATTATTTACCACATTGTTTGTGTGTTGATGGAAGTGCTCCTTATGGTTTGGGTTGGGATCATTGGTTGTAATTTGTGGTACAGTAAATGCCATGCAGTGCACTAATCTGCATTTCCTACACTGTAACAGAAGTATGGGTTAGGCCCTTCTCTGTTTTTGCATGACAGTGTGCACAGCCTGTAGTGGATTGGTTTGAAGGCATGGAAATGCAAAAGCTTCATTGGTCTGTTCAGAGTCATGATCTGAATTCCACTAAACATCAGTTCCTGTTCATGGCCTTCATCCCCCATTGGGATGAATTGGAACATTGGCTTTGGACCAGGTAAACACACCTGCAATCAGTAACTAAACATGTTGGGGCGGAATGGAACAAAATACTTAATTTCTGTTATCAGAAATTGGTGTGGAGTCTATCTGCATCCTTGTTGATAATCATACAATTAAATATTGTATTCATAAAATGTTCTCTGAAACATGTGGGTGTCCAGTTACTTTTAGCAGTGTGATATATAAATTCTCTAGGTTTATTAGCATCTTATTACTTCATAGTCACAACAATGATGCAAATAAGGTTTTTGCAAAGGCTTATTTAGAATAAATTTTTGAAACTGTACATTAATAATCACTGAAATAGAAAGAAATGCTTTTTGGAATCACTTATGAATATGCTTGCTGAGATTATCTTGTATCCTTCCTTCCTGGCACATGCTTTTGAGTTGCTGGCTTTGTGAACTGAAAAGCCAAAGTAAATATATGATATAATAAAGAATTATTTCATCTGCTGGAGCATCATCTCATTTGGAACCAAGGCATATTAGCATTTCAGTAACCTCTATCCTGCCAAGGGGTAGATTTGTAAGGCCATGGTCCTGTGCAGTGCAAATAGTAATAGTAGGAGTAGTAGTGGCATGTGATGCAAGAAAGCAAGTGATGAGCTTATGCAGCATCAGCCAAAAAAAAAAAAAAATCACACCATTCCCTCCAAATGCCTGTCCAGTTCCTCCTTAAATTTATTTAACCTATCAACTTCCACAATGACAGATGGAAGTTTGTTCCAGCAATTAACCACCCGCTGGCTAAAGGCAAATTTCCACACATCTATTCTACATCTGTCTTTTCTTAATTTGAATTTATGCCCCCTTAGGTTCGTAATCTGAACAAATGGAAGGATCCCATCAGACTTCAGCGTGCTTAACTCATTCAAGGCCTCTAACAAAATGTTTACTTAGTCAAGTTAAAAGACAAAAAGGAGAAAGACTAGGTAGAACCTCTTAAGTGGACACTCCCACAGAATGCTCTATAATGAAAAATTAATAAGAAATAGAACCAGCAGAATGGACAACTTATGAAAAAAGAAATAAAACTGCCTGTCCTGCTGGGCCCAGTTGGGATTAATTTTTCATTAGATGGTCCTGATCACTGAACAAGTTATGTCTAGGCTTTCTTCTTTTTGTCTTCTGCCTTTGTTGGTTAAGTACTTTATTTCTTAGTGGTTTTCATGGCATAGGACAACAGCCTTTCAACAGGTTGAGGGTTACTAAAATACTACATGCTTTGGTTGTTTTGGATGCTGTCCCTTATGGTTCCTGAAATATTAAATTCTTAATCTTATCATTCATCTTAGCTTTTTAGTTCAAAATCTAGCAACTTGGAAACATGCCACAAACTAGACAAAAATCATTTTGGAAACACTTTCATAAGTGTTTCCAAAATAATCATTTCTTTCTATTGCAACAACTGTTATGTGAATGGACTGTAATTCCCGCATATTTCTTCATCTTGCTCATACACTTTTGAAATAAATCATAATCATCCTATATTTAAAATAAAATCTTTGTCAAAAGACCTGAGTGGGACATGAGTGTGAATAACATAAAAATATACTTCCAAGTGTGCCTTATTATTTAGCATGGATTTCTGTTGTAGAAAGAATCTGGACTATCCTAAAGAACTTCATGAAGAAATCTACTGTACGTCAGTGACCATTGTATCAGAACATACTTTTACTAATCCTGATCCAGTTCCTCTACTGTGTAATGAATTTTGTCACAAGAACTGGCAACAAAATCACAGGTACATATAATTCTTACACATTATTTTGTCTAAAATATTTAAAAAAAAACTGTAGAAAAAAGATTATTAATTTAAACTGTTAATTTAGTAATCCTAATTTAATTGTAATTTTCATTGTTATTAAATTAATAACCAATCAGTTATTATAATTGAGGAAAGGATTTCCCTCTTTCTGCATTTAACGATAATTAATTTGATATAATTTAAAGAAGGGATGGACAAATAGTGGTTTTTTTTTTTTTTTTTTGCTGATGCTTTTTATATAAGCTTGCTTCTGTGCATCATTCTGCCAACTTAAAAAATGAAAGAATTTAAAATTATATCAGAACAAACATTTCACTTGCATAGATAAGCCTTTTTCACTCCGTATAAGATTACAATAAAACATTGTGAAAATTAAGAAATTGAAGAGCAGCGTACAGAAAAGCAGTTCTGCAATCTGGTTGTGAGAACCAAAGCCCATATATTTAGTATTAGTAATATCAGTGGCAAATGATGCAAGAAAGCAAGCTTATACAGCATCAGCAAAAAAAAAAAAAAAAAAAAATCCACATCACCTGACCTCTTTCTAATTCAATAGTTTTAGTTCTGCCTTGTATTTGTTCAAACTACCCACTTCCACAACAACAGATGGAAATTTGTTCCAACAATCAGCTACCTGCTGGCAAATTTCTCCACATCTATCCTACAATAATCCTTCCTCAATTTGAATTTATGCTCACCCTCCACCATGTGTGTGTAATCTGAGCAAGAGGAAGCATGCCACCAACATTGAGTTTACTCAATCCATAAACACCTCGATCACATGTCCTTACAAGTGCCTAGTCTCCAGATGCTGCAATTTGTAGAACTGAAGATTTCTTGGCAAACCATTTTGTTCCACTCACAAATCTTGTTGCCCTTCTCTGCAGCCATTCCATCAGATCCACATTACTCTTAAATGGAGCCTAACGTATATATATCCATTGTCATTGCCTTATATATAAGGAAAATCATCTCCTTATTTTGCTAGCAAAATTCCTGTATATCATTTACTCAATTAAAATGAACTAGAACTCTGGGCACTACAGTGCCTATGTGTTAGTGCTCAGAGAACTTCATATTTGACTGTTGTTGTTGTTGTTATTTGGTTTTTAGGAGCATTAGCAACTAAGGCCATATTGCTCCGGGATATGCGGTGGTCATTCCCTGAATGACCTTTCCGCATCCTCCGTATTTGGTGGTGACAGGCTCGAACCCCGGTCTAATCAAGAAGCGTGTGCTACGCACTGCTGCTCCTTCCCACCTGGCTACGGAGGCGCCTTATTTGACTGTATTTTTTCATTTTCTACTACCCTGAATGTAGTATCATACAGTTGATATATTAATTTGAGATTTCTGCTACCCATATGCAGTGCCTTGCATTTGTCAATTGCAATTTTTCAGCTCATTTGACCAGTTTATATCAATTCTGATACAGTAGCATACTTTAATTACTGTCATTAATCACCCTCCCAACCTTTGTTTCTTCAGCAAACTTAATGTCTAAGTCTGATATGCCTTCATTAACAACACAGATAAAAGAAAACAGTAATGGGCTTAGCACTGAACCCCAGAGATCCCCACGAAGAGCAAGTTCCATTAATAAGCACTGTCTTCTCTCACTTAACTACCCATGATCTTTATCCATAGCATTAATTTTCCATTAATGCCACACTACTGCAATCTGTTCAGCAGTATCAAAATTATTTTTTGCATAGAGTTCCTTTGTTACTTCATCATAGTAGCCAATCAAATTAGCCAGACAAGATTACCTTTTAACAAATTCATGCAGTGACTGCAGTATAAATGGACTCCTGTCTAACATTACTTCTTTAACCATCGAGTTGATTGTTTTCCCTTGAATAGAAGTTGAGCTTATAGGTTTGCAATTACTCACTTCACCCTTTGAGAAATATTTTCTCATCTCCCATCCATAGGGACCACTTCTGAATAAAGGATGCTCTCATAATTATGACTAAAGGTTTGCTCACCTCTTATGCTGCCTCTCTTAATATAATTGGATAGTTCCCAACTGCACTAGATGTTTATTTATATGTAGCTTCACAATTTCTCTTTCATTTTACAAAATGATTTAGTTCCCAATGTTAACTTAGTATGCTTCTGCTATTCCCATCTGTAAATGTTTCTTCATGCATGAGTGAAGATGCAAAAAATGTATTCAGTTTGTCAGCAACTTGAACAGCATCATTAATAGTTATACCATTCATATCCAGTGAGCTAATATTGTCATTCCTTTCCTTCTAGTGTTAACATAGTCAAAGAATTCTGTACAATTTTTTTTTTCATTTCATTCTTTGTTAGAGGCTTCTTGTAATCTGCCTTAGTTTGTCTAACACCTTCATCACTTGATTGCAGACTAAGTTGTACTTACTGCTCTAGGTTTCTGCACTGATAATTTATATGTACCCCATGTATTTTTCTTCTCTACTCCCAATTCCTCTGACATCCATTTGGGTCTAACCCTCAAACAGTATTTCTTAATTGATATAACAAGCCTAGTAGCTTCTATAATTCCTTCTCTGAATTCCTCCCATTTAAAAATTGCACTTGGTCCCACCGAATAGAACTTAAAAGCTGAGGCCACCATAGACGCCTTTACAAATGACAGTACTTATATCTTTGAGTAGATTCCACATTGAACGTGCTGGTGTAGAAAACAGTCATCCAATAAATTCATCCCATGATCTTTATCCATAGCATTAATAAAGTAGTAAAATCATTTCTGCTTTTAAATCAATTATGATTTTTATTTTTTCCCACTTTTGCACTTTTACCTTTATGTGATCCATCTACCCATAATTTCCAGTCAATATCTGGAAAGTTAGCATTCCCCAATATAAGACATTCTGATTTGCTGGTCCACTCTCTTTGTCTGTATAGCTCTTTGGTATATTTATCACAGTCATTTGGTCTATAACACACTCCTATCTCATTTTTGTTTTCCCAGTACTTATGTAACAGTTTTGAAAGACCTAACTCAATGTTGTTCTAGCCACCCACATCAACAACTGTAATCACTGCCATAGATCCTATGGGCATCTTAACCAAGAGCATAACTGCTTACCCTTCTGCCCTGACCATATTAAAATTCCACATCCCTTATGTCTCTGATATCCCTATGATGACTGAACCAGTACTTCAAATTCATCAAATCTGTTTACTAAACTCCTAGAATTGGTTTACATGCAAGTAGTATAGAAAATGGGGATTCTAGCAAAATTTGTACACATTTTTACAAATGCAAAAAATCACCACTCCATAAAAACACACCCTCTTCCCTAAAGTCAAAAAATCAAAATTATTTATATTTTTTAAAAAAATAATGTAGGTTTAAGTAAAAAAAAAAAAAAATCTTTTTCATATTTTCTGCTTTGAAATCAATTATGATTTTTATTTTTTCCCACTTTTACCTTTATAAATTAGTCTCATTTTTATTTTATTGTAATCTTCAATATTTTTTATGTGTTATTTTGCAGTTGACTCTATCTGGTAAAAATACTTTAAATTCATTTATGTGAACAATTACTTTATCTCCTTTTTCCGTTTTTATTATTTAAAATTTTTTAATTAGATAATGTACATTATGATCTAAGTCATGTAATTTTTGAGTGGAATTGCCCAATGTTGTGAAGTCATTTTTTTTAAGTTCCATTTATAAAAACACAATATTTTTCAAATAATTTTTCAATTATTTGAAAAAAATTGTGTTTTTATAAATGGAAATGAAATTTTGCAAGAAAAAAATGAAAATAAATTTAACATATCTTGCCCATATTGAATATAAATCTAAAAGATCGCTCAAAAACAAAAGTTGTTTTATGTGAAAGAGAAGTGCAAAAATTATTTGGAGAAACATAGAAATGCAGATTTACATGTAAGAAGTCTTATGGAAATTAAAGGGGAAAAAGATAAAACTTTCACGAGTTGAAAGATATCATACAGTATGTAAAGAATGTTCAAAAAATTATCTCATTAACAAGTATAATATGCCATACATTGTGAATGTGGAATGAAAGTTCGTAAGTTAAGTATATATAATCATAGAAAATCAGAACAACATAGAATTAATCTATGAATAATAGATTAATTCTACTAATAATAATTAATTCTATGAATTAATCATAGAATCAATTAATTAGGAATAAAAAGAAAATCACTGATATATTTTTTATTCCTATTAGCCCATAAAAAATTTGAAAAAATCAAGTGTTAATTAGTTAGTGTTATTGTTAAATGAATTGTTTTCTTGCATAACAACTAAGTCTGCTTGAAACTGATCATCTATATGACTAACATAAATTCTCCTCTTAAATTTTCTTTTTACAGGTTTATGTTTTGTATATTCATCTTGCTGATGTTAAAATTCTTTTATTTCTTTTACAAGTAGATTTGTTGTTCTTTGTAATTTTAAAATACCCAAATAACCTGTTAAGGGATTATAATACAGATTCTTTAAGCTATCATTGTTAAAAAAACACACTTTCTTTACATAACATTATTAGTTTTTGTTTTAGCTTTACACTTTAAGCAATAAATATTCGTTGTATTTATTACAGAATAAATTTTATCAATTCTTAATCCGAATTGTTTTTTAGCTTTAATGATAGGCTTTAATCAGCCTGCATGTTCTTCAAAAGTTGGGTTCTATATAGCATCTAAATCATTTAATAATTCTTGATCTGCATCTTTAGTTTTACTGTATACAATATCATGTTCTTACAGTTTTCATCAACTCCATTAATTTCTTTTATCTACTATAGCTAATCTCTCTTTTAATTTTGTAAGAGGTCTGCAGTATTTATATTTTTAATCTGTTAAGAGTTTTAAATGCATTTCTGATGGCTTAATCTTGCGACCAACTAACTATATCACCTCCTACTCATTTCTCATTAGATTCACTAGGTGTTTGAGTAAATGAATACAATACATCATAAGGTGATTTATTCGTATTTCTAAGTTTAATGTATCTCACAAAATAATAACTGCATAAAACTGAATCTTATTTTTGTAATTGACTTGATTTATATACTATTTCTTTATTTGAAGTTTTTAAATTCTTCTGGTAGAGGAAACCCAAATGAATCAAAAAATTCTATATATTTTGGTTTTTTATTGTAATAACATACCCAGTGAGTACCATTTCCTGTAATTGAATCTAGATTAACAATACCACTTTCAAATTTATTTATTTTATTAGGTAAGGTATCTCTCTAGAGAATATACCCTGAAAACCTTTTACATGTTTTGTGTTTTATCTGCTATATCAAAATTGCTTAAAAGGTTTTTATTTATTTTTTTAAATCCTTCACATTCAACTGGTTGATCTCTAATAAATCTTCCTTTACCACTTAATTTATCTACAACTTTAGTAAGCCCTAGACTACCTAATGCACCTAGAGCTCCTCTAATATAGCAAGTAATAGAGGTAATAAAAATTGAAGAAAGCTTAGAGTTTGTTGTAACCAAGATTTATTTAAAGTAATATTACTTACTTTTTGTGATTTATTAATATGATTAATTAGAGTTTGAGTTAATTAGAATTAGCAAGTTTAGTTTTATCAATTTTTATTGTTGTATGCGCTAACAATTTTTTTTTGATTATAAGATAAGTATATTTTATAAGATTGATTTGTCATTTATTTAAATTAAATTTGTTTAAGATATAATTCATACAATTATCTATGTTCATTATTTTTCAAGAAAATCTCCTGAATTTCTACAATTTGATTTCTTAACTCAGTGCTATTTTCAGCTATCTTTGATGAAATACTCATTTCTAATTTTTTGTGGAGTTCATCCATGTTTTGCGTATACTAATCCCGATCCTTTACATTCTAATACTGTTGGTATTAAGCTAATAGCCTTCTTATATTTTCCTAAATGTTCAGTTTCTTGATTGATGAGGATTTTAGTTTAGCAATTAATTTTTTATTTAGTTCTTCTATTTCAGATGTTGTTACTGTTAGTATTAATTCACTAGACATCATTAATCCTTTAGTTTCTAAAGGATTAATGATGTCTAGTTTATCAGGATCGAGCTTGAGAAACTCAATGTATTCCATTCCTTTAGGTTTTTTACCTTCTAAGGTAGCTAAGCTATCTTTAGCTTTACTTATAGATGTAGCTTCTAGTTTTTCTTTAACTGGTTTCTGAAAATTTTTAAATATATATACACGAGGATTAATCATTTATAAAATATAATTATTAAATGACAAATGCACCTATTAAAAATTACAAAATAGATGAAAAGAAATATGTTGATGTGCATGTATTAGCACAAAAATGGCCTTTTTGTCTATTAATTTCTGGTCCTAGTACATCTGAAAAGACTAATTTATTAATGAATTTTGTATTTGATTTATCTATGTTATAATAAGCTATATATTTATGCAAAAGACCTTAGTGAAGAAAAATTTGTTTATTTACAAGAGATCTTTGAAGAGATACATGATATCATCAGAGAAAATTATAAAACTGAAGACCCTACCGTTGCTACTTTTGAATCAGATATTGCTAATAATGATTGATACTGATTTACTTGATCAAACTAATCAAAATCTTATAGTTTTCTGATGATTTTATTACTGAAGAGAATCAAGATGAAGTAATTGATTTATTCATTAGAGGGGGTAGAGAGAAAAATGTTTCTATTATTTATTTAACGCAGAGCTATTATGCAATATCTAAAGATATTCGTCTTCAGTGTAATTACTTTGCATTTTTTGCTTTTCCTCTTAGAACAGAAATAAACATGCTATTGAACTGAGTAGTAAAGAGTTCATAAAATTATTTACTGAAGCTGTTAAAAACAGTATTTCTTTTTTATTGATAAGGTTACTGGTGAAAAGAAATTGAAATATCGAACAAATTTAGGTAAGTTAGGTACTATATCTAGATCAAAAACTAGTAAAGGTGAAAGAGTACCTCTGATGTAGTTTTAAGTTAGATATAAATGCTAATTTTAATGTTGATAATAAGCAATTGAAGAATGTAAAAAATACTGAGCATGATATGGATTCCACCACTTAAAAATATGTAGATGAGAATGTTAGCATTAGTACAGGCATATGTACAGGCATTAGTACAGGCATATGTTAGCATTAGTACAGGCAAAAAAGCAAGCTTATATAGCATCAGCCAAAAAAAAAAAAAAAAAAAACCTAATCTCACACATCCATTCCCTCCAAATGTTTGTCTGGTTCTGCCTTGAACTTTTTCAAGTTGCTGACTTTCACTACAACAGATGGTTAAGTTAGATATAAATGCTAATTTTAATGTTGATAATAAGCAATAATGTTGATAATAAATATCTCTCTATTATAGAAGATTTAGGAGAAGTCCGGATGGCCTGCCTCCCTAAAATCCACTCATGCACACCTTCTCGATGGTAAGCCCTGTTACGTCACTTAGGTGGCAACAAACGTGTAGAGTGGTTCTCTTCAAGACGCCTGGTCAGCGTGAAGAGGAAAAGACCAAACCCTCCAGCATATGAGAGCACAACAATACAAATGGCCCTCAGTCCCCAGCAGCTTTCATTCTCCCACTTACGGCAGCGAGAGGATCAGAGTGGAAGCAGAGGGTGCTAAGAATCTCTGGGTACAACCAGGCTGCCATGCACGGAAACTGAACTTGGCCTGTTATAACGTAAGATCGCTCATCGGTGAAGACAGGATATTAGAGCTGGAAAAGGAATTAGGAAATGTGAATTGGAATATCATCGGTTTGGCTGAAACAAGAAAAAGAAATGAATCACTTATAAGTTTATCAAGTGGAAATCTGCTATACACCAATGGAAACAGTGAAAGGAGTGAAGGTGGAGTTGGCTTTCTGGTCCATCAAGATTTTAAAAATAACATTTTGGAATTCAAAAGTACATCACCAAGGGTGTCAAGACTAATACTCAAGATTTCTAAGAGGTACAAGCTAAAGGTTACAATGATTTATGCACCAACATCGAGCCATGATGATGAAGAGGTTGAAGAAATGTACACCGAAATTGAGAGTCTTCTAGATGAGCAGAAAACCCACTACACTATTATTATGGGGGACTTCAATGCTAAGGTTGGAAAAAGGTAAAACAGCGCAGAAAGAGGAACTATAGGAAATTTTGGAATTAGTGAAAGAAATAAAAGAGGTGAAAGACTTGTGGAATTTGCCGAATCTCAAGGACTGTCAGTAATGAACACTTTTTTCAAGAAAAGGGTAAACAGAAAGTGGACATGGAAGACTCCAAATGGATTAACAACTAATGAAATTGACTTCATCCTCACTAACAGAAGATATATTGTGAATGATGTTACCGTCTTGAATAAGGTAAATGTTGGAAGTGATCGCAGAATGGTAAGATGTACACTTGATATAGATGTAGGAAAGGAAAAAACTGACTCGAGTAAATAATACAAAGGTCTTTGAGATAACAGAGGAGGAGAAAAAGCAGTATGTACTGGAACTTAAGAACAAGTTTGAGCTTCTGCAGACTGCTCAGGACCAAGATATCGACGAGGAATATTACAACTTTCTGAAAGTGATAAAGCCCAAGAAACCTATAGGGAAAAAGAAATCCAAAGAAGAAAAAATTAGTCAAGAAACACTTGTCATGATGAACCGAAGACGACAAATGAAGAGCAAGAAAAACACTGACAGGGAGAAAATTGAGTATACTGAGTTATGCAAAGCCATTAGAAAGAGACTCAGAGAGGACATAAGATTTAACACAAGAAAAGTAGAACAAGCATTAAGGGAAAACAAAGGATTTAAATCAGCAGCCATGAGCAGTAATACAGAAAGACAAATGATACTGAAACTGAAGAATAGCGATGGTGTACTTATAAACAGCAGAGAAGGCATAATTCAAATAGCAGAAGACTACTATAGAGAATTATACAAGGGGCGAGGGAATGATGCCAGCAGTGGGGAAGATGGATTGCAAAGTAGCAACACATACGACATACCCGATATTCCTCCTGATGAGGTAGAACATGCATTGAAGAAAATGAAGAATCAGAAAGCCCCGGGGGAAGATGAAGTTACTGTAGAGTTGTTAAAATTGGGAGGAAGAGACATAACACAAAAACTGGCAAGGCTCTTCACAAAGTGCATTAGAAAAGGTGTGACGCCTAAGCAGTGGAATAATGCAATCACAGTTTTGCTGCATAAGAAAGGAGATAAATCATAAATTGGAAATTATAGACCAATTAGCTTGTTATTCCACATCTACAAGTTGTTCACAAGGGTCATTACTAACAGATTAGAAAGAATACTTGATGAGAATCAACCGAAAGAGCAAGCTGGCTTTAGGACAGGATTCTCAACTATGGATCACCTTCACGTAATATCACAGCTAATGGAGAAAGCAAATGAATATAAAACACCATTATGCCTGGCATTTGTGGATTATGAAAAGGCATTTGACTCCATACAGCATAAGGCAATGTTTCGGGCACTGGAAAGACAAGGCATAGATACCCCATATATTATGATTTTGAAGAAAATATATGAGAGTGCTACCTCGTTTATTAGACTAGACAAAGACAGTAGGAAATTTAAAATCGAGAAAGGAGTTCGACAAGGAGACAATATCTCCGAAGCTGTTTACTGCTGCCCTTGAGGAAGCCTTCAGAAGATTAGACTGGTTGCAGAAAGGAGTCAGTGGGAACGGAGAGTACCTAAACCATTTACGATTTGCAGATGACATTGTGGTCATAAGCCACGATCCCAAAGAATTACAGGAAAATCTTAATCAGTTATGCACAGTTAGTAAGGATTTTGGACTAAAGATGAATATGGCTAAAACAAAAGTAATGATGAACAAGTATGCCACAGAAAGGGAAATAATGATTGAAGGAGCAGTAATTGAAAAGGTGGAGTCATATACTTATCTGGGACAGGTTATTAGCTGTAATAATGATAAATGGCTGGAAGTCAAGAGAAGAATAAATTTTGGATGGATAGCATTCAGGAAATATAGTCACATACTGAAGAGCAATATCCCAGTTTGTCTGAA
Source organism: Mastigoproctus giganteus (assembly GCF_048544385.1). Classification (NCBI taxonomy): domain Eukaryota; kingdom Metazoa; phylum Arthropoda; class Arachnida; order Uropygi; family Thelyphonidae; genus Mastigoproctus; species Mastigoproctus giganteus. The sequence goes on along the minus strand of NC_143584.1, from coordinate 110,548,484 downwards.
ACGTAAAATAATGAACCAGTGTATACTCCGCACCATGACTTATGGAAGTGAAACTTGGGCACTCACCAAAAGAATGGAAGAGAAGCTGAGAATTACACAGCGAAGAATGGAATGAATTATATTGGGAATCAGACTGTTAGATAAGAAGAGAAACACATGGATTAGGCAGCACACCCAAGTAAAGGACATTCTTATCAAAACTAAAGAACTAAAATGGTCTTGGGCAGGACACATACCTCGAAGACATGATGACAGATGGACTAAGAAAATAACAGAATGGTACCCAAGAGGAGCTAGAAGAAAACCTGGAAGACAAAGGTGGAGATGGATAGATGAAATTCATGAGTTTTCGGGTAGTAAATGGATGGCCAGTGCTCAAAACAGAAGGAACTGGAAAGTTGCTGGAGAGGCCTTCATCCTGCAATGGATTGAAAATGGCTGATGATGATGATGATGAATAATCAGTTGAAGAATGTAAAAAATACTGAGCATGATATGGATTCCACCACTTAAAAATATGTAGATGAGAATGTTAGCATTAGTAGAGGCATATGATGCAAAAAAAGCAAGCTTATATAGCAGCAGCAAAAAAAAAAAAAAAAACCTAATCTCACACATCCATTCCCTCCAAATGTTAGCATTAGCATTAGTAGAGGCATATGATGCAAGAAAACAAGCTTATTCAGCATCAGCCAAAAAAAAAAAAAAAAACCCTCTCCCATTTCACCCCTCCGTTCGTTCGAAATACCTGTCCAGTTGAGCTTTAAATTTGTTTAGGCTATCAACTTCAACAACAAGTGATGGAAGTCAGTTCCACCAACCAACCACCCGCTGGCCAAAGGCGAATTTATGCCCTCTGAGGTGATTATTCTGAGAAAGATGAAGAATCCTATTGGCATTGAGCATGCTCAAACCATTCAAAGCCTTATACACCTCTATCAGATCACCTCGCCGGTGCCTAGTCTCCAGACTCTGTAATTTGCAAAACTTAAGCCTTTCTTCGTAAGAGCAACCCTTTGTTCCATTCACTAATCTTGTTGCCCTTCTCTGTACGCGTTCCAGCAGCTCTACATCCTTCTTGAAATGAGGCCTCCAGACCTGTATACAGTACTCAAGATGTGGCCTAACCATTGCCTTATACAAGGGAATAATCACCTCCTTATCCCTGCTAGAAAAATTCCTGTATATCATTGACAAGACACCATGAGCTACTCTTGTAGCTCGTCTGCACTGCTCAGAGAACTTCATATCTGCCTGCACAATTACCCCCAGGTCCTTTTCATTCTCCACCACTGTCAGTGTAGTACCGCAGAGTTGATACATTGCTCTGGGGTTACTGTTACCCATATGTAGTACTTTACATTTGTCAATGTTAAACTTCATTTGCCACCTCTCAGCCCATCGGTTCAACCTTTCCAGATCCTGTTGCAGCAGCATAGCGTCAGTAGTGTCCTTAACGACCCTGCCAACCTTTGTATCATCTGCAAACTTAGACATTAAACTTGATATCCCATCATCAATATCATTCATAAACACCGAAAACAACAACGGACCCAACACTGAACCCTGAGGAACTCCACTAATAACATTAGTCCACGTTGAGCAGTGTCCATCGATTACCACTCTCTGTCTTCTGCCACTCAACCATCCCCTTATCCATAGCAGCAATTTGCCTCCAATGCCACACTGCTCCAATTTGTGCAGCAGTCTTCCATGTGCAACAGTATCAAAAGCCTTTCTAAGATCCAAATATATAATATCAAAGTTATTCCCTGCATCCAGTTCTTTTGTGACTACATCATAGTATCCAATCAAATTGGTCAGGCAAGACCTGCCCTTAACAAAACCATGCTGTGTCCGAGCTATAACTGAAGTCTTGTCTAGATGATCCTGTAGTGCTTCTCTAACCAGTGCCTCCATTAATTTCCTGGAACAGAAGTTAAACTCACAGGTCTATAATTACTTGTGTCAGCCTTTGATCCTCCTTTGTGAATTGGGGTTACATTTGCACATCTCCAGTCTATGGGTACCTCCCCTGAGTCCAAAGAAGCTCTCATAATTATGGCTAGGGGTTTGCATACTTCCTTTGCTGCCTCCTTTAATATAACTGGATAGATCCCATCCACCCCAGGTGCCTTTTTTATGTTTATCCTCAACAATCTCTCCTCCACTTTCCTCTCAGTTATTACAAAATCATCCAGCTCACTGCCAATGTTTACTTTACCTACATCATTCTTCTTCCTGAATAACTCCTCATGCGTGAATGTAGATGCAAAATACTCGTTTAGATTGTTAGCCACCTGAGCAGGATCCTCAACTGTTGAACCATCAATATCCAGTGGACCAATCTGATTCATCCCTTTCCTTCTCGAGTTCAAGTATGTAAAGAACTCCTTTCTGTTTTTCTTTGCATCCTTTGCCAAGGATTTTTCGTAGTCTGCCTTTGCTTGCCTAATCTCCTTTGTGACTTGGTTACAGACCAACTTATATCTATCATAGGCTTCCATGTCACCCATTAATTTGTATGTATCCCATGCATTTTTCTTCTCTGCCACATGTCTCATTAGTCCATCTGACAACCATTTAGGCCTAAACCTTGAACAATATTTCTTAGTTGGTATGTAAAGCCTGGTAGCCACCAAGATTAGTTCCTTGAATGCTTCCCATTTTGAGTTTGCTGTTGGTAACATCATCAGTTGGTCCCACTGTATAGAATTTAAATACTGTCTCAGACCATCATAGTCGCCTTTACGAAAACAAAAACCCTTCCCTTTACCTCTGATGGTACTTACCTCCTTGAGTAAATCCCACTTCAACACACTGTGATCACTGCCACCTAGTGGTTCATTTATCTGCAGGTTCTTAATGCATGAAGAATCACTACTGATAATCAGATCAAGAGTATTGCTCCCTCTTGTTGCCTCACGAACATGCTGATGTAGAAAACAATCATCCAATAAATCCACAAAAGCCTTGGTAGTGTGCGAGTGACCAACCCACAAATTCCAGTCAATATCTGGGAAATTAAAATCCCCCATTATAAGACTCTCTGATTTACTGGCCCACTCTATTTCCCTGTACAATATATTATTATACTCATCAGAGTCATTAGGCGTATAGCACACTCCTACTCTCAATTTTGATTTCCCTATGCTTATGTCACACCAAACTGACTCGACACTGCCCTGTCCATCGATGTCAACTGGCTTCACTTCCTTTGACTTTATGTGTTTCTTAATTAATAGCATAACCCCTCCTCCCCTCCTGTCCTGTCTATCCTTTCTATATACATTGTATTCCCCAAATTCCAGTTCCGCATTACTTATATCTGTGTGACACCACGTCTCTGATATCCCAACAATATCTGCCTTTGATGTTTTGAGCAATACCTCAAATTCATCAAATTTATTTACCAAACTCCTAGCATTGGTGTACACGCAGGTATACATGCACCTGTTTCTATTCTTAGCTACCCTAACACAACCCATGTGTTTACTTGTAACGCAATGACTACCAGCAGTCTCTGAAATATCCTGCATCTTGTTTTTCAGACTTCTGCTCATTTGAATAGAAGCAGTGCAAGAATCACTTCCACCTCTGCCAGTGGCTACTGTTAATCTATTAGTCCTTGTATCCCCCCCAACTAGCAGTTTTCCGACCCACCTAACACTGCCTCGACAGCATCAGCAAAAATTCTTGCACCCTTTCTATTTAAGTGTATCCCATCCCTGTAGAAGCAATCTCTCCTGTTAACAAGTACAGTCCAGGCTGAAAAAAATTCTACCCCTTGAGCCTTGCACAATCCCTCCAGGGCCGAATTGATCGACAAGGCTCTCATCATATACTCCCTCCTATCGTGTCTGGGCAGAATTGCAGACACTTTCAAGTTCAATCCTAATTCACGGCTTTTTTTCAACAGTGACCTGTACTTGCTAAGTAATTCCGCCGGTCTCCTACTCTCAATATCATTAGTGCCAACGTGTACAACTATATCACCTTTTGTGCCCTTAAAAGATGATATCCGCTCTACAACGTCATCAACCTTTGCCCCTGGCAGACATACCCTGGTCCTATTCCACCTATCCTTTTTACAAAGCATGTTCCCCGTTTCTCTGACAATAGAGTCACCAACAACTACTAGTTCCTGTGGGACCAGCACATTCTGCCTAGGGGGCTGCCCCTGTGTTGCCTGATGACCAAGTGCAAGCTCTGGCGTTGATGTGGGCAGCTGAGAGCTTGATGGGCCCCTCAATTTATTTCCTTCGAGGGCATCCACCCTGTCCTTCAAGGTCTCATAAAGGCCCATAACAACGCTGAGTTGTCGCCTGATTTCCTTGCACTCCTTACATCGTGCACACACAAAGACATCCCCCTTGGCAGTTCTGCCTTGAACTTATTCAAGTTGCTGACTTTCACTACAACAGATGGAAGTTTGTTCCAACTGTCAACCACCCTCTGACTAGAGGCAAATTTCCACACATATATCCTACAATTGTCTTTCCATCCCCTCAGGTGAGTAATCTGAGCAAGAGGAAGAATTTCATTAGCATTGATCTTGCTGAATTCATTCAAGGCCTTATACACCTCAATTAGATCACCTCACAGGTGTCCAGTCTCCAGAAGCTGAAATTTGCAGAACTTAAGCTGGCGAAGGTAAAGAAAGCCAACACGAGAATGACAAGAAACATCGGATAACTTATGTGGAAAATTAGTTTCCCAATACGGCACTCTAGCGCTGCTCACTCGGTAAACAGGCGGTAGGTGTTATTGGTCTGGAGCAGGTCGAGAATGATATATTGATTGACAGGTAGGCATGGCAAATGATGTGCTGATTGGTGCGTGAACATAACACATGATAACATCAGTTTAGTATCACTTTAGTAGCACTAATGGTCACTTGCCTCAATAGTAACTTGCTCTAACTGCTTTCCACATAATGGTGAAAAAAGGTCAGGCACCTCCACTTGAATCCCATGGGAGCTTGAACTCCTCCCGAAGTGGAGGGGGTAACCTAATCTTTTTTCTTTAGAATCAAAATCATATTTAGAAATACGTTCATAAAAAAATAAAATTTTTTATGACTGTATTTTTATTTTCTTGTTCAATATGTACTAATGGTGAAAAAAGGTCAGGTTACCTTCACTTGAATCCCTCCCGAAATGGAGGGGGTAACCTTACCTTTTTTCTTTAGAATCATGGGTAGACTAGCGCATAAATTGTTTATTAACAAAATATTATTTTTTTATTACTGTCCTTTTATTTTTAAAGACACTCGTGCGGATACACATGTATCATAACATCAATCAATACCTCAATAGCTATTCACTATATATATATAAAGAATCTTTCTTTCTTTTCCTAACCTAACGTTTAAGGTTATGTTATGAAATATAACGAAAAATAAAGAAACCTTTTCTTTTTTTCGTAACCAAACCTAAATCAACAATATAGTAAAAATATGTTTTTACTATATTGTTGATTTAGGTTTGGTTTCGAAATAGGAAATAGAATTTGGTTACAACAATATAGTAAAAACATTATGTTTTTACTATATTGTCAATTTATTATTTTTAATGTTTCTCATTAATAATGAGGAACATAAAAATGAACGGAACAAAACTTTTATTAATTTATTTTCATCAAAAAAAATCAACCGTTTTATTTTCCTTACAAATTTCTTCCATCTTTAAAAGATTCATCGCTACTATTACCTGTTTTCCGTTCATCACAAAACTATTATGTACCGTTCTTTACTCATAAATACACATCATAATGCTAACCAATGACTACACAGTAGATTGTTGTCTGTCGCGCCGACCACCAATCATTTCATTGTTTGCCATGCCTACCTGTCAATCAATATATCCTTCATGATTTCGGCTAAAGGCGATAACACCTACCATCTGTTTAGTGCTAGAGTCCGGTGTGGGGAAACTAATTTTTTGTGTAAGTTATCCGACATTTCTCATTGTTCTCTTGTTGGCCATTATAGCCTCAGTTGCTGATGCGCCAATAAAACCTAAATCTCTTGTTGGCTTTCTTTACCTTAGCCCTTAAGCCTTTTAAGGGCAACGAGATTGTTGAGTGGAATAAAGGGTAACACCAACCCTTTGTTCCACTCAACAATCTTATTGCCCTTCTCTGTACTCCATCCAGCAGCCCTACACCTTTCCTAAAATTAAGCCTCAAGTAGCCTGACCATTGCCTTATACAAGGAGACAATCACCCCTTATCCCTGCTAGCAAAATTCCTGTATATCATTGGCAAGACACCATGAGCTATTCTTGCAGCCTTTATGCACTGCTCAGAAACCATATCTGACTGCTCAATTACTCCCAGGTCCTTTTCACTGTCCAGTACCCTGAGTGTAGTACCACCCAGTTGATACATTACTTTGGGGTTACTGCTACCCATATGTAGTACTTCACATTTGTCAATGTTAAACTTCAGTTGCCACCTTTCAGCCCATCTGCTCAACTTTTCCAGATCCTGTTACAGTAGCGAACTATCATTACTGTCATTGACAACCCTGCCAACCTTTGTATTAGTTGAAAACTTAGACATTAACCCTGATATACCTTCATCAATATCATTGATAAATACCGAAAACAACAATGGGCCCAACACCGAACCCTGGGGGACTCCACTAATAACATTAATCCATGAAGAGCAGTGCCCATTGATAACCACTCTCTGTCTTCTGCCACTCAACCATCCCTTTATCCATAGCAGCAATTTGCCTCCAATGCCACACTGCTCCAATTTGTGCAGCAGTATCAAAAGCTTTTCTAAGATCCAAATATATAATATCAAAATTATTCTTTGCATCCAGTTCCTTTGTGACTATATCTTAGTATCCAATCATACTGGTCAGACAAGACTTCCTCTTAACAAACCCATGCTGTGTCCGAGCTATAACTGAAGTCTTGTCTAGATGACCTTGCAATGCTTCTTTAACTAGTGCCTCGATTAATTTTCCTGGAACAGAAGTTAAACTAACAGGTCTGTAATTACCTGTGTCTCCCTTTGATCCTCCTTTGTGGATTGGGGTCACATTTGCAGTCCATGGGTACCTCTCCTGAGTCCAAGGAAGCTTTCATAATTATGGATAAGGGTTTGCTTACTTATTTTGCTGCCTCCTTTAATATAACTGGGTAGATCCCATCCACCCCAGGTGCCTTCTTTATGTTTAACTTGAACAATTTCTCCACTTTGCTCCCTCTTAGAGTTTGATAAACTTCTGGCATTCCCCTCCTTTAATAACTCCTCATGTGTGAATGAATGTAGATGCAAAATATTCATTCAGTTTATCAGCTACCTGAGCATGATCATCAATAGTCAAACCATCTATATTAAGTGGACCAATCTGATTCATCCCTTTCCTTCTAGAGTTTACATAAGTAAAGAATTCTTTTTCTGTTTTTCTTTGAAAGAAATATAAAAATATAAATTTCATTTAGAAAAGCCATCTTTATGGTTTTGACAAGTTGAATCCTCACAAAATATTATAATAGGAGAAACTGTTATGGGAATTTGGTAATGTGTATTTCTTAATGAATAATAATGGGGGTAATTGATTAGTTTCTAATACAGAGAAATCACTCTCACATTTTCATAATGTTTCAGAAATCAGACATGTTAGAAAAACAAAACAATAAGATTTTTGATCATTTAAATTTAGAATTGTGTTATGTTGAAGTGTCAGGAAAAAGATGTTCATATGAAGAAAATGAGTATGCAAGGTTATGTACAAGTCTTTTAGATGCAGGAGTAAAAGATATGAACAGGCACAATATGGCCCAGGAGGCCCTTATGTCAAACAAACACTCAGCACAACAACAAAAACGATATGTGTTGCAATTAAAGTTTAATTATTGATTATTTTCAGTTAAAAAATGTATATCCAATAATACATTTTGACGATAGTAAACAAAAAAGCTATAGAAGTTTTATTTCAGTGAAAATTAAAAAACAATGAAACTTACTGAATATACTGTTTAATTTTATCTGAAAAGGAAGGAAAGTTATAATTACTGGATAAAAGACAGCCGTTATTTAATTGAAAAAAATAGTTTATAATTAAATGAAAATTCCTGAAGACTATCCCTTTATACCTAATACTGTAAAATGGGATGAAGTATCTATAGATCTTACTATCTCTGAACAGTTGGTTAGGCAATTTAAGGATTATCTGAATTGGAATATTATATTTAAAGAACATGAACACTCAGAAAGTTTTATAGAAGAATTTAATGAAAAGATTGACTGGAATCTAATATCTCAACATCAAGATATCTCTGTAGAGTTTATTAAAGAATGTGCAGATAAATTAAACTGAGAAATTTATTCAGGAATTCAAAGAGAAATTAAACACTTAAAAAGTAACTCAATTTCAAACACTTAGTTTGAAATTGAGTTACTTTATTCTTGAATTTGTTGATGAACTGCATTGCCATTTATAACTAAATATCAACTACTAGACAAATTATACTGGAATAAGTAAAGTACCGATCACTAAGTGAAGAATTCATAAATACACATAAAATGAAAGTAAATTGATAAGATGTTGTTTTAAATCATTCATTAAGCAATGAATTCATAAATGAATATTATAACAGATTAGTTTTATATATGCATGAAATAAAATTTCTTAAAAAAAAAGTGACTATTAAATGGCAGAAATTTTTTAGTAGGAAGGATTTGTAGCTTTGTGTTAACAAAGCTACAAATCCTTCCTACTAAAAAAAAATAACTGACTTGAATAGATTTTGAATATAATGTAAATATATTTAAAACTATTAAAAAAGATAACAGGTATTCGTCCCATAGCAGAAGTATATGATGAAGAAAGAAATTTTTATGCCATAAAATTTTGTATAATATCAATATTAAAAATTTTAATTTAAAAGGTGATTTAAAATTAATTTACTGAGGGTTACACAATAAAACTGAACGTGTATTTGATTTTGATATAGAAAAAGAAATAAATTTATTAAAAGGGAGACTTTTTAGTCATATTTTGCTTAAACCTACATTATTTTTTTAAAAATTATTAATAAGTTTAATTTTTTTGATTTTTGTAGATTATTTTAAGAAAATGGACAATTTTAAGGGAAGAGGGGGGTGTTTTTTGCATTTATAAAAGTGTACATTTGTGCTAGAATTCCCATTTTCTATACCACTCATGCTCCTGTAACACAGCTTGTGTATTTGCTTCTCCACGAGGACCTCCATCTGGCCATATAATCCCTAATACCTTGCTTTCCATGCTGTTGCTGCTATATGTCCTCATAGAAGAAGTGCTTTTACTCTGCCTGTGGCTACTGTTAATTCATTATCCTGTCTATCTACCCAAGCCAGTAGTTTCTAACCCACCTAACATTGCCTCAATAGCATCAGCAAATATTCTTGCACCACTTGTATTTAAATGTATCTCACCTCTATAAAAGCAATCTCTTCTATTAAAAAGCACAGACAATGCCGAAAAAAAAATTCTACCTTATTAGCCTTTGCGCAGTTTCTTTAGGGCTGTATTGAGTGTTAAGACTTTCATCATATTTTGACATTTTTCATCATTTAAGACTTTCATCACTATTGTGTCTAGATAGAATTTCAAACACTTCCCAATTCAATCCTAACTGATGCCTTTTTCTCAGTATTTCCCTGAACTTGTTAAGTAAATGCTCAGAATTCCTGTTCTTAATATCATTGGTATCCACTTTTGTGTTCTTAATGGGTGAATCTACATAATTTTTTGCCCCTAGTAGACAAGCTGTTCTGTTCAACCTATCCTTTTTACAAAATATATTTCCTATACCCTGACAATAGCTACTTTTTGTGTGGGATAAACACATTCTGCCATAGAATGAAGTGATACATAAATAGATGTAAAGCATATTACTCCATAAAAAAAGTAAAGGTAAGTTTTTTATTTATTTTTTGAATTCTGATTTGTTTTTTGATAGTAATTTCATCTTAATGTTGGACAATTGTGTCAACATAAAAGGATTAATATTTAATGGTATTTATGTACAAAGCTTTCAAAACTACACAGAGCCCACTGCTATTGGAAAACTAACTCCCATTTAAAAGGAAAAACATTTGGAAAGCTTACTGCTCAAATGGTTAATACTGTCATGATTCTTCTTTGAATACTTCTGATCAGTTTGCAGTAGTGAGCATCTCATATTTTTTCTGCTTCTCCTTCAGAGTGGACACTGTGCCAAAGTAATTGCACAAATACAATTACTTGGAAAACAAACAAGAGATGGTAGGTACCTGCTGGAAGATTTCAAATATTGTACATACACCTAATTCTGTTTTTACACGATAGATACGTTCCTGAAAAATACTTGTAAAAACAGACATTGTATTTATGGAAGAAAAGAAGATTGGTTCTGGATCTAGAAAATCAGTAAAAATAATTAAAAAAAAAAACACACAAAAATATTCGTTTTAAGCTTATTGTTTTATTTCAACAAAATACACATGTAATAATATGTAATGAAAATGTATTAAAGTAAATTTGTATGCATATGAAATGAAAAAAATTCTTCATGAACAAAAAAAATCTGTTTTACACATAACAAGATTTTATTCATTTTCACTTTCTGATAATAAACGGTGTATATGTTTGCGTACGACTGGAATATCACTGCTATCACTAGAAATGTTGTGGACATCGTCTTCTTCCTCTATCAATGAAATTCTTTCTGTGATCTCTTGAGCAAAATCAGCACGAGTCTCCTCTGGTGCTGATGATTCACCGGTTTTATGAACAAATTCAGTTATTAATTGTTGTGTTCGTGTTTTGGTTAGGCTGTTATATAATTCTCTGTAAGATGCTGTGAACAATGTTGAAAGTTCCCAGCGTGTTCCTCATTAGGATCATGTTTGACAAAATGATTACCTAATTTTCTGGCCAGTTCCAGACCTTCTTTTATTAAATCTGCATTTAGAACAGGATCATTTTCTTCATTATCACTATGTTCTGTGGGATAAGGAGTCCCAAGGACAACCTCTAATATGTCATCTTTGCTTAGGGCTTTGTCGGTTAACAATTCATCAACATCTTCAAACAATAGATCATCGAATCCTTCTCCACCAATTTTGTGTGCCATTGTAATGATGTTGGGAAATTCAGTCGTATTAGGGATGATAGGATAGGATCTTTGCTTTTTACACATTGTGGCCAAATCGCTTTCCAACACGCATTTAAAGTTGCTGGTTTTAATTCAGTTAACGCTAATACAACTTGATTGATACAATCCATAATTGAGAATTTCTTTCATACATCAATGACTGTTAGTGTTTCATCGTTCAGTTTGTCCAAAACATGTTGGAATGTTCGTTTTACGTAGTATGTTTTAATTGTCGCAATTATACCTTGGTCTAGCGGTTGTATCAAAGATGTAGTATTAGGTGGCAGAAATAAAATTTGTATGTTTGAGTGTTTCAAGACAGGATGGCCGGGTGCATTGTCAAGAATCAGAAGAACTTTAAATTCGAGACCTTTAAAATTCATATAACGTCTGACTTCTGGGACGAAACATTTGTTGAACCATTCTGTAAAGATAGCAGTGATCACCCAGGCCTTCTTGTTTGCCATCCAGTGAACAGGCAATTTATTGATATCTACACCTTTCATTGAACGTGGGTTTATGGCTCGATTTACCAGCAGTGGTTTCAACATACCCTGAAGCGTTGGAGGAAAATAATAAGGTCACATGATCCTTAGCTACCTTTAAACCACCAGCAGTTTTCTGCGATTTGGCTAAATACGTTCTGTTCGGCATTTGTTTCCAGAAGAAACCAGTTTCATCTGCATTCCACACTTGATCAGGAGTGTATCCTCCATCTTCAATAATTTTTGCAAGTTCCTGTGGGAATACTTTAGCAGCCGATTCATCTGCAGATGCAGTTTCACCTTTAATTTTTATATTATGAAGAGCATTCCTTTTAAGAAACCCTGTCATCCAACCTGTACTCGCAGAAAATTCATATTTTCTGTTTAACTGAGATAAAGTGCTTGGCTCCTTTTCTTTAATCTGTCTGTAAATTCTTAGTGCTGGTTTGCTTGATGGCATTTCCATCTACTGGTACTCTTTTTTTGTGCCTGATCTTCTATCCATATTACTAGAGCCTTTTCCATTTTTTCCTTGACAATATCTCCTGTATATGATGATGAATTAACACTTACTTTTGTTCCAGAACATACCGACTTCCTAATTGCAGCTTCATTTTTCTTAATAGTTCTTATGGTAGCTTCGTGTACACCAAAATGCTTTCCTACAGACGTAGCCCCTTGTCCAGTTGCAAGATGATCTAAAATTTGAATTTTAAGTTCCAAAGAAATCGCTTTCCTTTTCATTTTGGTAATAGGCGAATTATTTGACATTATATAAGGGCTACTGAAAAATATCTCAGTTATAATTAATAAAAAAAGGTATGAAAAATTTGTAAACTTACAATTTATTGACTATCGGTAAAATTAATAAATTTATATGTGCACAAATTTCACTGAAGATTCTTTCACTTTGAAATAGAGCTTACTACTAAATGTCTTCCGAAGATACAATGCACGAATACCGTAGATGTGCACCAAATTCAATAAAAACATTGATGATTCATAGATACCGAAATGTACACATTGGTAAACAAAAGCACGTGTTTCAAAATGCACACACTAGCTGTTATCCAATCTATTGATGCGTGTAATATAGAAATGATACTAATATGCCACATATAAAAAAATTTTTTCTTAGAATTTAGGCAAAAAAAAAAATTCATAGAAATCGTGTTAAATCAAAATGACTCGCATAAAAAGAGAATGAAATATTTATTTTGAATTTGTGTTAAATCAAATTCGTGTAAAAAAAGTTTGTGCAAAAACAGAATTAGGTGTATATGGATATGTTATAATGACCTTTCTTGAAACAACCTTGAAAATATTATTGTATTATAGTTTTAATGGTACAAGGACTACTTTGCGATATAAATGGTGTCTTATCTAGTATAGGACACCATTTATATGCTATCAGTTAGCAAGCTACGAAACTTTTAATTGTATGGAAACTAATTAGATGTGTGAATATAAGCAAATTTGCTTGAGATAGATAAATAATTCAGAGTGGCATCATCTCTGAGGAAAAGTTTTATTGTCATTTATAGTTATGAACTTGGAGACTTGGAACACTTCTGCAAGGTGATCCGATTGAGGTGTATGGTTTGAGCCTTGAATGGTTTGTGTGTGCTCAATGCTGATGGGATTCTTCTTCTTGCTCGGAATAATCACCTGAGAGGGCATAAACTGAAATTGAGGAAAGACAGTTGTAGGACAGATGTGCGGAAATTTGCCTTTAGCCACCGGGTAGTTGGTTGGGGGAACAGACTTCCATCTTTTGTTGTGGAAGTTGATAGCCTAAATAAATTTAAGGCTGAACTGTACAGGTATTTGGAATGAATGGAGGGGTGAAATCGGAGAGCGGGTTTTTTTTTTTTTTTTTTTTTTTGGCTGATGCTATATAAGCTTGCTTTCTTGCATCGTATGCCTCTACTAATGCTAATGAAGCATAGGAAGATCTTTTATCCTGCTGGTAATGAGGGCCGTTGAGCAGCTTTTGGGACTTAATCTGGAGTATTACTGGCTTGATTTGCTGTTTTGATTGCTTCTGTTGTGAAGCAGAAACCATGCCCAGTCAGAAAATGATATATTCACAGGAATTGACAGATCAGTTTTCACACGTGCTGATTCTTGTTGCATATGTATACATTTTTTAAAATTTGGTAAGTTTTTTTGTTTTTTTTTCTTCCTAGCATGCCAGCCACTTCTCACATGTTTTTGAGCAGTACAGTGACCACTCTCAAAGAGTCAATATATTACAGATTGAGTGGAACATTTGGGCCACAGTTGGGACAGCTAGGTATTCTTCACCAAGCTGTTTGAGAATACCCATATTTCTGACATTTATAGCATCTTAGCTGATTAGGCATATACAGATGGAAAAAATTTAAATAACCTGCTGTTACAGCTTTTAGAATTATTTTGTGTCGGAATCATATGATATCTGTTTCTAACTAGCATTCATTTTGCTTTCTCAACCTTTTGCCCTTGTAAGTCTTGAACAATTTCCTCCTTACTTATTAAGCGAGGAATTAAAAAAATTAAAATAATAAAAAAAAATGCTCTCCTTTTTGTGCACTCTCTATTTAGGGTTTTTAAATAAGTAGAGCTACTTTAAAAAATTATAACTGACAGAAAAAACAAGCATAACTGTAACGTACACACTCCTCAAAGTATTAAGATCAGTGGTTAGTGTACATTAATTTCCTAAGTAAACATTGGTTTTACTTTCAAAATACTTTTCACAATAATGTATATGTCCATGTTTTCATTTCTTAAAACAACTTGCATCGTGCTTAATATGTTGGATACAAATTCACTTGTATTAAGACAGAATCTTATAAAAAAACTTGCATAAATTAATGATTTTTAAATTTGTATTGTTTAGACCATTTGACAAAAAGGACAGTATAAAAAGTACAGTAGAAACTTCAGAGCATACCACACAACCACTCATCTGGACTAATAGTAGCACATGTCATACAGAAAGGAATAAACCTGTGGAGCTAAGAGTGATGATTGATCATCCTGAGAAAAGGCTGCCAACTATTTACAGCAAAGTTGGTAAGATTTTGAAATGTGCTTATAAAAAAATTATTTAAAATTTTCATGTGTGTTAAAAAATGTTTTATACAGTATGATGAAATTTTCATTTGTAGTAAATGCTGGCTTGGAATATTATGAAAAATTACAGCTCCCGACAGAATGGGGAAAACAGATATGTACACTTAGATCGACATGTTTGTTTTTAACAAGACTTCATTTTGTTTGCTCCTTTTTATAGTGGATTTTTTTTTTTTTTTTTTAATGTGGAATTTCAAATAGGCAATTTGTACAGTGATTCAGTTTTAATTGTTAAAGGGCATGAGCCACAAAGGAATTTATGAAGAACGTTGGATGCATAGATTGAAGGTTGCTGCTCAAGAAAGCAGTGAAAGAACCCAAGTCTCAAAGAATGGGGGGGGGGGAGTTAATCCAAAATTTTTTGCAGTAGTTATGGTAACCATTTATAGTAGTTTTACTGTAAAGAACCTGATGTAACTTTGCTATAGGGACCAATGTAATAATATCACTTGAAGATGTATGAAAAAAGAAAATACTAAACAACCTAACAAATACATCAAGTTCCCCTTTAACCCAGCAGTGGCTGTGCAGAGCCTGTCAGGCTTGCTTTAATTTTTATTTGGGTTTTTGTGGTGCATCAGCAACTAATACCAAAACCAAGTCACATAAAACAAGGAAAGGTTCCAGCAACCTAAAATGATAGGTTGCTACATCTAATGGAATCTATAGTGTATATAGAGGTAAAAATATACAAACAGATATAAAATATAAGTATATTTTAAATAAAATTAAACAGGATTATGGATTTTAGATAACTAAAAACATCAGAAATGTGGTCATTCATATATAAAATTTAACCGAGCATATAAGGCTCTGTCAGATGACAAAAACCAGTAAAAGATAAAAGACATTCAGGTCTATAATATGATGAACAGTTAAAATAGTGTCACAGTTCTCACACATAGGTCAACAGCCCTGGAAAAAATGAATGGGTGAGATGACTGTCCTCTGTGGAGGCAAGCAAGAACAACTTCTTCCTCTCTATGGTTCCTGCAGAGACTAGACTGCCAGAGTTTGATTAAAGGTTTCACTTGATGTAGCTGTTTTTCACCTGTCCATGCCAAGAATGTTACCATTGGGAATATAACTTGTTATGTATAAGTGCCTCTAGTCCATATAGGGGACTGGCAGGCTGTGAGTGTTCAGGGATTGTGCTGATTGTGCAGAAACAGTCTTTCTGCACTCTCTTTCAGAAGTTAAACATTCTGAAATAGTGTAAAATCTGCTAAACCCAGGACAGGACTGGATGAAAATTATATTTCATTGCTACATTTGGAATACTGTGTCCAAGGATGGAGACCTAATCTAAAATAAGACATTTAGCTTCATTCATTTAGCTTCAAGTTGCCTCGACAGGTAGTTCAAACCAACAATTTGAAGAAATTCTAAGTCAACTTGATAGTTACCTACATAAGGAGGGAAGCACATAATTTGTCCATTTTCTTAATCTACTCTTTTTTTTTTTGCCCAGTGTAGAAAAGCTTGTGGCTAATACTAAAGACTAATACATTTAAAGCGTTAGTATATATTATGCACCTTTGGAAATTGTGGTTTCTAATATGGTCCAAGGCAACTTTATAGCGTACAACTCCGGCATGTATACGCTGCATTCATCAAGAATATTCTCAGATATTGTATTACCTGGAAAGATGACAGCAGATCCACGTATTTAGAGCCATCTGTGAAGATAGCTCTAAATACGTTAGAGTGTTCAGCTTGATGGGAAGCATAGAATGGAGTCCATGCCTTTCCACAGCTTCCAGTGGAGAAGTTGCAAAATGGTAGACGAGTGTGCCAGAGTGGAATCGGTTGTCTTTATGACTCAGCAACACTGTTTTTACTGTGACATTAAGCTCTCTGAGCAGCTCTTGGACGCAAATACCAACAGGACAGTTGGCAGTCTGATAGGAGTTACACAGATTTTCCCATCCTCGTTCAAAATGGATGTCCACACGAGATGGTCTGGAAGGGATTTCAATTTAAAGATGTACCATAAAGACAACTACTTGCATCTAAGCAACAGAGGCAGTTCAGTTGCTTCAATATACAGACTCTGAATAAGAGATGATCTGATGGTGTCTGCCACTGCAAAATGCTATTCCTGGCTGAGGTATAAACTTGAGATCTGTAATCTAGTATGGACCAGACTAGTGTATTCTGAAAGAGAAATTTGTGAGGAGATAGCATGTAAGAGGTTTATAGTCCTCAAGACCTTTTGAAAGTATTTTTGATGGCTATTTTTCATATTTTTGCTTGAGTGCCAGAAACTCTGGGGGATAAGATGTTTCAGCAGACACTTTAGCAATTGTAGATCCATTATGTTCAAGGATTGATGAAGGATGCAATGCATATTTACCATTTCTTTTTCCAGACAATCCCAGAATTGGTTGACTGGGTCATAGAAGAAGTGAAGTGGATCCGAGATTCCCCTTTGGCTTTGATGTATAACATAACATTCATTATAGGCTATGAGATTATCTGTGGTGGGATATTTCCGAAATAATATCCCACATGCTTTATTCTGTGTATTTCTTGCTGCTATGCATTCTCCATGGTTTCAGAAATGGTGGAAACCAAGTCAATGTTTTTGGAATTGGAATCACTCCTCCTTGGAGAGTAAGTTCTGTGATGCAGTCAGTCAGCCTGATTAATCTTCCATCATAGTATCCTCGATGGTTGACATGGTCCCCCATTGTTCAGGGTGGATGTCACAAGAAAGTGATCACTTCCATAAAAGTTTTCTTCAATCACCCATATACACATGGGGGGGAGAGAAGGGAAGCATACCGAAAGATCAATGGCTGTAAATGTACAGCTAGGCATGGGGAAGAATGCATTGGAGCCCACATTTAGAAGGGTGAGATCATTGCTTTCAAGTATATGCTCAATAATATGACCCCCCCCCCCTTTCCATTGATATCTGCAATACTCCACAGAGTGTTATGTCCATTAAAATCTCCTAATAATAAAAATAGGGAAGGCAATTACTTAACAGCTCATCAAGGTTTGTCTGTGAAATGCCATTCCTAGGTAGAAAATAAACAGACCAAATAGTGAGGAGGAACCCTACTGTAATTCAAATTGCTGTTGCCTCTATGTTCTTGGTTAGTGACATAGGTTAAAATGGCTTATGGTTACCCACAAGGATTGTGACATGGGCTGGCCCATCCTTGACTCTGTCCTTTCAGAGTCAAGGATAGACTGTTACAGAAAGGTAGATCCTCATTTGCATACATCTTCTGTATGCAAAAGCAGGTTGGATTATGTTTATGGAGCAGGGCCTTGATGTCATCAATATTTTTACAGAATCCACAGCAATTCCATTTGTAAAAATTCTAATATGACCATTATTTAGGTTTGCTAGATCCATCTGTGAGCTCTCAAGGGCTGAGGGCTTTGCTTTCTTGGTTTATCCTTCTTTGGGAAGAAAGGAGATTGGCCTGTGTCCATTACTTCTTCCCTAAAGGGTTCCAGAACTGTCATCTGGTACCTGCTTTACTTCAATATCAATTTGATCTTGTGTTCCTTATGCTTTTCAGCTTTCCTTTGGTATTGGTGGAGCTCTAGGAGGTATTAATATTGGAATGGCAGCTGTGTTTTTTGGAACCTCAATAAACAGCATGCAATTGGGGTGAATTACTCTTTCTGTGGAATATTTCTGTTTTTATTCCAGTCATATGCATCTATGTGACTTTATCAGCACACATAGGTTTGTTGTTATTTATTACCTTGACTACTTTCCTTGCTTATTAATAGGATATGTTTGGCTCTACCTTCAGTTTTTATTTCTTTCTCCTCGATCCACCACTCACATGCTCCTAAGTACACAGGGTGTTCTTGTGCAGTTAATGCACATAGGTTTTGGAGCTGAATATCCCATGATTTTTTCATCCTTTGCACTGCATCAAGCATGTGCAAGTGTACCACGACAGTCTTTTTGATATATAATATCGGTGTAAAAACACCGTAGACAACTCTTAAAGGAAAAACTACGATAGTAGTGTAAAAGGCATCATTTCAACTGTATCTCATATTGTGTGCTCATCCTTCACAACAAGTTACCACATATTGCACTACCTCAAATAAGTAACACTTCACTATTAGAGAAGGCTAATGTTACTTATTCTCAGTGGGCACCACCACCACCCAGATGGCACCGTTTCAAGGCTTATTGGCCTTTCATCGGTGGGTGGGCAGGCACCCTGGTATTGCAAACATGACAACCCAGTTGTAAAGATAATCCCACAGTATGAGAGATGCCCAAAAGGTGTACACGATAATGTTTAAGTAAGACAATGCAACTAGGCATAATATTTTTAAGAGTTATAATTATCTATATAATATCAGTGTAAAAACACCATAGACAACTGTTAAAGGAAAAACTACGATAGTAATGTGCCAGAAGTTTATCAAACTCTACAACAGGGAGCTAAGTGATTTTGTAATAACTGACAGCAAAGTGGAGAAGAAATTTTTGAAGTTAAATATAACAAAGGCACCTGGGGGGTGGATGGAATCTATCCAGTTATATTACAGGAGGCAGCAAAGGAAGTAAGCAGACCCTTAGCCATAATTATGAGAGCTTCCTTGGACTGAAGGTGTGCAAATGTATGACCAATTTACAAAGGGGGTTCAAAAGGTTAGACCTGTTACTTAAACTAACAGGTCTAACTATACACCTGTTAGTTTAACTTGTGTGTTCCGGGGAAAATAATGGAGTCACTGGTTAAAGAAGCATTGCAGGATCATCTAGACAAGGCTGCAGTAATAGTTAAGACAAAGCATAAGTTTGTTAAATGGAGGTCTTGTCTGACCAATTTGATTGGATACTATGATGTGGTCACAAAGGAACTGAATGTCAAAAATAATTTTCATATCATATACTTGGATTTCAGGAAAGCTTTTGATACTGTTGCACATGGAAGACTGCTATACAAATTGGATAAGTATGGCATTAAGGGTAAGTTGCTACAATGGATAAAGGGATGGTTGAGTGGGAGACGACAGAGAGTGGTAATCAATGGACACTACTCTTCGTGGACAAATGTTATTAGTGGAGAAGTCCCCAGGGTTCAGTGCCGGACCCATTGTTGTTTCGTGTGTTCATCAATGATATTGATGAAGGTATATCAGGATTAATGTTGAAGTTTGCAGATGATACAATGGTTGGCAGGGTTGTTAATGACAGTAAAGACAGTATGCTCCTCCAACTGGATCTAGATAAATTGGGAAAATGGGCTGAGAAGTGGCAACTGAAGTTTAACATTGACAAATGCAAAGTACTGCATATGGGTAGCAATAAACGAAGAGAAACATACCAACTGTGGTACTACAGTCGGAGAACTGGAAAGTGAAAAAGACCTGGAGGTAATTGTGCAGTCAAATATGAAGTTTGCTGAGCAGTGCAGATGGGCTGCCAGGGCAGGTCATGGAGTCTTGTCAATGGTATATAGGAATTTTGCTAGCAGGGACAGGGAGGTGATTATCCCGTTATACAAGGCAATGGTCAGGCCATACCTAGATTACTGTGTACAGGTCTTGAGGTCTCATTTTAGGAAGGATGTAGAGTTGCTAGAACAAGTACAAAGAAGGGCAACAAGATTGGTAAGGGGAACAATAGGGTGCTCTTACCAAGAAAGGCTTAAGTTTTGCAAAAATGCAGTGCCTGTAGAGTAGGCACCTGTGAGGTGATCTGATTGAGGTGTATAAGGCCTTGAATGGGTTGAGCAAGCTGAATGCTGATGGGATTCTTCCTCTTGCTCAGATTAAGAACCTGAGGGGACATAGATTCAAATTGAGGAAAGATAGTTGTAGAATAGATGTGTGGAAATTTGCCTTTAGCCAGCGGTTGTTGATTGGTGGAACAGACTTCCATCTTTGTGGAAGTTGATAGCCTAAATAAATTTAAAGCTGAGCTGGACAGACATTTGGAACGAATGGAGGCATGAAATGGGAGGTTTTTTTTGAGCTAATTTCTTGCATCATATGCCTATGCTAATGCATCATTTCACCTGTATCTCATATTGTGCTCATCCTTCAAAAGTTGAAAGGCATCCTTTTTAATTATATCTCATAGTGTGGCTACCTTCACAACGAGATACCAGGCATTGCACTACCTTGAATAAGTAACACTTCACTAATAGAGAAGACCAACGTTGCTTTTTCTCAGTGGGCACCACCACCCAGAAGACACTGTTTCAAGGCTTGTTGGCCTTTCATCGGTGACAACCCAGTTGTGAAGATAATCCCACAATATGAGAGATGCCAAAAGGTGTACATGATAATGTTTAAATAAGACTAAATGCAACTAAGCATAATATTTTTAAGCGTTATAATTATCTATATAATATTGGTGTAATTAAAAACAGACAAACACAGACAACTCTTAAAGGAAAAACTGCGATTGTAGCGTAAAAGGCATCTTTTCAACTGTATTTCATATTGTGCTCATCTTTCACAACTACTTGCCATGTATTGCATTACCTCGAATTAATAACACTTCACTAATAGAGAAGACTAATGTTACTTATTCTTAGTGGGTGTCTGGGTGGTGGTGCCCAGTGAGTTGTCAATGGTTTTTTTACACCATTATTATATAGATAATTATAACTCTTAAAAATATTATGCTTAGTTGCATTTAGTTTTATTTAAACATTATCATGTACACCTTTTGGCATCTCTCATATTGTGCGATTATCTTCACAACTGGGTTGTCATGTTTTCAATACCAGGGTGCCTGCACACCCACCGATGAAAGGCCAACATGCCTTGAAATGGTGCTGTCTGGGTGGTGGTTCCCACTGAGAATAAGTAACAGTCTTCTCTATTAGTGAAGTATTACTTATTCAAAGTAATGTACTACATGGTAACTCATTGTGAAGGATGAGCACAATATGAGATACAGTTGAAATGATGCCTTTTACACTACTATCGTAGTTTTCCCTTTAAGACTTGTTTATGGTAAACTCTTAAAAATATTATGCCTAGTTGCATTTAATCTTACTTATTTTTTTATATGTAAAGCAGCATACTTGGCAGTGCATGTACCCAGCTTTGATATAATTAGATGCTGGTGAGCTGAAGGTAAGGATGAGGATACTAGATTTCCATCCCTATGCATAAATATTCCTTTTACAGCTATCAGTCCTTGTGGCTAAAGTCTTGGTAGATTTCTTCTTCTGATGTTTCAAGAAGATCCCACCACAAGGTGAACTGAGTGTCTTATGGGGCTATTGTAATTGGAATTCCCCCAATAGAGATGGCTCTGAGAAGCTGCTCTGACTGCTTATAATTTTTTGTTTCTATTAGAATGTCACCAGAACTTGCACTTCCCTTGCACAGATTTAGGGAAGCCTGCTAACCCTTCCTATCCCTTTTGGATGAAGAAAGGTGACATCTTTCCTATGGCTTTTCATTATTGGGAATTGTGGTGTAGGTATTTCTTTTATCCCGGGTGTTTATGCTGTAGAATTATTATCACCATCATGTTCTGGTATGGACTGCATTGGGGTCTCAGAAGAAGAGTTTGGATTATCAAGATTCGTTGCACTTTTTATTTTGATTCAGTGTCTGGGCTCCCCACTACCTGGCAAGTAAGAAATGTGTTTGGGAGTGGAATGCTATGGCTACCACTAGCCTGAATCCTGTCCCTCAGACTGAGGGTAGGAGAATGGCATTAACATAATTAATCTTGGTTGAGTCATCTCAGAATTGCCTGTTTTGTTGAAGTGGGGGGGGGGGGAACATGGTGGTTTGCAGCTGGGTCTCTCAACTACTGGGATCCTCCTTTCCAAGTTTCCACAGGTCAGGGCACATGGCAAACAAGCTGCATTTCTATGGTGGTGATAGCCTGGAACCTAGACTGTGGGTGTTGAATCCCAGTGATGCTAATATGGAGGAACAGCAATGTAACTTGGAGTTTCCCAAGTCAAATGGCAGTTCAAATGACATTTTACAGTTTTCACAAAGTAACTGCATGAAAGAGCCTGAGAGATGCAACATGACCCCTTTTTTCAACTTTCAGTAGTGCATGGAACTCATAAGTGCCACTTCCATTTTTCAATACATTGAATGGCTACCATCGTAGTTCATCTATTCCCAAGAAGTAACAACAAACAAAACTGTATGAAAAAGAAAAGTAGTATTATGATGTTTCAGTTTAAGGAAATGCACCAGTCACATTTTCTAACTTTCTAAAAATAAAGCATAGAATTAAGTGAGGAATATTTTCGAGCATTCCCCAAATAATTAGCTGAAAACTAGGGATTGAAAACACAGGCTGTTCCTTCCCTGCAATCTACTTTGTGATTGTTTCCATGAAGAGTTTCGGATATTAATAAATAAAAGGCCTCCAGTTTTTCAGTGTGTTTCCTTTTATTTATAAAACTGCTGAACCTTTTTATAGGATAAGTTAGATTTTAATTACACACACACACACAATATATGCAGCAGCACAGAAAGCAAGCTACCAATGATTTCAAAGCCTGCTGTGGGCCATCATGGAACAAAGAAATACATAGGCTGTGTTAGGGTAACTAAGAGTAAGAACAGGTGCATATACAGGGTGTCTCAAAAATACACAGCATAACTTCAGGAATGAGTTCCTCGTATGTGGACAATAAAAATATTTTATATCAACATAGTTCCGGAAATGCTTCGTTCCCGAGTTATTAACCAGAATGTCTTATCTCCCGCAGGTGATGAAGGAAATCACCTGCGGGAGATAAGACATTCTGCGTGTGCTGATTCCAGGAGTGGTACGCACAACATCCAAAATCTCCTCCTCTACTTCAGGAGTCATAGATCTTGGTCATCCTCTGTCGGCAGCACGAGGTGTAAAGGTCCCATGTTCACAAAGGCAGTGATGGATACCTTCAAACGTTTTCCTATCTGGGAACCTTTCGTGGTACAAATGACAAGCCTCCAGAGCATTGCCGTCCGCCAAACCGTACATAAAATGCATATCCACTTGCTCCTGATTTGAGTACATGGTCAGAATGGAAAACCACCAGATTCTGTTAGTACCTTGTGATGAAGGAAATCACTTGCGGGAGATAAGACATTCCTGTTAATAACTCGGGAACCAAGCATTTTCGGAACTATGTTGATACAAAATATTTTTATTGTCTACATATAAGGAACTCATTTCTGAAGTTATGCCGTGTATTTTTGAGACACCCTGTATACTTGCATGTAACCAATGCTAAGAGCATACGTTGTTGTTGGAGGTTTTATGGCAGCTAAAGGTCATTATGCACCAAACAATGGTAGGAGTTACCAGGTGTCATTAAAAGTGAGATGTGTATTTCTTTCGTGGGATTTAAACACTATATTCTGTCGTAGCATTTTATCTTTTTTTAGAAAAGTGAAAACTGCATCAATGTCAGACCCGTCATCTAAAATTTGTTGCAAAGTAGGTATGATTTGGGCTGATGACTTGATAAGAAGGTGGTGCTAAGAGCATAGTAAATATATTTGAAGTGCTGGTCAAGTCATGAAATGCAGAGATGTGGGGTCAATCAGATATAAGAGATGCAGAATTTGAATATGGGGAGTACAATGTATACAGAAAAGACAGATGGACAGGAGGTAGGGGAGGGGTTATGCTCTTAGGAAGCACATAAAATCTAAGGCAGTGCAATATTGAGCCAGTTTAGTATGACATAATCACTGGGAAAACAAAAATGAAAGTAGAAGTGTGTTGTCAGCCTAATGACTATGATGAGTACAATGTTCTTGTTTATACTCTGGCACGACCACCGGGTCAGTGGAGTTTACAATAAATCATTAATACAAATGTTACTCGTATTTAGCAGTCACAAGCTTGAACCCCGGTCCATTTGGTGAGTGCGTGCTACTGCTGACTACTCAGCTACGTTAATGAACAATTACAGAGAAATAGAGTGGGCCAGTAAATCAGAATGTCTTATAATAGGCATTTTTAACTTTTCAAATATTGGCTGGAAATTGTGGTTTGGTCAGTCACACACTGTTGAGAATTTTGTGGATTTATTGGATGACTGTTTTCTGCAACAGCACGTTAGAGAGACAACACTCTTGATCTGATTATCAGCAGTGATTCTTCATGCATTAAGAATTTGCAGGTAAAAGAACCACTAGGTGACAATGATCACAGTGCACTGATGTGGGATTTACTTAAAGATGTAACTACCATTAAGGGTAAAAGGAAAGGTTTTTGCTTTCATAAAGGAGGCTACAGTAGTTTCAGACAGTTTTTAAATTCTATATATTGGGACCAACTAATGACATTGATAAAAACAAATTATAAAGGGACACATTCAGAGAAACAATCGTAGAAGCTACTAGGCTTTTCATATCAACTAAGAAATACTGTTCAAAGCTTAGACCTAGATGGATGTCACATGAACTGATGAGAAGAAAATGATGTGGCAGAGAAGAAAAGTGCATGGGATGCATATAAATTATCAGGTGATACATGATACAGAAGCCTATGGCAGATATCAGTGACAGTAATCAGAGTAAGCTTTTTGTAAACACAAAGGAGGTTAGACAAGCTAAGGCAGATTATGAGAAATCTTTGCAAAGAAAAACAGCAAACATTTCTTTAATTATGTAAACACTAGAAAGAATGGAAATGAATCACATTGGCCCACTTGATATCAATGGTTTAACTGTTGATGACCTTGCTCAGGGTACTGAAAAATTGAATAGGTATTTTGAATCTACATTCACACATGAGGAATTCTTTAGGTAAGTGGATGCCAGAAGTTTATCAAACTGTAACAGGGAACTAAATGATATGGTAATAACAAAAAGGAAAGTAGAAGAGAAATTATTAAAGTTAAACATAAAAACCACCCTGCCAACCTGTATATCATTCACAAATTTAGACAATAAGCCTGGTATATTCCTTGCATCACATGCCTTCATTACTACTACTACTTCTGCTACCATAAAAAAAAGGCACATGGGGTGGATTGGGATCTATCCAATTATATTAAGGGAGGCAGCAAAGGAGGTAAAGCAACACCTTAGCCATAATTATGAGGACATCTTTTGGTTCAGGAGAAGTCTCTGTGGACTGCAGATGTGCGAATTTATCCCCATTTCACAAAGCGAAATCAAAGAGTGACTTGAGTAATTATAGATTTGTTAGCTTAACTTCCAGGGAAAATAATGTAATCACTGGCTAAATTAAGTAATGCAGGACACCATCTAGACAGGAGAGCTGGTATACTTCAATCACAGCATGGGTTCGTTAAGAGGAGAAATTGTCTAGCCAATTTAATTAGATACTATGATGCAATAACAAAGGAACTAGATAAAAAAAAATCATTTTGAAAGGAAAGCTTTTGATACCATTGCAAATAAAAGACTGCTGACAAATTGAAGCATTGTGAAATTAAGGGCAAGTTACTGCTATGGATAAAGAGGTGATTGAGTGGGAGAAGGCAGAGCGGTTATTAATGGACACTGCTCTTCGTGGACTAATGTTATTAGTTTAGTCCCTCAGGGTTCAGTATTGGGTCCATTGTTGTTTTCTGTATTTATAAATAATATTGATGATGGTATATCAGGCTTAACAGGCAGATGATATAAAGGTTGGCAGGGTTGTTAAGGACACTACTGACAGTATGCTGCTGCAACAGGATCTGGAAAGGTTGAGCAGATGGGCTGAGAGGTGGCAAATGAAGTTTAACATTGACAAATGTAAGGTACTACATATGGGAAGAAGTAATCCCAGAGCAACGTATCAACTTGGGGGTAATTGTGCTGGCAGATATGAAGTTTTCTGAGCAGTGCAGACGGTCTGCAAGAGTGGGGATATAAGGTATCTTATGGTGTCTTGTCAATGATATACATTAATTTTTCTAGCAGGATAAGGAGGTGATTATCCCCTTGTACAAGGCGCTGGTCAGGCCACACTTTGAGTACTGCATACAGGTCTGGAGGCCTCAATTTAAGAAGGATGTAAAGCTGTTGGAATGAGTACAGAGAAGGCCAACAAGATTAGTGAATGGAACAAAGGGTTGCTCTTATGAAGAAAGGCTAAAGTTTTGCAGATTATAGTGTTTAGAGACTAGGCACCTGCGAGGTGATCTGATAGAGGTGTATAAAGCCTTGAATGGTTTGAGCATGCTCAATGCTGATGGGATTTTTCCTCTTGCTCAGAATCATCACCTGCGAGGGCATAAATTCAAATTGAGGAAAGGCAGTTATAGGATAGATGTGCGGAAGTTTGCCTTTAGCCAGCGGGTAGTTGATTGGTTGAACAGACTTTCATCTTTTGTTATGGAAGTTGGTAGCCTAAATAAATTTAAGGCTGAGCTGGTCAGGTATTTGGAACGAACGGAGAGGTGAAATTGGAGCTTTTTTTTTTTTTGGCTGATGCTGCATAAGCTTGTTTTCTCGCACTATATGCCTCTACTAATGCTAATTAAAGGAAGAAATTGTACAGTAAAAACTGATATATATTTCATAGCCTTGGTTATTATAGTTGACTTCATTGGTGCCGATCCCTTCACCGTTTCTCATATTCTGTCTTTCTCTTTTATTATCTTTATTATTGTGTTCACTGTTGTCACTGACAAATCTAAATTCTGCGTGGTACTTGTTCATCTTTGACTATTTTCAAACATCTTTATTTTAATTTTCTGATCATCCGAATCGATCGCTTTCATTTTTTTTTTTATTTTGATAGATTTACTACTACCCCTGTCACTTCTTTTAGTCGGCACCATGAAAACCGTTAAAATGAAATTTTCTGTAAAGAACTTCACAGGGTTAAGGAAAAAACTCTCTATTATCACCCCATGCAAGCTCACTGCCATAAAACAATTTGCACTTTCTGGGCTTTTCTGTTAGGGCAATTCATTATAAACGGGTAGTAAACTCAATCGTATTGCATTTGCGATAATACGGGTAACTGGAATTCTGTGGGTTTTTACATTATTATGGTGAAATGTGTGTCCCCTTCGCTGAAATCTTCAGTCGTATAAAAAAAAAAACCTAAATAAATTTTAAGGATCTTCTCTTCATTCCTATTTTTAAGCTTGTTATTCCGTATCTTGCTTGTGCAATTTGTACGTGCCGTGATCGTCATTATTGATTACTTATAATTATTATTCTGTTTTAAATTTTACAATCCAAAAAAAAAAAAAAATTAACGTAAGTCTGGGATGTATCAACATATATTTTGCAAGAATATATACTGATGCTATCGAGGCAGTGTTAGGTGGGTTGGAAAACTGCTAGCTTGGGGCGGATACAAAGATGTTGTTGTTGTTATTTGGTTTTTAGGAGCATTAGCAACTAAGGCCATATTGCTCCGGGATATGCGGTGGTCATTCCCTGACCTTTCCGCATCCTCTATATTTGGTGGTGACGGGCTTGAACCCCGGTCTAATCAAGAAGCGTGTGCTACGCACTGCTGCTCCTTCCCACCTGGCTACGGAGGCGCCTCGGATACAAAGACTAATAGATTAACAGTAGCCACAGGCAGAGGTGAAAGTGATTCTTGCACTGCTTCTATTCGAATGAGCAGAAGCCTGAAAAACAGGATGCAGGATATTTCAGAGACTGCTGGGAGTCATTGCGGTACAAATAAACACATGGGTTGTGTTAGGGTAGCTAAGAATAGAAACAGGTGCATGTGTACTTGCGTGTACACCAATGCTAGGAGTTCAGTAAATAAATTTGATGAATTTGAGGTATTGCTCAAAACATCAAAGGCAGATATTGTTGGGATTTCAGAGACATGGTGTCACACATATATAAGGAATGCAGAACTGGAATTTGGGGTTATGCTATTAGTTAAGAAACATACAAAATCCAAGGAAGTGAAGCCAGTTGACATCGCTGAACAATGCAGTGTCGAGTCAGTTTGGTGTGATGTAAGCATTGGGAGATCAAAATTGAGAGTACGAGTGTGCTATAGGCCTAATGACTCTGATGAGTATAATAAGAAACTGTACAGGGAAATAGAGTGGGCCAGTACATCAGAGAGTCTTATAATGGGAGATGTTAATTTCCCAGATATTGACTGGAATTTGGGGGCTGGTCACTCACACACTAGCAAAGCTTTTTGGATTTATTGGATGATTGTTTTCTACGCCAGCATGTTCGGGAGGCAACTAGAGGGAGTAATACTCTTGATTTGATTATCAGTAGTGATTCTTCATGCATTAAGAATCTGCAGATAAAGGAACCACTAGGTGGCAGTGATCACAGTGTACTGAGGTGGGATTTACTCAAAGAGGTAACTACCATTAGGGGTAAAGGGAAGGGTTATTGCTTTCGTAAAGGCGACTACGATGGACTGAGACAGTATTTAAATTCTATACAGTGGGACCAACTGATGTTGTTACCAACAGCAAATTCAAAATGGGAAGCATTCAAAGAACTTACCTTAGAAGCTACTAGGCTTTACATACCAACTAAGAAATATTGTTCAAGGTTTAGGCCTAAATGGATGTCAGATGAACTAATGAGACATATGGCAGAGAATAAAAATTCATGGGATACATACAAATTAATACGTGACACAGAAGCCTATGATAGATACAAGTTGATCTGTAACCAAGTTACAAATGAGGTTAGGCAGGTGAAGGCAGATTACGAGAAATCTTTGGCAAGGGATGCAAAGAAAAACAGCAAAGAGTTCTTTACTTATGTAAACTCTAGAAGGAAGGGGATGAATCAGATTGGTCCACTTGATATCGATGGGTCAACTGTTGATGATCCTGCTCAGGTAGCTAACAAAGTAAATGAATATTTTGCATCGACATTCACACACAAGGAGTTATTCAGCGAGGGGAATGCCAGAGGTGTATTCAACTCTGGCAGTAAGCTAGAGAATCTTGTAATAACTGAGAGTAAAGTGGAGGAGAAATTGTTGAAGATAAACACAAGAAAGGCACCTGGGGTGGATGGGATCTATTCAGTTATATTAAAGGAGGCAGCAAAGGAAGTAAGCAAACCCTTAGCCATAATTATGAGAGCTTCCTTGGACTCAGGGGAGGTACCCACAGACTGGAGTTGTGCAAATGTGACCCCAATTCACAAAGGAGGATTAAAGGCTGACACAAATAATTATAGACCTGTGAGTTTAACTTCCGTTCCAGGAAAATTAATGGAGGCACTGGTTAAAGAAGCACTGCAGGATCATCTAGACAAGACTTCAGTTATAGCTCGGACACAGCATGGTTTTGTTAAGGGGAAGTCTTGCCTGACCAATTTGATTGGATACTATGATGCAGTCACAAAATAACTGGATGCAGGGAATAACTTTGATATTATATACTTGGATATTAGAAAGGCTTTTGATACTGTTGCATAAATTGGAGCAGTGTGGCATTGGAGGCAAATTGCTGCTATGGATAAAGGGGTAGTTGAGGGGGAGAAGACAGAGAGTGGTAATCAATGTACACTGCTCATCGTGGACTAATGTTATTAGTGGAGTCCCTCAGGGTTCAGTGTTGGGTCCATTATTGTTTTCTGTATTTATAAATGATATTGATGATGGTATATCAAGCTTAATGTCCAAGTTTGCAGACAACACGAAGGTTTGCAGGGTTGTCAAGGACACTACTGACACTATGCTGCTGCAACAGGATCTGGAAAGGTTGAGCAGATCGGCTGAGAGGTGGCAAATGAAGTTTAACATTGACAAATGTAAAGTACTACATATGGGAAACAGCAACCCTAGAGCAACGTATCAACTCTGTGGTACTACACTGACAGTGGTAGAGAATGAAAGGGACCTGGGGGTGGTTGTGCAGGCAGATACGATGTTCTCTGAGCAGTGCAGATGGGCTGCAACAGTAGCTCATGGTGTATTCTCAATGATATAATGGAACTTTTCTAGCAGGGATAAAAGGAGGTGATTATTCCCTTGTATAAGGCAATGGTCACGTCACACCTAGAGTACTGTATACAGGTCTGGATGCCTCATTTCAAGAAGGATGTAGAGCTGCTGGAACGAGTACAGAGAAGGGCAACAAGATTAGTGAATGGAAGAAAGGGGTGCTCTTACGAAGAAAGGCTTAAGTTTTGGAAATTACAGTGTCTGGAGACTAGGCACCAGCGAGGTGATCTGATAGAGGTGTATAAAGCCTTGAATGGTTTGAGCATGCTCAATGCTGATGGGATCCTTCCTCTTGCTCAGAATAATCACCTGAGATGGCATAAATTCAAATTGTGGTAAGACAGATGTAGGATAGACGTGCCGAAATTTGCCTTTAGCCAGTGGGTGGTTGGTTGGTGGAACAGACTTCCATCCCTTGTTGTGGAAGTTGATAGGCTAAATAAGTTTAAGGCTCAGGTGGACAGGTATTTCGAACGAACAGAGGGGTGAAGTGGTTTTTTTTTTTTTTTTTTTGGATGATGCTGCATAAGCTTGCTTTCTTACATCAAATGCCTCTACTAATGCTAATATCCAATAATATTCAGCAACCTATGTGAAAAATATGATGATAGATAAAAAAACTTACCACCCACTACATGCATGTCCAATATGATGCTTCCCTTTTTTTTTTTTTTATGTTGATTTTAAATCTAATAGCTTCCCTTTATTTTTTACATTGTTGTATATGGTTTCTTCATCAACATTATAATGGTTGTTTAGAGATTTAACGGATGCATCATTTTCAAGTTTTTGTTTAATTGAAAGCGCAACTCGTTTGCATTTACCCATAATTTTCGGAATTTCTAAACAAAAAAAAAAAAAAAAAATTTTTTTTTTCGTTATCCTTGACATAAATAATGAAATAAAATTTTTCCATTTGCGGTGCGACGGAAAACAAACTAAATATTTGTTCTCTCTCTCTTTTTTTTTTTTTTTGAGCTTAGGGTGTGAAGACAGTGGGGATTGCAAGATGATAATCTCCCATTGATGACTTTATAACACCCTGCTTGTCGCTTATTTACGACTTGCAAAACATCTGATTATACCTATTCTAGTTGTTACTTGAAATTTATGATTACTGGTTTTTTTTGTTTTTTTTTCCCCCTTCCTTTTTTTAATTTGGAGTCTTGAAGTGTCCAGGTAAATCGAGAGTCTGCTGTATTTGTTGAGCCTTCTCAAATTTTATTAAAATTAGACCAGTAGAAATCCAGCAATTAATATTTCTCTTTTTCATATATATCAGCTATCAATATATTGTAGCTGAAGCACTGGATATTATATTTGTTGCCAGTGCTGATTGGAGGAAATGAATGGGTAATATGGTGGATGTGCAGAAACAAAATGCTTTTGGTTCATGCATAAAAGGTCTTGCTCTTTTTTGTTATAAATCATTAATATTTGCTGATGCACTGTACTGTAAATCTGCCTTTTCAAAAATCAGAACATTCCATTGGTAGAATCATAACTCATTAAGACAGTTATTAATCCAGAAATATTGCTACAAATATATAAGTTAAAATTCTGGAGAAAAGTGGAGAACGAATTCCTTCTTACAGCATCAGTACCAAGAAAATTATGTCCTTGGAAGAAGAGAGAGAGAGCAGGTTTTCCACCTGGAGTCTCAATCCCTGGTTCTTGGCAGAAAGTTTTAGAAGGCTCAAATTTCACACCAAATTGTTTAGTGAGAACTGATATCATTCACATGTATTCATGCTGGGAAGTTATTGCCACCATATACAATACATTATGATACAACCTAATAATGAAATTGAGAATTTCTAGTGGAAAGGGTATAGAAAATCAGGTTCATCTGCAATGGGTTTCTCACAGCAAATGGTAGGTTCAGATATATGAAATGACCTTTTTATTTTTTAGTGTTATAGCCTTGCACTTCACTAAGCTAAACTAGCAATCATCTCCATGACTTTTCAATTCAAGCCAGACCACGAGAATAGCAAAGGTGTAAATTTTTTCTTATTTGACCTAATTTCCTCAACTATTCATCACATGTGGCAGATTTTGTATGAAGCTTATGTTTATTCTTGGTTGCCACATTTAATTTTGTCAGGTTTATTTACACAGCCTCTTGTTACCATACTACTCTTCAAAAATTACAAACACAGAAATAAACATGGTTTTACTTGGATTCTTCTGTAGGAACTAAAACAGTATAGAGGATGACACATAAGCAATCTGTTGCCTGCTGTATACGTTTTGTATTGTTTGTTCTCAACACTTCTGGTAATCATACTAAAAAATGAGTAACCAGCAGTTGTCGACATTTGTAATGATAAAAAATGCATTTACAATTTTACATATTTCATTCAAAAAACAGTATGTGTTAGAAAAATATCTGTATGTGATCAGTAAAATGGATGTCATTTTTGCAGTCTGCATACATTAATAACAGACATATATGGACTGGTTAAATAAGTAATGCAGGACTGCAGTTATACTTTAATCACAGCATGGGTTCATTAAGAGGAGAAATTGTGTAACCAATTTGATTGGATACTATGATGCAGTAACAAAGGAACTGAATGCAAAAATATAATTTTGATATCATATAACTTGGATTTCAGGAAAGCTTTTGATTTTATTACACATAAAAGACTGCTGTACAAATTGGAGCATTGTGAAATTAAGGGCAAGTTACTGCTATGGATAAAGAGAGGGTTGAGTGGGAGAAGATAGAGTGGTTATTAATGAACACTGCTCTTCATGTTATTAGTGGCAACCCCAGGGTTCAGTGCTTGGCCCATTGTTTTCTGTATTTATTAATGATATTGATGAATGTATATCAGGCTTAATGTCTAAGTTTGTGAATGATATAAATGTTGGTAGGGTGGTTAACGAAAGTAATCAGGGTAAGCTACTACAATAAGATCTAAAAAAAAATTGGCAGACGGGCTGGCAATTGAGAAGTTTAACACTGACAAATGGCAGTTGAGAAGTTTAACACTGACAAATGCAAGGTAATGTACCAACTGTATGGTACTACACTCAACTCAAAGACCTTTTTTTTTGGCAGAGGGGGAAGTAATTATGCAGTCAGGTATGAAGTTCTCTAAGCAATGCAGACAGCCTACCAGGACAGCTAATGGGGTTTTGTCAGTGATATACAGGAAGTTTGCTAGCAGGGATGAGAAGGTGATTATCTCATTTTACAAGGTAATGATGGTTAAGCAGCATCTTGACTACTGCATACAGGTCTGGAGTCCTCATTTTAGGAAGGATGTAAATCTGCCAGAACAGGTGCAGGTAGCAAAAGGTGATCTTACCAAGGAAAGTATCAATCCTGCAAATTGCAACACTGGAGACTAGGCACATGTGAGATGTTTAAGGCTTGGAATGGATTGAGCAAGTTCAATGCTGATGACATTCTTCCTCAGACTATGCATATAAGGGGGCTTAAATTTAAATTGTGTAAGGATGGTTGCAGCATAGATGTGTGGTGGTTTGCCTTAAGCCAGCAGGCAGTTGATTGTTGGAGCAATCTTCCATCTGTAGGTTGAATAAATTCAAGGAGGAACTAGACAAATTATTTCAGGAAATGTGGGAGAATTGTATTTTTTTTTTTTTTTTTTTTTGCTGATGCTTTAAAGCATCATATGCTGCTGCTGTTACTAATAATAATGATTACACATACTTCATAAAATTTCCAGAAAGAACATCTGAAGTAATTTGGTTTAAAATGCATGTTTATAAAAATACCTCTCTCTCTCTCTCTCTCTAAATTTACAATTTTTTTTTCTAGAGTCTAGAGATGACAATGATTCTGGTCGATCATCTTGGTCAGAAGGAGGCAGCACAACCTTCAGTAGTCAAGATGACTTGAAGGACATAGAAGATAAGTGGCCCACTTCATTTTGTACACAACTTTCTGTTTTAACTCAAAGGAACTTTATAGAGGCCAAAGGACGAATGCTCTCCAAGTTAAACTGGATTCAAACAGTTGGTCTAGGTTTAATATGTGGGCTTATTTGGTTCCAAGTTCATCGTACTGAGGGTACTATCTCTGACATTCGAGGATGGGTAATTTTTTTATTATAATAAATAGTTTTTAAATTTAATGGTATTATTGTTTATATATTAGAACAAGCTATAAATTGCCATCTTTTTTTTTTAATGAATTACGGTAAAATCTCGTTACCATTCCCCTGCGAAAGGATAGGCTTTTCTATGTAAATATATTCGTTTATTACAAAATTCAGTTAATATGTATTACAAAGTTCTTTTTCACCCCATGAGAAATAAATATTGTAATTTTGTATGTTTAATACAAATCTTGGCAGAGCGATCCGGTTATTGACCCCCGGCCACCTGTCTCCCTACTTCCGGAAGGATGGCACTGACTTGTTAGATATTAGTTTTGTGTAAACAAAAACAGTTTATGGTCACTACAACATCAAGTGCACTCTGAAAAACATCTTTCTGAAGGATGGGGCGCTCCGTAGCCAGGTGGGCAGGAGCAGCAGTGCGTAGCACACACTTCTTAATTAGACCGGGATTCAAGCCTGTGACACCAAATACGGAGGATGCGGAAAGGTTAGAGAATGACCACCGCACATCCCCGGAGCAATATGGCCTTAGTTGCTAATGCTCCTAAAAACCAAACAACAACTGAAGGATGAGTTGTTAAATTAAGAAAAGAATAAAAAGTTTTTCTAAGTTGTTTACATGCACTC
The DNA here is from genome assembly GCF_048544385.1 of Mastigoproctus giganteus. Lineage (NCBI taxonomy): Eukaryota > Metazoa > Arthropoda > Arachnida > Uropygi > Thelyphonidae > Mastigoproctus > Mastigoproctus giganteus. The sequence continues at coordinate 110,513,164 of NC_143584.1, read as the reverse complement.
CCTCGCTCTCCATGGGAATAAGGTCAGTTGAAATTGTTACCCCAGTTCAAAGAGTCTTTTGCTATCATATACAGCAATCTATTTTTTTGTGCCATTTTATCTGAGCTGACGTCTTTTTCGGAACTTGTGTCTTTAAATTAATTTAAAATTTGTTTATATTAAATCTTATTTAGCAGTGTTATGGCGACAAAATGTAGACAGACAGAATTAAGCCTGGAAATTAAACTAAAAATTATACCAGAGGCCGATAGGATGGAAAGGAGCAAAACAGACATTGCAAAGGAATACAACATTCCTTTACAATACTGAAAAACCGAAAAATACTTGAAGTGCGTGAAACTGAAGCAGCAATGAAAAACAGGAAACGAATTTGTGGTGCAAAACACGAGGAGCTTGAAACAAAACTTTTCAAGTGGTACCAACAAATGCATGCATCTAATTTGCCAATATCAGGTCTGATTTTGCAAGAAAAGGCAAATTATCTAGCTCAGCAACATGGGATTAGTGACTTCAAATGCAGCAGTGGCTGGCTCCAAAGATTTAAAACAGGAATAATTCAGTTTCGCGAAATGTTTGCGGTGAGTCTGGATTAGTCAACAAAGAAAAGACTACAGACTAGTTGTGTTCTGTACGGTCCATCCTTGAAAAATATGAGGTAAAAGATATTTTTAATCTCGACGAGACAGGTTTATTTTATAATTTGCTGCCAAACAAAGTATTTGCTGTTTGAGGAGAGTCTTGTCATGGTGGAAAATTAAGTAAACAAAGACTCACTGTTCTGGTATGCTGCAATTCAGATGGCAATACAAAACTACACCCACTTGTGATTGGTCAGTTTTCCAAGCCAAGATGTTTTAAAGCAGTTAACCAACTTCCCTGTGATTATGAGGCCAATAGAAGTGCTTGGCTTATGGTCAAAATTTTTCAGTCTTGGTTATCAAAATTTGACAGAAGAATGGCTTCAAAAAAAGGAATATTTTGATGATTCTAGACCGTTTTACAGCACATTCTGCCGAGACACTTCAGTTGATAAATATACGGCTGTTGTTTTTAGCCCCCAATACCACCAGTTTAATGTAACCACTGGATCAAGGCATTATTTATAACCTCAAGAAATCATATAAAGCCCGCCTGATAAGGTACTTGATCCACAACATAGACGGAGGGAACAATTTGCAGCCAAATTAGAATGTCTTGGATTTTTTTTTTTTTTTTTTTTTTTTTTTCAGTAGTTGTTGGCGCATAGGCTTCTGTGGCCATAATGCACCTCCCAAGGTTTTTGCAGTAGTTTGATCCAAGCCCAAGGCGGGAATCGAACCCGCGACCTTTGGGTTGCCAGGCAGACACTTTACCCACCCAGCTAGCCTGGTCGGCTGGAATGTCTTGGATGCTATCCGTAATCTTGTTATTGCTTGGGAAAGTATTACATCAAGTGTTATAATCAACTGCTTCAGAAAGAGTGGCTTTGGAGAGAACATCATCGAAAAACAAGGTCCAGCAGACAAATGTGATAGCAACAGAGAGGAATGGAGGAATTTGAAGGAGCATATGAATTTTATTGGCGAATTTGAAGAGTTTGTGAAGGTGGATGATGAAGTTGCTACCACGGCAACGCCAACACCAGAAGAGCTGCTGGGTACCAAACAAAACGATGCTGTTTTTGTTACCAGTGACAGCAAAAGTGAAGATGCACACACTGCCATCTAAAAAAGATGCCCAAAATGCATTCAGCATAATAGAGAATGTCTTGGCCTGCAGTAACGTTGATAAAGAAACAACTATTCCATTTGATAACGTCTGTGCTGTAATTACAAATGCATATAGGACAAAACTGTGCAAACAACATTGGATTTTTTCTTTAAAATTAGATTAATTTATTAAAAAGTTAATGGTTTGTATGTCTCCTTTTATAATTATTGTAATTATTTTTATTGTGATACTAAAATATTGTATATATCAAAAAATATGGAACAGGACCAGGGTATGTCTGCCAGGGGCAAAGGGTGATGATGTAGAGCAGATATCATCCTTTAAGGGCACAAAAGGTGATATTGTTGTACACGTTGGCACTAATGATATTAAGAGTAGGAGACCAGTGGAATTACTTAACAAGTACAGGTCACTGTTGAAAAAAAGCCGTGAATTAGCGTTGAATTTGAAAGTGTCTGCAATCCTGCCCAGGCACGAAAGGAGGGAATATATGATGAGAGCCTTGTCGATCAATTTGGCCCTGGAAAGGTTGTGCAAGGCTCAGGGGGTAGAATTTTTTTCAGCCTGGTCTGTACTTGTTAACAGGAGAGACTGCTTCTACAGGGATGGGATACATTTAAATAGAAAGGGTGCAAGAATATTTGCTGATTCTATCGAGGCAGTGTTAGGTGGGTCAGAAAACTGCTAGCTTGGGGGGGGATACAAGGACTAACAGATTAACAGTAGCCACTGGCAGAGGTGAAAGTGATTCTTGAACTGCTTCTATTGGAATGAGCAGCAGCCTGGAAAACAAGATGCAAGGTATTTCAGAGACTGCTGGGAGTCATTGCGGTACAAATAAACACATGGATTATGTTAGGGTAGCTAAAAATAGGAACAAGTGCATGTATACTTGCATGTACACCAATGCTAGGAGTTTGGTAAATAAATTTGATGAATTTGAGGTATTGCTCAAAACATCAAAGGCAGATATTGTTGGGATATCAGAGACATGGTGTCACACAGATATAAGGAATGCAGAACTGGAATTTGGGGAGTACAATGTGTACAGGAAGGATAGACAGGATAGGAAGGGAGGAGGGGTTATACTATTAGTTAAGAAACACATAAAATCCAAGGAAGTGAAGCCAGTCAACATCGCAGGACAGTGCAGTGTCGAGTCAGTTTGGTGTTGACGTAAGCACTGGGAGATCAAAATTGAGAGTAGGAGTGTGCTATAGGCCTAATGACTCTGATGAGTATAATAGGAAACTGTACAGGGAAATAGAGTGGGCCAGTAAATCAGAGAGTCTTATAATGGGGGATTTTAATTTCCCAGATATTGAATGGAATTTGTGGGTGGGTCACTCACACACTAGCAAGGCTTTTGTGGATTTATTGGATGATTGTTTTCTACATCAGCATGTTTGGGAGGCAACTAGAGGGACTAATACTCTTGATCTGATTATCAGTAGTGATTCTTCATGCATTAAGAATCTGCAGATAAAGGAACCACTAGGTGGCAGTGATCACAGTATACTGAAGCGGGATTTACTCAAAAAGGCAACTACCATCAGGGGTAAAGGGAAGGGTTTTTGCTTTTGTAAAGGTGGCTATGATGGTCTGAGACAGCATTTAAATTCTACACAGTGGGACCAACCGATGATGTTACCAACAGAAAACTCAAAATGGGAAGCATTCAAAGAATTTATCTTGGAAGCTACTAGGCTTTACATCCCAACTAAGAAATATTACATTAGCATTAGTAGAGGCATATGATGCAAGAAAGCAAGCTTATGCAGCATCAGCCAAAAAAAACAAAAAAACCCACTCCCATTTCACCCCTCACCGTTCGTTCGAAATACCTGTCCAGCTGAGCCTTAAATTTATTTAGGCTATCAACTTCCACAACAAGGGATGGAAGTCTGTTCCACCAACAAACTACCCACTGGCTAAAGGCAAATTTCTGCAAATCTATCCTACATCTGTCTTTCCTCAATTTGAATTTATGCCTTCTCAGGTGATTATTCTGAGCAAGAGGAAGAATCCCATCGGCATTGAGCTGCTCAAATAATTGAAGGCTTTATACACCTCTATCAGATCACCTCATCTCCAGACAATGTAATTTGCAAAACATAAGCCTTTCTTCATAAGAAAACCCTTTATTCCATTCACTAATCTTGTTGCCCTACTCTGTACTCGTTCCAGCAGCTCTACCTCTTTCTTGAAATGAGGCCTCCAGACCTGTATACAGTACTCAAGGTGTCGCCTGACCATTGTCTTATACAAGGGAATAATCACCTCCTTATCCCTGCTAGAAAAATTCCTGTATATCATTGACAAGACATCACGAGCTACTCTTCCAGCCAGTCTGCACTGCTCACAAAACTTCATATCTGCCTGCACAATTACCCCCAGGTCCTTTTCATTCTCTACCACTGTCAGTGTAGTTCCACAGAGTTGATACGTTGCTCTGGGGTTACTGTTTCCCGTATGTAGTACTTTACATTTGTCAATGTTAAACTTCATTTGCCACCTCTCAGCCCAACATTTCAAGATCCTGTTGCAGCAGTGTACTGTCATTAGTGTCCTTAACAACCCTGCCAACCTTCGTGTCATCTGCAAACTTGGACATTAAGCTTGATATACCATCATCAGTATCATTTATAAATACAGAAAACAACAATGGAGCCAACACTGAACCCTAAGGGACTCCACTAATAACATTAGTTCATGATGAGCAGTGTCAATTGATTACCACTCTCTTTCTTCTCCCACTCAACCATCCCTTTATCCATAGCAGCAATTGCCTCCAATCCCACACTGCTCCAATTTGTGCAGCAGTCTTCCATGTGCAACAGTATCAAAAGCCTTTCTAAGATCCATATATATGATATCAAAGTTATTCCCTGCATCCAGTTCTTTTGTGACTGCATCATAGTATCCAATCAAATTGGTCCAGTCAAGACTTTCCCTTAACAAAACCATGCTGTGTCCGAGTTATAACTGAAGTCTTGTCTAGATGATCCTGCAGTGCTTCTTTAACCAGTGCCTCCATTAATTTTCCTGGAACGGAAGTTAAACTCACAGGTCTATAATTATTTGTGTCAGCCTTTGATCCTCCGTTGTGAATTGGGGTCACATTTGCACATCTCCAGTCTATGGGTACCTCCCCTGAATCCAAAGAAGCTCTCATAACTATGGCTAAGGGTTTGCTTACTTCCTTTGCTGCATCCTTCAATATAACTGAATAGATCCCATTCACCCCGGGTGCTTTTTTTTTTTATTTTTATGTTTATCCTCAACAATTTCTCCTCCACTTTCCTCTCAGTTATTACAAAATCATCTAGCTCACTGCCAGAGTTTACTTCTCCTCTGGTATTCCCCTTCCTGAATAACTCCTCATGTGTGAATGTAGATGCAAAATACTCATTTAGTTCAACGTTTAGGCCTAAATGGATGTCATATGAACTAAAATTTACTTCAATTAAACCAGTTTGGTACAATTCTGGCCTTGAGTGGTGTATTATCCTACAATGCACTCCGTTTGAAGAACCTATTCATAGATGGATATGCTGTAGCCATGAAGGAATGAATGTGGTCAGAAACAATTTCCAGATAACTTGTGGCATCCAAATGTTGCTCTAGTGGTATCAAGGGACCCAGTGTGCACAAAAACACTACTCATACCATTAAACTGCCACAACCAGCTTGCATTTTTGACACCCGGTAGGATGGGTCCATTGACACATGATGTTTTTGTCATATTTCGGCCTGCCCATCAACAAGAACCAGGATTCATCACATTGTACATTTTTAAAATCCTTCATTATAGAGGTGTTGGTGTTCTTGAGCTCCCCTGTAATTGTACCTTCTTTTTTTCAGGAGTGCAACCTAGTTCAGTTGTCAGCTGTAGTATTCTATGAGTGACAAGATACAATTGAGTTGTGCATCCTGAAATTCTTCTTTGGTTACCATTGGTGTACTGGGTTGTTATTTGACTGACGGTAGCCTTTCTGCTACCCTGCACAAATTTTGTCAACCATCATTGGAACTCTTGCATCAGGCAGCTGTTTCTGACTGCAGATCACCATTCACTGGATGTTATTTGGGTATTGGAACAATCTCAGCAAACCCAAGATATAGTAATACATGGAATCCCCAATAGGGTTGCAGTTTCCAATTCCGACTACCATGCCATACCATGTTCAGAGTCACTTAAATCTTTCTTTTTTTCCATTCTTGTTGACATGCTTAGAGTATCCCCATATATCTGTCCTGCTTTATATTGGTACAGACACATGATGCTGTTACTGAAGGAGCACACCATTTCATGAAAATGGTAGGTGTACCAAATAAAGTGGCCACTCACTGTATATTTAATGCAAAGAATGTATAAAAGTTGACAACACTTAGGCCACACAAACTTGATGGCATCCTTCTCTTACAAAGCATTTCTTATTCAATTATAAAATAAATAATCATGTTCTCAGCAGAGTTAAGAAAACTTAAGGATGTAGGCATTTCTATAAAGGCTCTTGAAATATTATATTGATCATAATTTTTGTATTCAGTATTTCATATTGAAAATCTTATAACCAATATCTGCTACTGTAACATGCAAGTCTGCATTTCTTTCTTTCTCATTTGTACCTTTTGTGACATTGTGTAAATAAAAAAGATTGAAAAATATAACAAAAAGACAAGAAAAATTTATATGCTATAGAAAATTCATTAATTATAATTTATTGCATCAATAATAAATTATTGATACAAGTCCCTTCATCTTCTGCTAAACAAAAAGAATGTTCCAAAACTGCTCCTTAACTTTAATCACCTTTAAGCCATAGAGAATCTTTTATCAGCAGCTCGTTTTCAATGACTGCACCTTTATCTACCTTCCTAAATATAGACATAGCTTTATTAGAGTAGAAACTTGAAGTAAAATTAGTGGTTTTCACAAATGTTTGGTGTAGTGCAACTTTCTTTGTTTAGGTGGTCATTCTATCCTATATTTCATGTGTTGCTCTAAAAAAAATAAATAACAATCAAAAATGCATGTGTAATATAATAGTTTTAAAACCTTGAAGATGGAAGTGTTAATATCTAATGTATATGTATATTTTAAAATTTTGCAATTAACAATTTTATAAATTGATTATAAATGAAAAAAATATGAGACAATCCCATGTTTATAATGTTTTTTTTTCCCCAACAGAATTAATAAAAATGGATGGATTTTGCAATGTAGCATGTTTTTCAATTTTTCTTAATTTAAAAAACATGCAACTTTTATAAATTTAAAAATTAAATATATTAATTAATGCACTCAATTACTAAAAGTCAAAGGTGGTTTTCAGAACTGAAAACCACCAGAAACTTTTTCTGATATAAAAAAAGAAAGTTGGTCACTTGTCAGATGTATACTGCTTCTGATTAAAACTATACTTAAAAACAAAATACCATTTTCATTGATAATTTTCCCTCTCCTAAGATCTAACAAAAATCCCCCTATCTTTTTTTTCCTATTTTTTAATTTCTTATAGTCCATCCATTTGTTAATTTCATTTTTAATGTTAATTAAAACAAAATCTTAATTAAGATTTGTTATTTCAGATGTTTTTCAGCACAACATACTGGATGCTGTTTGCTTTATTTGGAGCTCTGATTTCATGTAGGCAACTATTTTCATATTTCTAATTTTTCTTTAACATCTGCAATTTGAAATCAATATTTTTTCCATATAATCCATACACCAATCAACATAATGCTGATGTATTTAATGAAAATAGAAAAATAAATATAAAATGTAATAATATATACTGTGTAATATTAAAATGCAATAAAAATCAATCACAGGATGGCTTTCAAATGCCACTGTTTTCTTTATCAAGAGCATGAACTTGAATGTATCATTTTATTTATGTCACAGAAGCAGAAAAACAATTGCAGATATATGGTACAAAATGTTTACTCACTTAGATTAAATTCTGGAAATTAGAACTTCACACTTTTGTCTGCAGGCTAGAAACAGCCAGCTGTCATGATTAATACTGCACTCCTCAGAATGCTAATATAAGCTCGTAAGCCATTTTCAGTGTCAGAATTTATATGTATCAGTCAGTGATGGCTCTATCATAGGAAGAATACCAAACTAACTGACAGGCTTCCTAATTCTTCATGCCTCTCCCCACAGTGGCAGCTCATTATAAAGTCCCACTGAGTAAGTCATGGCACTATCACAGTAACACAAAAAAAATAAAAGTAAATATCTTTTTGTATTTATAACTGATGGTATAAATCAGGGTTGTCCCATATATGGCCTGCCAACCTTTCTTAAGTAGTAGTAGTAGTAGTGGCAATGTGATGCAAGAAAGCAAGTGTATGAGCTTATGCAGCACCAAAAAAAAAAAAAAAAATCACACCATTCCCTTCAAATGCCTGTCCAGTTCCTCCTTAAATTTATTTAACCTATCAACTTCCACAAAGACAGATGGAAGTTTGTTCCAGCAATTAACCACCCGCTGGCTAAAGGGCAAATTTCCGCACATCTATTCTACATCTGTCTTTTCTTAATTTGAATTTATGCCCCCTTAGGTTCGTAATCTGAACAAGCGGAAGGATCCCATCAGAATTCAGCGTGCACAACCCATTCAAGGCCTTATACACCTCAATCAGATCACTGCGCAGGTGCCTAGTCTCCAGCCACTGCAATTTGCAGAACTTAAGCCTCTCTTGGTAAGAGGATCCCTTCATTCCCCTCACCAATCTTGTTGCCCTTCTCTGTACACGTTCAAGCAAATCTACATCCTTCCTAAAATGAGGCCTCCAGACCTGTATGCAGTACTCAAGGTGTGGCCTGACCATTGCCTTATACAGAGGGACAATCACCTCCTTTTTCCTGCTAGCAGAATTATTATATATCTTTGACAAAACCCCATGACCTGCCCTGGCAGCCTCTCTGCATTGCTCAGAAAACTTCATATCTGACTGCACAATTACGCCCAGGTCTTTTTCATTTTCTACCACCTTAAGTGTAGTACCACACAGTTGGTACGTTTCTCTGGGTTTACTTCTACCCATATGCAGTACTTTGCATTCGTCAAGGTTGCCACTTCTTAGCCCATCTGCCCAAATTATCTAGATCCTCTTGCAGTAGCACACTACCATTACTGTCATTAACAATCCTGCCAATCTGTATCATCTGCAAACTTCAATATCATTGATAAATATAAAAAACAACAGAGGATCCAACACCTGTGGGACTCCACTAATAACATTAGTCCACGAAGAGCAGCACCCATTGATTACCACCCTCTGTCTTCTCCCACTCAATCATCCTTTTATCCATTGTAGCAACTTACCCTTAATACCATTGTGCTCCAATTTGTACAATAGTCTTCCATGCACAACAGTGTCAAAAGCTTTCCTGAAATCCAAATATATGATATCAAAATTATTTTTTGCATCCAGTTCCTTTGTAACCACATCATAATATCTTATCAAATTTGTCAGACAAGACTTTCCCTTAATAAACCCATGCTGTGTCTGAATTATTGCTGCAGTCTTGTCTAGATGATCCTGCAGTGCATCTTGAACCAGTGACTCCATTATTTTACCCGGAACAGAAGTTAAACTAACTGGTCTGTAATTACTCTTGTTACCCTTCGATCCCCCTTTCTGAATTGGGGATAAATTTGCACATCTCCAGTGTGGTACAAAAACTTTTATGCATTGATATAACTAGTATAACTCATTAAAGCATGTGATGGAAGTTGTTGTTTCCACAATTAACTTCATTAAACCACAAAGGCTTAATCATTGACAGTTCCAGGCTTTTCTTGAAGATGGTGAGTCAGAATATGGTTATATATATATATATATTTTTTTTTTCAGTAATGTTGTTGGCATAGTAGGGTGAAGACATTGGCACATTTCTACTCCCTGATAGAAGAAATAATGGTGTTTATGAGAAGTAAGGGAAAGAGTGAGAGTGTAATAGATGATTCCTAGTAGATACCACCAAATATCTTTCTGAATTGCATGCAAAGTTACAAGGAAAGGATCAATTAGTAAATGTATTATATGAGCATGTTGCAGCTTTTACTGAGAAATTAAAGCTAGTTTGTAAACAAGTACTTCTTAAAAAACCTAACAACTTCATATAACACTTTCAGCTAGATGTGGCGCCTCCGTAGCCGGGTGGGCAGGAGCAGCAGTGCATGGCACACGCTTCTTGATTAGACCGGGGTTCGAGCCTGTGACCACCAAATACGGAGGGTGCGGAAAGATCAGGGAATGACCACCGCATATCCCCGGAGCAATATGGCCTTAGTCGCTAATGCACCTAAAAACCAAATAACAACAACAGCTAGATGTACTGAGACAATTAAGTTTAATAAATGCTCACCATAAATTAGTTGCCTTATATATGAATTTGATTCGAAATTTGCAGATGCCAGGAATTGTAGTTTCAAGCTTAAAATTTTTGCTGATCCATTTAGCATAAATGTTGAAGTAGAAAATACCTTTGAAATAGAATTAATTGAAGTTCAAGCCAAGTTCTGCATGCTGCTTGCATAAGATTTTTGTAGTTCTATTTAGGGCACTTGAAAAGATTGTGGGTATACGTTATGGGGTTGTTTTGCAACAAGATCCACTTTTTCATTTCTAGATATACCAGAATGCACTAGGATCCAGCAGAATGTTACAGTCTGTTTGGACTCACTGCAGAAGAGTAACTTCTGCAGACGAAGGGGCATTATTTATTATGATCATTTAAGGAGAGCTTTTGTTGAGAATAATATTCTCACTTTTAATAGAAAATACATCAACAAAGGATACTCTTCCAATCTTTTGAACCATGCTATTCAGTAGCTCATATTGTTGTGAAAGCATTTTTTCATTGATGAAAAACATATAGACAAAGTCATGGTCATTATTGACAGGTGAAGATTTATGCAGTGTACTTCATATTGCTTAGCCGAGTGGTCAAGAGTGTGAGTGCAATAGCACACACTCTTTAAGTAGACCAGGGTTCAAGCCCCTGACTGCTAAATACGGTCTATCTGCCAACCTGCACTGGACCTGCATGGTAGATTATGGTCTATTTCCTTCAAAATGAATTGTCGAGGCAGCTTCCATCCTACGTTGGATTGATAATGACTGCTGCTTACCTTACTTCATATTGCTACGTTAAGTCTATATGCAAGCAAAAGCAATGTCAGATATCTGTAATTTGCCTATTTGTGTACTGAATAAATAATAACTGATTAAAATTTTTTATTTGCATTCGTAATTTTAACAGCCCCTTTGCATACATATGAGAAAATAGCTGGATAATTGCGATATATCTTTGCAAATTTTTCTCACTTGCCCGAAGAGTTGAAAATTTCTGAATCTGCCCATTTATAAAAAGTTGGACACCCCTGGTATAAATGATTATATAATAATCATTTATACCAGGTGAGTACTTATGTGATCCAAGGCTAACTCTATAGCATGCAGCTGTTCAGTATATATGCTGCATTCAGGCAGAATCTGCTCAGATACAGTTTTGTCTGAAAAGACAGCAGCAGGCCCACATGGTTCCAACTTCAAGCAGTTTGCGTAAACTGATAAGAAATCAATGTTTAGCTCAATGTGCTGAAAAGAGCTGATGGTAGACAGAAGACAGCGTATCAGACTTCATCAAGTTCTTAAGTGAGGAAGTCACATGCTGGTACTTGACATGCCAGGATAGAGGGAGCTGCCTTGGTGATTGGGCAACCTTGTCTACCATAATGTTAAGCTCTCTGAGGAGCTCTTGAACACAAATACACTCATCAGACTGCCATATACATTTTCCTATTGTGTTCAACTAAAAAGAATACTATAGAGACAACTGGTTTTGTCAAAGCAACAAAGATGGTTCATTTGCTTCTACATATAGACGTTGGGCAGATGTTCTGAAAGCACCAGTAGCAACACAAATATCAAGATGGTGAATGAGGTAAGCCACTGAAGATTGCTATTTCTGGTGGACACATTCTTGAGACCCATAATCAATTTTGATCTCACAAGTGCACTGATCTGCATCTGAGGAAGTAGAAGAGAGAGCATGGTGGATGTTCAATCCTCTCATGCACTTTGCTCATAGACAACAGATGTGTTGAAGAAATGTCAACTTTTTGTCAAATATGAGTTCCAACAATTTCATCTCCAGTACTACTGGAATAATACTTTAGCATTAGTAGAAGCATATGATGCAAGAAAGCAAGCTTATGCAGCATCAGCCAAAAAAAAAAAACACTCCCATTTCACCCCTCAGTTTGTCGAAATACCTGTCCAGCTGAGCATTAAATTTATTTAGGCAATCAACTTCCACAACAAGGGATGAAAGTCTGTTCCACCAACCAACTACCTGCTGGCTACAGACAAATTTCGGCACATCTATCCTACATCTGTCTTTCCTCAATTTGAATTTATGTACTCTCAGGTCATTATTCTGAGCAAAAGGAAACATCCCATCAGCATTGAGCATGCTCAAACCATTCAAGACTTTATACACCTCTATGAGATGACCTTGGCAGTGCCTAGTCTCCAGACACTGTAATTTGCAAAAATTAAGCCTTTCTTCATAAGAGCAACACTTTGTTCCATTCACTAATCTTGTTGCCCTTCTCTGTACTCGTTCCAGCAGCTCTACATCCTTCTTGAAATGAGGCCTCTAGACCTGTATACAGTACTCAAGGTGTGGCCTGACAATTGCCTTATATAAGGGAATAATCACCTCCTTATCTTTGCTACAAAAATTCCTGTATATCATTGACAAGATACCATGAGCTACTCTTGCAGCCCGTCTGTACTGCTCAGAAAACTTCATATCTGCCTGCACAATTACTCCCAGGTCCTTTTCATTCTCTACCACTCTCAGTGTAGTACCACAGAGTTGATACGTTGCTCTGGGGCTACTGTTTCCCATATGTAGTACTTTACATTTGTCAATGTTAAACTTCATTTACCACCTCCCAGCCCATCTGCCCAACCTTTCCAGATCCTGTTGCAGCAGCATACTGTCAGTAGTGTCATTAACAACCCTGCCAACCTTTGTATCATCTGCAAACTTGGACATTAAGCTTGATATACCATCATTATTATCATTTATAAATACAGAAAACAACAATGGACCCAACACTGAACCCTGAGGGACTCCACTAATAACATTATCCAACGATGAGCAGTGTATATTGATTACCATACTCTTGTCTTCTCACCCTCAACCATCCCTTTATCCATAGCAGCAATTTGCCTCCAATGCCAAACTGCTCCAATTTGTGCAGCAGTCTGCCATGTGCAACAGTATCAAAAGCTTTTCTAAGATCCAAATATATAATATCAAAGTTATTCCCTGCATCCAGTTCTTTTGTGACCGCATCATAGTATCCAATCAAATCAAACAGGCAAGACTTTCCCTTAACAAAACCATGCTGTGTCCGAGCTATAACTGAAGTCTTGTCTAGATGATCCTGTAGTGCTTCTCTAACCAGTGCCTCCATTAATTTCCTGGAACAGAAGTTAAACTCACAGGTCTATAATTACTTGTGTCAGCCTTTGATCCTCCTTTGTGAATTGGGGTCACATTTGCATATCTCCAGTCTATGGGTACCTCCCCTGAGTCCAAAGAAGCTCTCATAATTATGGCTAACGGTTTGCTTACTTCCTTTGCTGCCTCCTTCAATATAACTGGATAGATTTCCATCCACCCGGGGTGCCTTTTTTATGTTTATCCTCAACAATTTCTCCTCCACTTTCCTTTCAGTTATTACAAAATCATCTGGCTCACTGCCAGAGTTTACTTCACCTCTGGCATTTCCCTTCCTGAATAACTCCTCATGTGTGAATGTAGATGCAAAATACTTGTTTAGTTTGTTAGCCACCTGAACAGGATCATCAACAGTTGAATCATCAATATGCAGTGGACCAATCTGATTCATCCCTTTCCTTCTAGAGTTTACATAGGTAAAGAACTCTTTGTTGTTTTTCTTTGCATCCTTTGCCAAGGATTTCTCATAATCTGCCTTTGCCTGCCTAATCTCTTTGTGACTTATTTACAGACCAGCTTACATCTATCATAAGCTTCCATGTCACCCATTAATTTATATATATCACATGCATTTTTCTTCTCTGCCATATGTCTCATTAGTTCATCTGACCTCCATTTAGGCCTAAACCTTGAACAATATTTCTTAGTATGTAAACCTAGTAGCTTCCAAGATTAATTCTTTGAATGCTTCCCATTTTGACTTTGCTGTTGGTAACATCATCAGTTGGTCCCACTGTATAGGTTTTAAATACTGTCTCAGACCACCATAATCACCTTTACGAAAGCAAAAACTCTTCCCTTGACCCCTGATGGTAGTTACCTCTTTGAGTAAATCCCACTTCAGCACACTGTGATCACTGCCACCTAGTGGTTCCTTAATGCATGAAGAATCACTACTGATAATCAGATCAAGAGTATTACTCCCTGTAGTTACCTCCCGAACATGCTGATGTAGAAAACAATCATCCAATAAATCCAGAAAAGCCTTGCTAGTGTGTGTGACCAACCCACAAATTTCAGTCAACATCTGGGAAATTAAAATCTCTCTGATTTACTGGCCCACTCTATTTCCCTGTACAGTTTCTTATTATACTCATCAGAGTCATTAGGCCTATAGCACACTCGTACTCTCAATTTTGATCTCCCAATGCTTACGTCACACCAAACTGACTCGACACTGCACTTTCCAGCGATGTCGACTGGCTTCACCTCCTTGGATTTTATGTGTTTCTTAACTAATAGTATAACCCCTCCTCCCTTCCTATCCTGTGTATCCTTTCTGTACACATTGTACTCCTCAAATTCCAGTTCTGCATTCCTTATATCTGTGTGACACCATGTCTCTGATATCCCAACAATATCTGCCTTTGATGTTTTGAGCAATACCTCAAATTCATCAAATTTATTTACCAAACTCCTAGCATAAGTATACATGCACCTGTTCTTAGCTACCCTAACACAACCCATGTATTTACTTGTATCGCAATGGCTCTCAGCAGTCTCTGAAATACCCTGCATCTTGTTTTCCAGGCTGCTGCTCATTCCAATAGAAGCAGTGCAAGAATCACTTTTACCTCTGCCAGTGGCTACTGTTAATCTATTAGTACCGGTATCCCCCCAAGCTAGCAGTTTTCTGACCCACCTAACACTGCCTTGATCCCAGGGGCTCACATTTGGTGAATATGGGCTTGGCAAACCCTGAGTCCTGAGCTGGATATCATGATTCTTCTCTTTCTTGCTTTCTTGGTGATTCCCTTCTACTTCTGACTCTCTCTCTCTTCCTCAGGGTAACACGGGAATTTTTTTTTTTTTTTCGGCTGGTGCAGCATAAGCCTCAGGCTTCCTTGCACCTTAAGGCTAATAATAATAATACATAGCATCAGCAAATATTCTTGCACCCTTCCTATTTAAGTGTATCCCATCCCTGTAAAAGTAGTCTCTCCTGTTTGTTGAAATCTCGATTCAGGTTTGGTGTGAAGATTGTTTGCGATGAAAACCTAAACTGTTGCCCAGGAGTTAAGGTGATCAGTGGTTTGTTGCATTTGTCTCTTGATAACCGTCATATTGCATGATTGGAAAAATATGCTAAAGTCATTGACATAAAAGGCACTGTTTATGGTTGGTGGAAGTTTTTCAGTAATGGAGTTTACTTTAATGGCAAAAAGCATAACACTTAAAACAGATCCTTACGGTACTCCCTCCTCTTTGCAAAACAGCCGAGAGAGGGCAGATCCTACACAAATTTGGAAAAAACAATGGATAAAAAGTTTTTAATAAAAAAGCGAAGATGACCTCTTAGACCGAGGTTATAAAGATCTTTTAAAATACCAATTTCCAAGTTGTGTCACATATGCTTTTCACAGACCAAAGAAGATGGACACCAGGTGTTCTTGTTTTAGTAAAGCATGAAACCTTCACACCATTGAGCTGTGTGAGATCATGTGCCACTCCTAATCCAGAGTTTCTTCCAATACAGAACATTTGAAGTCTGGTATTGAAATGTATTTTCTCAGATCTACACTCAGGTAAGTGTTCTGCAAGGATCAGTACTGAGTGCTACACTCTTTGCAATCAGATTAAACACCATGACTCAAGATTATTATTAGCCATATTGGACAAGGAAGCCTGAGGCTTGTACTGCACCAGCAAAAAAAAAAAAAAAAGTTCTGAAATTACCCTTAGAGAGAGAGAGAGAGAGAAAGAAAGAAAGCAAACAAGAGTCAGAAGTAGAAAGGAATCACCAAGAAAGAGAAGAATGATGATATCCAGCTCAGGATCCTGGGTGTGCCAAACCCATACTCACCAGATATTCCAATACTGGACTGATGATCTTCCCAGATCCTATCATTCATATAATATGAACCCTATTGAAAGGCAACTTCAAGTCTCAGTAAGAAAAATTTTATCAAGAACTCTTGATAAAAACTCTTATGCCAAAAATTTACCCACCCCATCCCAAACCTGAAATTATGGCTGAATGTTTAAAAAAACTGATATTCAGTTTTTTTAAACATTTCAGCTATGACATGGGATGCTATTTCAGCGCTATGACATGGGGATGCTGATCAGTACACCCTCTGTATCACATGCTGATTAGAGCTCAGATTATGATTGCCATCTCTGAACTGTTACCTTTTACAATGGGATAATCACCTCCTTAGCAGATAGGATAGGTGGAATAGGATCAGGGTATGTCTGCCAGGGGCAAAGGTTGATGACGTTGTAGAGCGGATATCATCTTTTAAGGGCACAAAAGGTGATATAGTTGTACACGTTGGCACTAATGATATTAAGAGTAGGAGACCGGCGGAATTACTTAGCAAGTACAGGTCACTGTTGAAAAAAAGCTGTGAATTAGGGTTGAATTTGAAAGTGTCTGCAATTCTGCCCAGACACGATAGGAGGGAGTATATGATGAGAGCCTTGTCGATCAATTTGGCCCTGGAGGGATTGTGCAAGGCTCAAGGGGTAGAATTTTTTTCAGCCTGGACTGTACTTGTTAACAGGAGAGATTGCTTCTACAGGGATGGGATACACTTAAATAGAAAGGGTGCAAGAATTTTTGCTGATGCTGTCGAGGCAGTGTTAGGTGGGTCGGAAAACTGCTAGTTGGGGGGGGGATACAAGGACTAACAGATTAACAGTAGCCACTGGCAGAGGTGGAAGTGATTCTTGCACTGCTTCTATTGAAATGAGCAGAAGCCTGAAAAACAAGATGCAGGATATTTCAGAGACTGCTGGGAGTCATTGCGGTACAAGTAAACACATGGGTTGTGTTAGGGTAGCTAAGAATAGAAACAGGTGCATGTATACCTGCGTGTACACCAATGCTAGGAGTTTGGTAAATAAATTTGATGAATTTGAGGTATTGCTCAAAACATCAAAGGCAGATATTGTTGGGATATCAGAGACGTGGTGTCACACAGATATAAGTAATGCGGAACTGGAATTTGGGGAATACAATGTGTATAGAAAGGATAGACAGGACAGGAGGGGAGGAGGGGTTATGCTATTAATTAAGAAACACATAAAGTCCAAGGAAGTGAAGCCAGTCGACATCGATGGACAGGGCAGTGTCGAGTCAGTTTGGTGTGACATAAGCATAGGGAAATCAAAATTGAGAGTAGGAGTGTGCTATAGGCCTAATGACTCTGATGAGTATAATAAGATATTGTACAGGGAAATAGCGTGGGCCAGTAAATCAGAGAGTCTTATAATGGGGGATTTTAATTTCCCAGATATTGACTGCAATTTGTGGGTTGGTCACTCGCACACTAGCAAGGCTTTTGTGGATTTATTGGATGATTGTTTTCTACATCAGCATGTTCGTGAGGCAACAAGAGGGAGCAATACTCTTGATTTGATTATCAGTAGTGATTCTTCATGCATTAAGAATCTGCAGATAAATGAACCACTAGGTGGCAGTGATCACAGTGTGTTGAAGTGGGATTTACTCAAGGAGGTAAGTACCATCAGAGGTAAAGGGAAGGGTTTTTGTTTTCGTAAAGGCGACTATGATGGTCTGAGACAGTATTTAAATTCTATACAGTGGGACCAACTGATGATGTTACCAACAGCAAACTCAAAATGGGAAGCATTCAAGGAACTAATCTTGGAGGCTACCAGGCTTTACATACCAACTAAGAAATATTGTTCAAGGTTTAGGCCTAAATGGTTGTCAGATGAACTAATGAGATATGTGGCAGAGAAGAAAAATGCACGGGATACATACAAATTAATGGGTGACATGGAAGCCTATGATAGATATAAGTTGGTCTGTAACCAAGTCACAAAGGAGATTAGGCAGGCAAAGGCAGACTACGAAAAATCCTTGGCAAATGATGCAAAGAAAAACAGAAAAGAGTTCTTTACATATTTAAACTCGAGAAGGAAAGGGATGAATCAGATTGGTCCACTGGATATTGATGGTTCAACAGTTGAGGATCCTGCTCAGGTGGCTAACAATCTAAACGAGTATTTTGCATCTACATTCACGCATGAGGAGTTATTCAGGAAGGAGAATGTTGTAGGTAAAGTAAACATTGGCAGTGAGCTGGATGATTTTGTAATAACTGAGAGGAAAGTGGAAGAGAGACTGTTGAGGATAAACATAAAAAAGGCACCTGGGGTGGATGGGATCTATCCAGTTATATTAAAGGAGGCAGCAAAGGAAGTAAGCAAACCCCTAGCCATAATTATGAGAGCTTCTTTGGACTCAGGGGAAGTACCCATAGACTGGAGATGTGCAAATGTAACCCCAATTCACAAAGGAGGATCAAAGGCTGACACAAGTAATTATAGACCTGTTAGTTTAACTTCTGTTCCAGGTAAATTAATGGAGGCACTGGTTAAAGAAGCACTGCAGGATCATCTAGACAAGAATTCAGTTATAGCTCAGACGCAGCATGGTTTTGTTAAGGGCAGGTCTTGCCTGACCAATTTGATTGGATACTATGATGTAGTCACAAAAGAACTGGATGCAGGGAATAACTTTGATATTATATATTTGGATCTTAGAAAGGCTTTTGATACTGTTGCACATGGAAGACTGCTGCACAAATTGGAGCAGTGTGGCATTGGAGGCAAATTGCTGCTATGGATAAGGGGATGGTTGAGTGGCAGAAGACAGAGAGTGGTAATCAATGGACACTGCTCAACGTGGACTAATGTTATTAGTGGAGTTCCTCAGGGTTCAGTGTTGGGTCCGTTGTCGTTTTCGGTGTTTATGAATGATATTGATGATGGGATATCAAGTTTAATGTCCAAGTTTGCAGATGATACAAAGGTTGGCAGGGTTGTTAAGGACACTACTGATGCTATGCTGCTGCAACAGGATCTGGAAAGGTTGAACAGATGGGCTGAGAGGTGGCAAATGAAGTTTAACATTGACAAATGTAAAGTACTACATATGGGAAACAGTAACCCCAGAGCAACGTATCAACTCTGCGGTACAACACTGACAGTGGTGGAGAATGAAAAGGACCTGGGGGTAATTGTGCAGGCAGATATGAAGTTCTCTGAGCAGTGCAGACGAGCTGCAAGAGTAGCTCATGGTGTCTTGTCAGTGATATACAGGAATTTTTCTAGCAGGGATAAGGAGGTGATTATTCCCTTGTATTAGGCAATGGTTAGGCCACATCTTGAGTACTGTATACAGGTCTGGAGGCCTCATTTCAAGAAGGATGTAGAGCTGCTGGAACGGGTACAGAGAAGGGCAACAAGATTAGTGAATGGAACAAAGGGTTGCTCTTACGAAGAAAGGCTTAAGTTTTGCAATTTACAGAGTCTGGAGACTAGGCACCGGCGAGGTGATCTGATAGAGGTATATAAGGCTTTGAATGGTTTGAGCATGCTCAATGCCAATGAGATTCTTCATCTTGCTCAGAATAATCACCTCAGAGGGCATAAATTCAAATTGAGGAAAGACGGATGTCGGATAGATGTGCGGAAATTTGCCTTTGGCCAGCGGGTGGTTGGTTGGTGGAACCGACTTCCATCACTTGTTGTTGAAGTTGATAGCCTAAACAAATTTAAAGCTCAACTGGACAGGTATTTCGAACGAACGGAGGGGTGAAATGGGAGTGGGTTTTTTTTTTTTTTTTTGGCTGATGCTGAATAAGCTTGCTTTCTTGCATTATATGCCTCTACTAATGCTAATGCTAAATTCATGTGTATCATAAAATACAC
Organism: Mastigoproctus giganteus; assembly: GCF_048544385.1. Classification (NCBI taxonomy): domain Eukaryota; kingdom Metazoa; phylum Arthropoda; class Arachnida; order Uropygi; family Thelyphonidae; genus Mastigoproctus; species Mastigoproctus giganteus. Next base: position 110,493,204 of record NC_143584.1, on the reverse strand, counting down.
ATGAAACAAAAATGTATACCAGTGAAGAGGAGTTTTATTTCTGTAAGATACAAAAGTCCTTTTGTTTTGTAAGCTGCCTGTACTGTCCCACTTTGAGGTATTAGAAGACAATATCTACTCTGGTATAATGAAGTTATTCAGTAATTTATAGGACAATAGTATAATTCTTTTTTAAAAAAACTAGTAAATCATGCTTTATGTGCATTACTGCTGCCCCTTACATTTCATATCATGATAAAAAAAGCATATTTATTATAATTCAAATCTTGGACTTGGACTGCCTGTTGAATTATGGAACATTAGAAATATGTGACAATAATACTTCTTAATAGTGCATCCAACTGTTATTAATAAACTGAATTATGCAAATTATTCCATAGAGGAATTTACTTGCTTTTAATATATGACTTTTTTAAGATTAGTTATTTAATTGTTTTTAAATCAACAGTTCCTCCTGAAAGAGAAGTAATAAATAAGGAAAGAGCATCGGGTGCATATAGGTTATCAGCTTATTATATTGCCAAGATGGTTGGAGAATTACCGTTGGTAATTGCACTTCCTACAACCTTTCATATAATTTCCTACCCTATGTTGGGATTGCATAGCCCCCAGACCTTCTTTAGTCTCTGGGGCTTCTTACTACTCAGTACTATTGTTGCCCAAGTAAGTAATTTTTCTTAATCTTGTTTTTTCATTTTTTTCTTTTAAAAATAACTGCTATTGTTTTCAAGTCATTATTATTAGCCATATGGTGCAAGGAAGCCTGAGGCTTATGCTGCACTAGCAAAAAAAAATTCCAGCGTTACCCTGAGAGAGAGAGAGAGAGAGAGAGAGAGAGAGAGAGTCAGAAGTAGAAGGCTGTTCAATGGCTTCCTTTCCAGATGGAATTATGTCTCAATTCAATAAGTCTTTGCTTTATATTTTAATTAGGAGCCATAAAATTACAATAAAAATTGTTTATTTTCAATTAAACTTATTTAATGAAGGTAAATTTTATTTAAATAAGCAAGATTATACTGGGAATTCTACAGATAAAAGAACATTCCAGGAGACTCTTAGTTATCCCTTTGCAGACGGCTGAGTCAGATAATAAAAGGAATCTGTGAATTTATGGGTGTTTTTTATTTACATTTTTGTACACGTCCTGTAGGCTAGACCTTATTTCTCAGAAGCCGCATCCTGACCTTTGTTTTCTACCTACTAGCTGACTGTTATATTTCATTAATCCTTCAGTTTTATTACTCTATGGTTAATATTAATATTCTTCTCAGTTTTTTTTTTTTTATATATATAATCTATGTGTACATGCAGTCCATCATGTTAAAATGGATGGAGAGAAAGGGGGCTGTTCTTTCTATTGAACAAACTCTTCAATAAAAATGAAAAGTGGCATCAATGTGGCATTAGTGGCTATAATGAGTCTTCAGTTGAATGTATATGGAACAACAAAAATGAGACACCCACTATTCTTGCTGACACTTCCTAATTTACATAGTATCATTCACAGGAAGACAAACCAAAATTGAATTTCACTATTTTCCTTTTTTTTTTTCAAAAATAATGCAGTATATTTATATTAAATGTTATGCCAAACCTCACACTATACTATACTTTTATAAATATAGTTACAGAATTTATATAAATAAATTAGTTTTTTTTAAGAGTTTCTCATTCACTTTATATATTATCTGGGGGTTTTGATTATATAGGCAAATTTATTTCTCATCCATACCTGATAATCAGGTTGTTATTGGGTGGAGTTTAAATGGCACAGGGCCTCCTGGGGTAAATTGTGTCTGCTCATGATATATTTAATAGTTTTAGTTCAGAAATGGTTAGAGATGATCATATCAGTGGATTAACTTTAAATAGTAATAGAGGCATGTGATGCAAGAAAGCAAGAGTATGAGCTTATGTAGCATCAGCGAAAAAAAAAAAAAAAAAAAAATTCACACATACATTCCCTCCTGGAATTTTAGCATTAGCAAGGGCACATGATGCAAGAAAGCAAGCTTATATAGCATCAGCCAAAAAAACACACATTTCAACCATTCACTCACTCCAAATGTTTGTCTAGTTCTGCATTGAATATGTTTAAGTTATCAACTTCTACAACAACAGATGGAAGTTTGTTCCAGCAATCAACCACCCTCTGGCTAAAGGCAAACTTCCACATATCTATCCTGCAACTGTCTTTCCTCAATTTGAATTATACATCTCAGTCGGGTCACCTCACAGGTACCTAGTCTCCAGACACTGTAATTTGCAAAACTTAAGCCTTTCTTCGTAAGAGCAACTTTGTTCCATTCACTAATCTTGTTGCCCTTCTCTGTACTCATTCCCACAGCTCTACATCCTTCCTAAAATGAAGCCTCCAGACCTGTACACAGTACTCTAGGTGTGGCTTAACCATTGCCTTATACAAGGGGATAATCACCTCCTTATCCCTGCTAGAAAAATTCCTGTATACCAATGGCAATACACCATGAGCTACTCTTGCAGACCATCTGCACTGCTCAGAAAACATCATATCTGCCTGCACAACTACCCCCACGTCTTTTTCACTCTGTACCACTGCCAGTGTAGTACCACACAGTTGATAAGTTACTCTGGGGTTACTGTTTCCCATATGCAGTACATTTCATTTGTCAATGTTAAACTTCTGTTGCCACCTCTCAGCCCATCTGCTCAACTTTTCTAGATCCTGTTGCAGCAGCATACTGTCATTAACAACTGTGCTGACCTTCGTATCGTCTGCAAACTTAGACATTAAGCCTGATATACCATCATCAATATCATTATTGAATACAGAAAACAGCAATGGACCCAACACTGAACCCTGGGGGACTCCACTAATAACATTAGTCCACATAGAGCAGTGCCCATTGATTACCACACTCTGTCTTTATTTAAGCTAAAAAATTCCACGACAGATGGAAGTTTGTTCTAGCAATCAACTACCCACTGGCTAAAGGCAATTTCCACATCTATTTTACAACTGTCTTCCCTCAATTTGAATTTATTCTCCCCTCAGGTTCATAATCTGAGCAAGCGGAAGAATTCAGCGTGCTCAACCCACTTAAGGCCTCATACACCTCAATCACATCACTTCGCAGGTGCCTAGTCTGTAGCTGCTACAGTCTGCAGAACTTAAGCCTTTCTTGGTAAGAGGACCCCTTCATTCACCTCGCCAATCTTGTTGCCCTTCTCTGTACATGCTCAAGCAACTCTACATACTTCCTAAAATGAGTGAAGCCTCCAGACCTGTATATCTACATTCACAAATTCTCATGTGTGAATGTAGATTCAGATTATCAGCCATCTGAGCAGGATCATCAACAGTTGAACCATCGATATCAAACGGAAAACTTCCTTCTAGAGTTTTATAAGTAAAGAAGTCCGTACTGTTTTTCTTAGTATCCTTTGCCAAAGATTTCTTGTAATCTGCCTTCACTTGTCTAATCTCCTTTGTGACTTGATTACAGACTAGCTTATATCTGCCGTAGGCTTCTGTGTCCCCTAATAATTTATATGCGTCCCATGCCTTTTTCCTCTCTGCCATGAGTCTCATTAGTTTATCTGACATCCATTTAGGCCTCAACCTTGAACGCTTCCAACTTAGAATTTGCTGTTGGTAGTATCATTAGTTGGTTCCACTGTACAGAATTTAAAAACTGTCTGTTCCATAAAGGTCATTGTTTAAGCTAAAAAGTCACCTTTATGGAAGCAAAAACCCTTCTCTTTACTCCTGACGGTAATTATATCTGTAAATAAATTCCAAATCATCTTATCAAATTAGCATTATTTCCAAGAATATATGATAAATTTAATTTTTCTGCAAGTAATTTTATGGATATTGGAATAATGAGGATAGTCGATAAGGATATGCTTAACTGTTAGGTGAGTTTGACATTTGGGGCACTGAGAAGGGCTTTTTCTAAAAAAAGTAAGAAAAAATGTATTAGGAGTGAATAAGCAATGCAGTCTTGTCATTACTTTCTTCATGTGTGTTGTGCTTGAAGCTTGGTAACAAGGAGAAGATTGCAGCAGCAGCAGCTACCAGAGTATCAGATTTTGATCCATCAATATAGTCTGTGGTTTAGAAAGAGAATGAATTGTATATAGCTGCTTGATATTGCAAGAGGACAAAGTTTTCTTTCCCCATTGCTGAAAGTAGCAATTTAAAATTGCAGGAATAATCATCTAAGGTGATGCCCTGAAAGATATTGCATAGTTCAGTATTCAAAGCTTTAGTAAGTTCCCTAACTGGCACAAGATGATTTTCATTTGGTTTGCTATTGTAGAATAAATCTCATTCTGTATTGTATAGGCATCCACAATTACAGTTTGAGGGAAGATTGCTTTTGTTGTATGCTGCAAAAATTCAATGTTTTTTTTGTGAAGATGTAATGGAGGTTCATGGGCTTTCATGTAGAGCCTGTGAACTTGGGAAGTTCTGAAAGCAAACAAGACAATTCTAAGAGCATTGTGTTAAATGGCTTTTAATTACTGAAAAGTAATTTTTTTGCTTTTTCACCCAGTGTGGAGAAGACAGTGATTCTATCAATTGTGCTAGAAAATTCCTGCCCTCCCACCCATAAACATTTAAAATATGATTGCTTTTATATTATTATTATTAGCCATATGGTGCAAGGAAGCCTGAGGCTTTTGCTGCACCAGCCAAAAAAAAAAAAAAATTCTGAGTTAGAGAGAGAGAGAGAGGGGAACCAACAAGAAAGCGAAGAATGATGATATCCAGCTCAGGACCCTGGGTGTGCCAAGCCTATACTCACCAGACGTGTGAGTCCCTGGGGTTAATACAGTGCATATAACACACACAGAGTAAAATCTGGAAATCCATAGTCGAAGCTTGACCTGATAATGGCTCTACAGCGATTTAACAGGGTGTGTTGATCAGCACCCAACATAGATGAGACACATAAAAGTATATTTAACTTCTTTAAACAAATAGTTCTTAGATGAGACATGAGTTTATTGTTGTTGTTATTGGAAGTTTTATAGTGCATTAGCAACTAAAGGCCATTAAGTGCCAAACACAGTTAGAAAGTAACAGGTGCTATTAAAGCTCAGATTTATAGATTATGTAGGATTTAACATCAAATTCTGTCTTAGCATCATATCATTTTTAGGAAAGTCGAAACTGCATTGATATCAGGCAGAAGTGGCCCCAGGTCTATAAGTGCACTGTGTGAGAATTTTTTGGTGCGCCCTCTCCGACTTGAAATTTACAGCAAATCAGTGAATTTTCAGGGCATTTTACACCCCCTAAATTTTGGTGCCCTGTTTGAGGGAACTGCTCAATCGTGCCTTAAGCCTGTCCTGATATCAGATCTGTCGTGTAAAATTCATTCCAAAGTAATTCATTTCAGGAGTGATATGGGCTGCACGCCTTAATAACAAGATGGTTTTCCATACTCTATTAGAGAGAGAGATAAAATGGTAAACTATGATATGTTCGATTGTGAGGTGAGTATAAAGGTGGATCTGAGACGGTATGAAGATAAAAGGGTGTAAGACTTATCCTTAGTCTTGCAAGTTTGATTCAAGTGGAGACTGAATGGTCAAGACTAGACTTTAGTTTTATCTGAAGGAGTTTGTTGCCTTGATTTTTCCAGATGGCTTGGCAGTGACTCACATTTTGACTTATTAAAAAGCTTTTGCAGTCAGTGAAAGGAACTTTAAAAGATTCAATTGGTTTCACAGTGAATTTGGGCTTCAGCACTCATTGCCAGAATCCAAAGATGCTCTCATAATTATGACTAAGGGTTTGCTTACCTACTTTTTGTTGCTTCCCTTAATATAATCGGATAGTCCCATCCACCCCATGTCCTTTTTTATGTTTAGTTTCAACAATTTCTCTTTCACTTTTGTCTCAGTTATCACAAAATCATTTAGCTCTCTCTTAGAGTTTGATAAACTTCTGGCATCCCCTTCCCTAAAAAATTCCTCATGCATGAATATAGATGCAAAATACCTATTGAGTTTGTCAGCAAACTGAGCATCAGCATCAAGTGGATCAATGTGATTCAATCCTTTCCTTCTACAATAGTGAAGCCTATCTGGGTGGCGATATCTACTGAGAATAAGTAACAATAGTCTTTTCTATTTGGGAAGCATTACTTATTTGAAGTATAACTGGAGAGGCAACTCATTGTGAATGCCTTCACAATATGAGATAGAATGAAACAATGCCATTATAATTAACTTCAGTTAACTTATTATGTATAGACATGATGTATTTACACTACCTTATATCTGTAGGAATTCATTATTAACTTGGGCTTGCCATAATTGTGGCCAGTGATATTTGCATGCTTCCTGTATAAGATTTTTATAGTCTGGATAGGGCCCTTTAAAAAGTTTTAGCATTACGCCACAAGGCTGTTTTGCAGAAAGATTGGCTTTTTCATTTCTGGCAATACCAGAGTGGCCAGGGATCCAACAGAATGTTGTAATTTGTTTCAACTTTAGTGCAAGACAGTAACTGTGACTGGATGTTTTTTTTAACCCTGTGCATGGGGTCAGTATTTCAGAACTTCATGCCCTTCATCTACTCTGTCTACACAGCCGAAACTGCCAATAGCTGTTTCTGAAAATGTTTTCTTTGATATCTTCACTGAAAATTCTGTTAAGTATTACATAATTAAGAAAAATTTAAGAATTAAGTTAAACCTAATTATATGCATATGTTGAGTATCATCTGTCACGTACAATTATTGATAATGAGCTGGTTTTACTGACATATGCTTTTCTCCAATTGGTAGTGCTCTCTGGATTGATTCCAGATGATGCTTCAATGTCATGAAGCATCATCTGGAATCACACTGTTGATTGCACATGCTTCCCATTTTATGCAACAAGTGTTCTGTTATTAACTAGTGTCAAATTGCACAATGTTCATTGAAACATGAATTTTCTGATTTGCATTTCAGTTGTTGACAAGTCTAAAGGAAGTTTTAAATTAATTAAAAAATGGATTTTCCATAGTTGCTTCAGAAAATATTAAAATAAATGTGGCATCAAAAAAGTGAACAACTTTTTTTTTTTTTTTTTTTTTTTTTTTGCTGATTTTTCATTACACACATGTAACCGAAGTGACTCCATGTGCACAGAGGAAGAGACTCAACATTCTTTCCCCACTGTTGAAAATTGTTATACTGGAGTTTACTTATTTCTCATTCGGGCTTCTTTGGACGACATGGCTGTGTTGCAGGACGCGTTTTCTTCCTTGGTTACTTGTTCCCGAACGTAACCCCAGTATACTCATGTGACTGCCTAGTGGTTTGCCCTCAATAAAACTACCCGTCAGAAGGGAATAGAAATCGCGGCGTTGACCAGCGCTGTGTTTTCACTACAAAACCCTTTCAGTTATAGTCGGATCTTGAGTGCCGCAGTACAAGTTCTTTTATTCTAATCACTCTAATTTACATTCTGAGCATTGTATAGTAAGAGAATGGGTCTGAGGCAAGGAGGCTTAAAAAAAACAGAGTTTATTGATAAGATCATATTAGATAAAAGTCATATACAAAGATTCACAGACATTCTAATGTAAATTGCTTTAAGTAAACTGGCAGACTATCCATGAGTATATAAATAGTGATTATTTCACTATAAGACAAATATAACATATATACATATATTCTCAGCTTGAGTGGTAATTAACTAAAGTAAGAGATACATTCTTAAGCCATTTACGGAATCATAATCGTATTCTACGTGTGGTGTTCCTCTGGGAGCCTCCTTCTCGCATGGTAGGTAATGAGTGAAGAGATACATTATTCTGTTTGGTATCAATTATTAAACATAGGTAACATAACACTATAACCATAGCCTAAGTGAGGAGAAATACTAGTAGATTAGAGAGGCTAAAAGATATTCTAACTTACCAATCTGGGGAAAATAATCCACACTCTTTAACCAGACTATTATCGGGTATTCCTTCGTTCTCGGTCCATCGCCTTGGAATTCTTTCTTCAGCTCTCGGTGCTCTGGCTCTTCCGACGTCTTCTCTTATACCAGTCTTTCTCCCAAGGCTTCCTTGCTTATCTCACCTCTCTCTTCCACCCGTATATATTTCCTTCTTATCACTTGACCCTTCGACAGTCCGATCTCGGTTTGTGCGAGGGAGTTCGCCTTTTGCTCTCATTGGGGAAAGAAAGTGCGGTACGAGAGTGAACTGTCGGATTTGTTGACCTGCCTTTCGTATGTGGTCGCTATCAGTAGCCATATCACTGTATGTGACAGAAGCTTAGCATCACGTGACAACGGTACTTCTGTTTGATCGGTGCGAAGTTTCGAGTTGCCGGATTCTCAGAATCTCTATTTCGTGGAAAAGAGTGATTTTGGAGTGCACCTTATCCCTATTTGGACGGCTGACCGATTTGCATAGATGTGGAAAACAAGGGCAAGAAGAAAACACTTCTCTACCCAAAAATATACAGCGTGGGAAAGGAAAAGGGGTACTGGTAATATGATCGGTAAAATGTATGCATTTTACAAATTGGTCATCACAGGATGCATGGATAACTTTTCATGATGTAGCTGGTGATACTGTATCCTTAAAATATGTGTGTAATATGGGCCAGTTCTGTTAATTGGAGAGAGGCAGGTCAGTTTTCATTTGACTTACTGTTATAACAGGAATCCCATGCAGTATTATATAGATATCTGCAACTAGGGTGAGAAGGTAGACTATGAATTTCTTCAGCATAGAGAAAGCGTAATGTTTTCTGACAAAAATTTAATGGAGAGGCTATGGAAGCTCCCAAAGTAATTCTGAGAGCACTATGCTGGATGGTGTTTAGTCTTTGTACAGTAGTTTTTCTGGCAGATCATTACCTTATAGACATGTGGCAGTTGCCACCCAATAATATGGGTGATACAGATCGAATATATTTATTTCTTTAGACAATTGGTTTGTATACGACTCTGGAAGATTAGTTCGTTCAGTATTAAGCTTAAAAACCAGATGTTAACAAACAGAATTGGGATATTACTGATTTGAAGTTCTGGATCAGGGTGAAGTCTATGTTGTTTTTAAAAGTGAGCAAGCAGTCGTGGATTTCTATTCATCTAGGCAGTAGCCATTATTTAAGGTCCAAGATTCTATTTTAGCTTTTGGAAGTTGGAGCTGTCTTTCAGTATTGCTCATGCTCCGTGACTGACAGGAGATGGTTAAGTCATATTAGAGAAAAGGCCTCAAGCATCAGGATTAAACACACTAAAATAATATTGCCAAAACTGACAAACTTAAAAAGTTTATTAAAACAAAAGAGACTTTATTAAAAGTAAGACAAATTAGAAATTAAAACATTGAAAAAGAGGCTCTTCCCCTTGCCTCCTTGATTTCATGGTTTAACTTTGTATTTTAATTTTGTAATACAGTCTGTTTTGCTTTAAGTTTATCAGTTGTGTCCCCTTGCCTGCTTTATTTCATGGTTTTAGCTTTGTATTTTAATTTCTCTTAATTTTAATTTTGTAATACAGTCTGTTTTGCTTTAAGTTTATCAGTTGTGTCAATATCATTTTAGTATGGTTAGGTCACCTGAATATGTATATATTTCAATGGTTTTGGGACATCTCATGTTAGTCTACTAATCTGGATTGCAAATAAGTTGCACCTATTTACGATAGGTATTAAACCCTACTAACATCTTCCTCCTGGATACGAGTCGGAGCATTCCAGTAATGAAGGTGAAGAAAGTTGTGGATTATTTGAGAGAGATTGCCCTTCAGTCCCGAATGATACATATCCATAAGAATTCCATGACTTTCTCGATGTCTAATTTGACCATGACTAATATGGCATACCTTGATTATTGTCATTAACCACCCTACCAACCTTTGTATTATCTGCAAACTTAGACATTAAGCCTGACATACTCTCATCAGTATCATTAATAAATACAGAAAACAACATTGGGCTCAGCACCAAACCCTATGGAAATCCACAAAGAGAAGTGTCCATTGATAACCATTCTCTGTCTTCTCCCACTCAACCATCCCTTTATCCATAGCAGTAACTTTTACTTAATGTGCCATACTGCTCCTATTTATACAGCAGTCTTTTATGTGCAACAGTATCAAAAGTTTTCCTTAAATCCAAGTATAGGATATCAAAATTATTTTTTTCATCCAGTTCCTTTGTCACTGCATCATAGTATCTAGTCAGACTGGTCAGACATGATTTCCCTTTAACAAACCCATGGTGTGACTGAAGTATAACTGCACTCCTATCTAGATGGTCCTGCATCATTTTAACCAGTGACTCCATTATTTTTCCTGGAACAGAAGTTAAGCTGGCAGGTTTGTAATTACTCATTTTACCCTTTGATCCCCTTTGTGAATTGGGGATACACTTGCATATCTCCAGTCCAAAGTAACCTCCACTGAATCTAAAGATGCTCTTGTAATTATAGCTAAGAGTTTGCTTGCCTCCTTTAATATAATTGGATAGATCCCATCCACCCCAGGTGTCTTTTATGTAATTTGGCACTTTTTTAGCAGAGTTCTTTATGAAGGCTGTGGCATGAAGAAATGAATAAAACAGATACTCCAACTTGTCTCCAAAGAGCTCTCTACTTTCCATAGGAACATGGTATTAGAAGTTGTTTTTGTCACTGTTAGGAAAGAGTCTGGCACATGGGCTACTTGGACCATATTGTGCTTATTAGCATAATCAAGACAGCAGATGACTCAAGTTTTTGTAAACGTTGGTCCGCAACATGATAACATAAGAAAAGCAGATAACTGTCTTCAGTTACTTGATATAAAATCAGTAACTTGACCATTTTTAACATATTGCTAGTTATAATGCATCTTTCAAAACATCTAGGACCAGTCAGAAACAGTGTCACAATTTTTGACTATGCTTTTTTTTCTATTGTGATAGCAATCAAGTAAAGAATCTTCATCATTACCAAAACAAATGTCATAATGTTATATCATAATTCATAATTTAACATGAAAGTAGACAAGCTCCTGGTGGGCTAGGACTAGTCTTTCTTTGTGTGGAAAAGATCTGAAAAACATGGGGTTGTTAAGATCCCTATGCATATGCTTGATGGATTAAGGGGTTGCAGATTTTGATGCACTCAAAAAGAGGGGATGTAAATAACAAGGTTGAGAAACACTGTATTTACAAATGAATATATTATACTACAGTTCATTCTACTGATTTTCTTAACTTTTATTGATTTCTCTATAGAGTGTCGGCCTGTTAATTGGGGCAGCATGTATAGATCTACAAGTATCAGTTACCATCTCAGCTCTCTTCTCTCTTTCCACCATGCTCTTTGGTGGATATTATGCATCATCACTCCCGCCTTGGTTACGCTGGCTTCAATATCTTTCCATAGTTCATTATGCTTTCCAGAACATGCAAAGAGTTGAATTTGAAGGAGGCCCCCCTGTACAGTACGTATCTAAGGTTTTTGATTTGCTGAATTGTTCCTTACAAAAAATTGTAATTTAAGTAATTAGAAACAAGTTTGGGTAAAAATATTTTTGAACATCCTGTAATCATTTTAATTCACTTGCCTGTGCTTTAAACTAGATCATTTAATTGATGTGAACTGCCTATTCCATTTACACTTTGTTTCTTAAGGGGAGATGCAATTTCTTTTACTGACAGATAATTTTCCCAGAGAATGCTCTTATCCCCTTCAATTATTTTGAAGGGGATAAGAGCAAAAGCAGGTACAAATATACTTCTTGTTCATAATGACATTTTATTATTTATTATTATTTTAATGCCCTCCACAAGTGTATGCATATGAGTTGTGGTTATGTTGGAATAAATACAATGAAATATTTCGTACTTTACAAGTTATCCCCTTCAAAATAATTTCCTTGGCTTGCACGTGCTGTTCCATATGTTTTTTCCAAGCACAGAAACATTTCTGGAAGTCATCTTCTGTAAGCCCCTTGAACACTTCAGTCATTTTTTCAAAATATCTTCAGTGGACACAAAATGGGTTTCCTTAAGTACACTTTTCAGTTTAGGGAAGAGAAAAAAGTCTGAGGAGGCTGGGTATGGCAAGTAGGGTGCATGTTCATACACGCATGGATTTGGTTTTTTTTGGCCAGAAACTGGCAAACATAGAGCACAATGTGTGTCGGAGCCTCCAACCATCCTTCCACAATTTAGGTCTCATCCTTTGAATTTTTCCATGTAGCATTGTCAGAACTTCAGTGTAGTATGTTTGATTGACAATCTTATTTGGTGGGACATATTCAACCATAATAATTCCTTTAATATTGAAGAAAACAAGCAGCATGGTTTTCATTTTTGATTTTGACATTCTTGCTTTTTTGTCTTCCATTGCATTGACTGTCTTTTAGTTTTAGATTCATACTGGAACAGCCACCTTTCATTGCAAGTAATTGCAGTATTCAGAAAGTCTGGACCTTCTTCAAAATTTTTGGCACCATCTGGCACACACGCTTTTCTCTTGCATAAATTTTCAGTTACGTTTGTCTAACTATTTCTTTGTCCATAGTAAGTTCTGATGCTTAAACGATGATCACTTCTAATCAATGTCCATAACTGGTCCACATTTTCATCAGTTTTTGTGCATACCAGATGGCCTGGCCATTTATCGTCTTTTGCATTCTCTTTTCTTTCAAACAGTCGTTTGTGGTATTCAAACATGCAAACTCTTGACATAGTATCTTCCCCATAAACTTGATGTAACAACTCATAGCTTTCAGTTGGTGTTTTCTTTAGTTTTTGTTAAAAATTCAACATTGATTTGTTGTTCCATTCTTTGTTATTATTCCAGCAAACTGCAAAGAGAATGAGCAGGTCGGATTATGTGACTTGGCAACAACTAGGAAAAGGTTCTGGTCAACTGATGTGCCTTTATTTCACAGATGACATTTGGTGTGTAGTTGTTGCGTGTGTGTGTGTGGTCTCATTATTTAATAGCTATACCTTGTATATTGTATGTTTTTTGTCTGTAGGTATGTTCATGACCAATTTTCATGTTGCACAGGCTGTAAAACATGGTAAAACTCACAGGGTAACCTTACTCCTTCCTTAGATTTGTGTGGGAAGGAGCAGCAGTGTGTAGCACACATACTTCTTGATTAGACCGGGGTTCGAGCCCATCACCACCAAATACGGAGGATGTGGAAAGGTCAAGGGAATGACAACCGCATATTCCCAGAGCAATATGGCCTTAGTTGCTAATGCTCCTAAAAACCAAAAAACAAACCTTAGATTTGTAGCCTTGATTGAAGAGGACTTGAGAAATTTCTCCAATTATCAACAAGAATTGAATTATACCTCTTCAAACAAGTACTAAATGGTAATGTGGTGGTAGAATGGGTGTTTAATGGCACAGCTACTGACAGGGAAAAATTATGCTTTGTCATATATATGTGGCATATTATACATTCAGGGATTTCATTTATAATTTATCAAATACTTGGATTAGCTTTAAGTACTGAAATATACAGAGGCATGTGATGCAAGAGAGCAAGCTTATGCAGCATGAGCCAAAAAAAAAAAAAAAAAAAAAAAAAACACGCTCCTATTTCACCCCTCCGTTCGTTCCACGTACCTGTCCAGCTGAGCCTTAAATTTATTTAGGCTACCAACTTCCACAACAAAGGATGGAAGTCTGTTCCACCAACCCACCAACCACCCGCTGGCTAAAGGCAAACTTCCACACATCTGTCTTTCCTGAATATGAATTTATGCTCTCTCAAATGATTATTCTGAGGAAGAGGAAGAATTCCATCAGCATTGAGCACGCTCAAATCATTCAAAGCTTTATACACCTCAATCAGATCACCTCGCAGGTGTCTAGTCTCCACACACTGTAATTTGCAAAATTTAAGACTTTCTTCGTAAGAACAACCCTTTGTTCCATTCACTAATCTTGTTGCCCTTCTCTGTACTCATTCCAACAGCTCTACATCCGCGCCTCCGTAGCCAGGAGCAGCAGTGCGTAGCACACGTTTCTTGATTAGACCGGGGTTTGAGCCGCGCCCACCAAATACGGAGGATGCGGAAAGGTCAGGGAATGACCACTGCATATCCCTGGAGCAATATGGCCTTAAATTGTTAATGCTCCTAAAAACCAAATAACAATAACAAGCTCTACATCCTTCTTAAAATGAGGCCTCCAGACCTGTATATCCCCTTATATAAGACCATTGCCTTATATAAGGGGATAATTACTTCCTTATCCCTGCTAGAAAAATTCCTGTATATCATTGACAAGACACCATGAGCTACTCTTGCAGACCATCTGCACTGCTCACAAAACTTCATATCTGCCTCCACAATTAACCCCAGGTCCTTTTCATTCTCTACCACTGTCAGTGTAGTACCACAGAGTTGATACATCACTCTGGGGTTGCTGCTTCCCATAGGTAGTATTTACATTTGTCAATGTTAAACTTCATTTGCCACCTCTCAGCCCATCTGTTCAACCTTTCCAGATCCTCTTGCAGCAGCATAGTGTCAGTAGTGTCCTTAACAACCCTGCCAACCTTTGTATCATCTGCAAACTTGGACATTAAACTTGATATCCCATCATCAATATCATTCATAAACACCGAAAACAACAACGGACCCAACACTGAACCCTGAGGAACTCCACTAATAACATTAGTCCACGTTGAGCAGTGTCCATTGATTACCACTCTCTGTCTTCTGCCACTCAACCATCCCCTTATCCATAGTAGCAATTTGCCTCCAATGCCACACTGCTCCAATTTGTGCAGCAGTCTTCCATGTGCAACAGTATCAAAAGCCTTTCTAAGATCCATATATATGATATCAAAGTTATTCCATGCATCCAGTTCCTTTGTGACCACATCATAGTATGCAATCAAATTGGTCAGGCAAGACTTTCCCTTAACAAAACCATGCTGTGTCCGAGCTATAACTGAAGTCTTGTCTAGATGATCCTGCAGTGCTTCTTTAAACAGTGCCTCCATTAATTTTCCAGGCACAGAAGTTAAACTAACAGGTCTATAATTACTTCTGTTGCCCTTTGATCCTCCTTTGTAAATTGGGGTCACATTTGCACATCTACAGTGCATGGGTACCTCCCCTGAGTCCAAAGAAGCTCCCTTAATTATGGCTAAGGGTTTGCTTACTTCCTTTGCTGCCTCCTTTAATATAACTGGATAGATCCCATCCACCCCGGGTGCCTTTTTTATGTTTATATTCAACAATTTCTCCTCCACTTTCCTCTCAGTTATTACGAAATCATACAGCTCACTGCCAGAGTTTAACTCACCTCTGGCATTCCCCTCCCTCTATAACTCCTCATGGGAGAATGTAGATGTAAAATACTCATTTAGTTTGTTAACCACCTGAGCAGGATCATCAACAGTTGAACCAGCAATGTTCAGTGGACCAATCTGATTCATCCCTTTCCTTCTAGAGTTTACATAGGTAAAGAACTCTTTGTTGTGTTTCTTTGCATCCTTTGCCAAGGATTTCTCATAATCTGACTTTGCCTCTCTAATCTCCTTTGTGACTTGGTTACAGACCAGCTTATATCTATCATAGGCTTCCATATCACCCATTAATTTATATGTATCCCACATGTCTCATTAGTTCATCTGACATCCATTTAGGCCTAAACCTTGAACAATATTTCTTAGTTGGTATGTAAATCCTAGTAGCTTCCAAGATTAATTCTTTGAATGCTTCACATTTTGAATTTGCTGTTGGTAACATCATCAGTTGGTCCCACTTTATAGAATTTAAATACTGTCTCAGACCACCGTAGTCACCTTTACGAAAGAAAAAACCCTTCCCTTTACCTCTGATGGTAGTTACCTCTTTGGATAAATCACACTTCAGCACACTGTGATCACTGCCACCTAGTGGTTCCTTTATCTGCAGATTCTTAATGCATGAAGAATCACTACTGATAATCAGATCAAGAGTATTACTCCCTCTAGTTGCCTCCGAATATGCTAATGTAGAATACAATCATCCAATAAATCCACAAAAGCCTTGCTAGTGTGTGAGTGACCAACCCACAAATTCTAGTCAATATCTGGGGAGTTAAAATTCCCCATTATAAGATTCTCTGATTTACTGGCCCACTATTTCCCTGTACAGTTCCTTATTATACTCAGAGTCATTAGGCCTATAACACACTCCTACTCTCAATTTTAATCTCCCAATCTTATGTCACACCAAACTGACTCGACACTGGACTGTCCAACGATGTCGGCTGGCTTCACTTCCTTGTATTATATGTGTTTCTTAACTAATAGTATAACCCTCCTCCCTTCCTATCTTGTGTACCCTTCCTGTACACATTGTACTCCCGAAATTCCAGTTCCGCATTCCTTATATCTGTGTGACACCAAGTCTCTGATATCCAAACAATATCTGCCTTTGATGTTCTGAGCAATACCTCAAATTCATCAAATTTATTTACCAAACTCCTAGCATTGGTGTACATGCAAGTATACATGCACTCGTTCCTATTCTTAGCTACCCTAACACAACCCATGTATTTAATTGTACTGCAATGACTCTCAGTAGGCTCTGAAATACCCTGCATCTTGTTTTCCAGGCTGCTGCTCATTCCAATAGAAGAAGTGCAAGAATCACTTTCACCTGTGCCAGTGGCTACTGTTAATCTATTAGTCCTTGTATTCCCCCAAGCTAGCAGTTTTCCGACCCACCTAACACTGCCTCGATAGCATCAGCAAATATTCTTGCACCCTTTCTATTTAAGTGTATCCCATCCCTGTAGAAGCAGTCTCTCCTGTTAACAAGTACAGACCAGGCTGAAAAAAATTCTACCCCCCCCCCTTTTTTTTTTTTTTTATGTAAACCCCAAACACGAGAGGTATTAGAACCTATAGTACTCAGTACCGTGCTTGGGTTGGAGGTTGAGAAGACGAAAGAAGATATTTGTTGACATTGGACTTGAACTTCTACAGATTGTAATTTTCAGGAAATACATACGAAGGAAGGTTGTTCCAGAAAACGGCAGTTGAATGAATAATCGAGGAAGATGAAAAGTTGGTTCTGAGAGTTTGAAGTTGGACAGTAAATGGATTTTGGCTGAGGGCTGCATGTGTTCAGACTGTTTTGAAAGAGAGAGCGGGAATTATATAAGCCAATTCAGAAGAACAGTGCCCATGGAAGTAACTGTAGAAGAGGCATGCAGCAGAAACAGTACGTCTATGAGACAGCGAGTGGAGAGACTCTGTTAGAGATGAATCATTAACCTAACTGCCCTCTTTTGAACGGAATCAAGAAGCCTGAGAGAGGTTTTGGGGGCACCACCCCAGATGTGGGAACGATATTCCATGGTAGGGCGGATTTGCGATTTATACAGAGTGAGCAGCTGTTTGGAAGGAAAGTAACGCCAAGAGTGAAAGAGAAAACCAAATATTTTAGATGCAGAGGAAGCAATATTTGTAATGTGCTTGTGCCAAGAGAGATTAGAAGTCAGGGTAATCCCCAAAAGAGATATATTATTTTGCCTAGAAATTGGAGTGTGACCAAAGATAAGCATAGAAGCAGAAGAATCCTTTTTGCAAGATATAAGACAAGAGTGAGTTTTAGAAGGGTTGAAATCAACTAAGTTGTCTTTGCCCCACTGGAGAATTACCTGAAGATCGGCAATTAAGGAATTGGTAGCAGATTTTCGAGAAGTTGGAGCTGATTGAGCAGGGCAAGGTTTCTCAAAATCGAAAGTAGAATGCAATGTGATCGGCAAAACTATGGATAGGATTTCCAGTCAATGGAAAAAGGTCATTAATAAACAAGAGGAAAAGAGTGGGGGAAAGAATTGAACCTTGGGCGACACCGGCATTAGTGGAGAAATTAGAAGACAGAGAGCCATCTACCATCACCCTCAGTGAGCGATCAGAGAGAAAACTGGATAACCAATTACAAAAAACAGTTGGCAAACCATAAGGTGGAAGCTTGTTTAGAAGACCTTTATGCCAAACACGATCAAAAGCCTTTGAGATGTCAAGAGCAACTACTTGTGTTTCACCGAACTTTTCCATTGAATTAATCCATAAATGGGTAACATAAGCCAGAATATCACCAGTGGATCGACACTGACGGAATCCATACTGGCGATCGTTGATCAGACAGAAGGTTTCTAGGTAGTTTAAGAGTTGGCGGTTAATTGATTTCTCCATTACTTTAGAAAGAGTAGAAGTAATTGCAATGGACGCTAATTGGATGGGAGGGATTTGTCACCCTTTTTAGGAACTGGCTGGATATGAGCAAATTTCCATGCAGAAGGAAAAACACCTTTGGAATAAGAAAGTGAAAAAAGGCGGCAAAGAATAGGAGTAAGTTCAGAAACACAGGTTTTGTGAACAAGTGGAGAAATACCGTCGGGACCTGGAGCTTTCTTAGCATCAAGATTAGCATTAGTAGAGGCATATGATGCAAGAAAGCAAGCTTATTCAGCATCAGCCAAAAAAAAAAAAAAAAAAAAAAAACACCACTCCCAATTCACCCATCCATTCAAAGATTTGCCAAAATTCTTCTGAAATCCTTTTGAAGGAAGACCATAGGAGGCATCGAATGGAGTGTGTTTGGGAATGGTGGGAGTTGTTTTACCAAGATCATTAATACATGAGTTAAAAGAAAAATGGGATGCTGGCAGGTCACCTTTATTTATCCTTGGCTGAAGTGATAACAGAACCATCTGGTTCGGACAGTGGTGGGAGCAGAGATGGGCACAAGTTGCGGCCAATAGCTTTCGCAAGAGACCAGAATGCTCAGCTACCATTAGGGCAAGAAGCAAGATTTCTACTCTTAGCCTGTTCAAACTCTAGTTTGGACTAATTAATAACTGCTTTACAATTGTTGCGAGCTTTGGTGTAGGCAGAAAATGAAACTGAAGAATTATAAACAAGCCAATTATGATATGCAACATTCTTCTCTTGAACAGCCTTAGCAGATTTTAAAGTGGAGTGTGGAATAAAGGATTCCATTCCTGCAAGAATAATTTCACTGACATGTTCTGAGCAAACGTTGACATCAGAAGTTTTGAAACAGTAATCCGCCCAAGGAAAAGAAAAAAGCAAATCTCGCAGGTCATCCCATTTTGCATTCTTCTAATGCCAAGCAACATGAGGTTGGGAATAGCCATGAGATAAAGGCTCCATTTGAGAAGAGACAATCACCAAGTTGTGATCTCAAGTGCCTAAAGGACCACTCACTTCAACAGTGTACTTAGAAGGGTTGTTGTGAGAAAAAGATCAAGCATGTTGGCTGTATGATTAGGATTGTTCGGTATTCTTGTAGGTAAATGAACAATCTCTGCAAGGTCATTAGTAATTGCAAAAGCCTCAGCATCTCGACCAGCTGGATCTGTGTGAATAGACAACGGAAGCCAGCTGGAGTTCTGAACATTAAAATCATCATTGAAAATTACCTCAATGTTAGGAAAGTTGGACTGGAGAAAGTCAAGTTGCAAAGAGAGGAAGTCAAAGAGCTCCAAGTGATTAGTGGAGTTGGGAGAACGGTACAGACAACAGATGAATTTGACACAATGAGGTAGAGAGATTTTAAGCCAGAGAAGATGAAAGGGAGGAGATTCCAAATTGCCAATTCTCTGACAGGGAATATCAGAACGGACATATGCACACTTACCACCTTTGCGGCAAAAGGAACCATACAGCGAATAATTTGGGCATCTGAGATGAGCAGTAGTTGGATCAACCGATAACTGAGATTCTGTCAGAAAAAGTACATGGGGTTTGGCAGACTGCAAGTGGAAATGGACATGATTGAGATTAGAATTGAGACCACGTATATTTGTGAAAAGAATTAGGAAGTGTTTGGGAGGTTTAGATCTTTTCGCAGATAAGCTTGCTCTATTAGTTTGACAATTCATGGTGTATTCAATAGTAAGAAAATGTGGGTGGGGTTGCAAAGTGGTGGTATTGCTTATGTAATGCTGTATGAAGTAATGAAATTTTTGGATATGGCGTACACATGGTAAGAATATACCCAGATCCTTGACATAATGTGGCTTCGACAATGCTCCCCGCATACACACTACTCAGACTCCCACCAGTCGCTATCTGGCAGAGTAGAATTAGCAAGATTATACACTAGCTGATCCAGAAGCCTCCTAGAGAGTTACCAATAGGTTTGGTCCGCTGTACTAACTAGTGGCCGGTCTGTGAACACCGTTTTAGAGCTGTACCCTCGAAATGTAAGGAATATTGGATCTCGCAACGATGTTCATCATAACCTTAAAAGACATCAGTCATACTGCATGATGGAAGAGATGGGGAAGGGTTGGCCGGAACTTAGCTCTAGAGACTAAACATGGGTTCCACCACTTCAAGCCTCCAATAAGCAAAGTGGTGGTATTGCACCGGTTGATGAGAGTCATCTACCACCTAGGGCCTTGCACAATCTTTCCAGGGCTGAATTGATCGACAAGGCTCTCATCATATACTCCTTCCTATCGTGTCTTTGCAGAATTGCAGACACTTTCAAATTCAACCCTAATTCATGGCTTTTTTTCAACAGCGACCTATACTTGTTTAGTAATTCTGCCGGTCTCCTACTCTTAATATTATTAGTGCCAACGTGTACAACAATATCACCCTTTGTGCCTTTAAAAGGTGATATCTGCTCTACAACGTCATCAACCTTTGTCCCTGGCAGACATACCCTGGTCCTGTTCCATCTATCCTTTTTACATAGCATGTTCCCCGTTTCCCTGACAATCGAGTCACCAACAACTGCTAGTTCCTGTAGGACCAGCACATTCTGCCTTGGTGGTTGCTGCTGTGTTGTGTGATGAAAGCTCTGGCGTTGATGTGGGCAGCTGAGAGCTTGATGGGCCCCTCAATTTATATCCTAGGTTAAAGTCTTCTTGACCTGAAAGCAATTATGCCTTAATGAGAGTATTGAATGACAGTATATACAGGGCCATGCCAGGTGCAAACTTCTTATTGCCACAAAGAGAGAAGTACTACTACTTCTCTCTGAAGCTGGAGTACCATAATTTGGGTTCCTGTTTTATCTGAAGAAGTTTATTATTTATTTGAATTTTCCAGAGTAATGACCACTGTCGATTACAAGCTCTCTGTGTGATGACTTTATATTATATAATCAGGGACATAGCACACAGAAATGAATAATTCTTTGTAGGATGCTTTTTAGACTGGTCTGCTCTCTCATTGCCTGAAATGCCATCATGTTCCAGTATCCAGCAATATATATAATGGCTTGTTTGTTAGAGGCACGGTTGATTTTTACTTAGGCTAACCTGGATAGCATACAATTTGGCTGGGTATATACTGAATTTGACTAGCAGAGAAGACAAAGATAGAAAAGTCAAGCGATATCAGAGCTGCATCTTCTACTGATTCTGTTTTAGAACCAACAGTGTATATTTGATAGTACTGTGAATTGGCAAATGAGTGGGCTGCTTGCATTCCGCTACATTCTTGATTTCGAGTGCTTTCTAAATTGTTTAAACTAGTCTTCATAGACAGCTGTATGTCTGGATCATGGAGGAAAAAAATCCATTTCTGTTTCTTGGAATACATTGTCTTAATTTTATATTCCAGTTATTCATTAGCTTATGTAATCTAAGTCCTGCAGGTCTATTTTCATTGGGTTTACTTGCATAATGATTGCTCAACTGATTATTAAAGAGGTATGACTAGATAGGATGGACTGGAGGTCTCTGAATTTTTGCTACGTAATTGAGTAATAGCACTTACCTTCTGAGGTAGAGTTGGGGTTCATTTGCTTCTGTATATAAGCTTTCAATTAGCGAGGTCCTGAAAGCACCAGAGCTATCTCCTGAGTGCATTGTGATGTATAGTATTAGAAATAGTAGGGCATTTGATGCAAGAAAGCAAGCTTATACAGCATCAACCAAAAAAAAACAAAAATCTTCCCATTTCACCTAGCCATTCCTTCCAGTAGTTTTAGTTCTTACTTGAATTTATTTAAGCTGTTCACTTCCATAACTACAGATAATAATTTGCTCTAGAAATCAACCACCCACTCACTGGCTAAAGGAAAACTTTTGCACATCTATTCTGCAATCATCCCTCCTCAATTTGAATTTATGTCCCCTCATGTACAGTCAAGAAGAATCCCATCAGCATTGAACTTCCCCAAATCCATTCAAAGCTTTAAGCACCTCAATCAGATCACCTCACAGGTGCCTAGTCTCCAGACACTGCAGTTTGCAGAACTGAAGCCTTTCTTGTTAAGAGCATCCTTTTGTTCCCTTCACCAATCTCATTGCCCTTCTCCAGCAGTTGTACATCCTTCTAAAATGAGGCCTTCAGACCTATATGTAGTACTCAAGATATGGCCTGATCATTGCCTTATACAATGGAATAATCACTTTCTTATCCCTGCTAGCAAAATTCCTGTATATCATTGACAAAGCTCCATGATCTGTCTTGGCAGTCTGACTGCACAATTACCTCCAAATCTTTTTCATTTTCCACTACCCTGAGTGTAGTAATGCATAGTGGGTACATTACTGCTACCCATATTCAGTACTTTGCATTTGTCAATGTTAAACTTCATTTGCCATTTCATCTGCCTAATTTTTCTAGATCTTGTTTCAGTAGCATACCCTGATTACTGCCATAAAACCACCCTACTCACCTTTGCATCATCTGCAAACTTGGACAGTAAGCCTGATATGCCTTCATCAATAAGTGTAGAAAACAATGGCACCGAACCGTAGGGGAATCCACTAATAACATTAATCCATAAAAAGCAGTGAACACTGATAACCACTCTCTATCTTCTACCACTCAACCATCCCTTAATGCCACACTGCTCCAATTTTTACAGTAGTCTTATGTGCAACACTATTAAAGGCTTTCCTCAAATCCCAGTATATGATATCAAAATTATTTTTTTGCATCCAGTTCCTTTGTGACTGCATCATAGTATTCAATCAAATTAGTCAGACAAGATTTTCCCTTCCCAAACTCCTGTTGTGTCTAAAGTATAACTGCACTCCTGCATTATGTTTTTAATTAGTGACTGTATTAATTTCTCTGGAACAGAAGTTAAGCTAACATTGTTAGCTTAATTGCTCCAGTTGCCCTTTGATTTTCCTTTGTGAACTGGAGATATATTCACACATTTCCAGTCCACAGGAACCAAAGATGCTCTTGTAATTATGGCTAAGAGTTTACTTACCTCCTTAGCTACCTCTCTTAATATAACTGGATAGATCCCATTGACCCCAGATGCCTTTTTTACATTTAACTTCAACAGTCTCTCAATCACCACAAAATCACCTAGTTCCCCATCAGAATCCAAAAGACTGCTGCATTCCTCCCCCATGTGCGAAACACTTATTTAGTTTGTCAGCAACCTGAGCAGGATCATAAACAGTTGAACCAATGTGATTCATCCCCTTCCTTCTAGTGTTTACATAAGTGAAGCAGCCTTTGTGGTTTTTCTTTGTATCCTTTGCTTAGGATTTCTCATAATCTTCCTTAGCATGCCTAACCTCCTTTGTGACTTGGTTACAAACTAGTTTATATCTACCATAGGCTTCTGTGTAACCTGATAATTTATCCATATCCCATGCATTTTTCTTCTCCACCATGAATCTCATTAGTTCATCTGATATCCATTTAGGTATAAGCCTTGAACACTATTTCAATTGGTATGAAATGCCTAGTAGCTTCTATGATTATTTCCTTGTATGCTTTCATTTAGAATTTGCTGATGGTAACATCAGGTTGATCCCACTGTAATCACCTTTACAAAAGCAAAACCCATTCCCTTTATCCATGATGGTAGTTACATTCCTAAGTAAATTCCACATCAGTACACTGTGATTAGCATTAGCATAGGCATTTGATGCAAGAAAGCAAGCTTATGCAGCATCAGCCAAAAAAAAAATAAAGTAAAATAAATAAATAAAAAATAACCACTTCCACTTCATCCCTCTGTTCGTTCGAAATACCTGTCCAGCTGAGCCTTAAACTTATTTAGGCTATCAACTTCCACGACAAGGGATGGAAGTCTGTTCCATCTACCAACCACCCGCTGGCTAAAGGCAAATTTCTGCACATCTATCCTACATCTGTCTTTCCTCAATTTGAATTTATGCCCTCTCAGGTGTTTATTCTGAGCAAGAGGAAGAATCCCATCAGCATTGGGCATGCTCAAACCATTCAAGGCTTTGTACACGTCTATCAGATCACCTCGCTGGTGCCTAGTCTCCAGACACTGTAATTTGCAAAACTTAAGCCTTTCTTTGTAAGAGCACCCCTTTGTTCCATTCACTAGTCTTGTTGCCCTTCTCTGTACTCGTTCCAGCAGCTCTACATCCTTCTTGAAATGAGGCCTCCAGACCTGTATACAGTACTCTAGGTGCGGTCTGACCATTGCCTTATACAAGGGAATAATCACCTCCTTATCCCTGCTAGAAAAATTCCTATATATCATCGACAATACACCATGAGCTACTCTTGCAGCCCATCTACACTGCTCAGAAAACTTCATATCTGCCTGCACAACCACCCCCACGTCTTTTTCACTCTGTACCACTGCCAATTGGTATGATCACTGCCATTTATTAGTTCTTTTATCAGGGTTACATGAATTATCACTGGTGATAATCAGATCAAGAGGACTGATCTCTCTTGTTGCTTCTCTAGTATGCTGCTGCAGAAAGTCATCCAATAAATCTTGCTAGCTTCTGAGTGGCTAATCCATAAGTTCCAGTCAATGTTCGATTGACTGGAACTTAAAATCACCCATTATAAGACATCTGATTTGGAATTTTTTAATTGAATAAAGGCATAATACAATCCAGAACTACTTGTACTTAACAATAAAATAATTATTATTACTAAGTAATAATTAGTAATAATAATAATAAAATTAAGAACTATTTGTTCTTAATATAATTTCATAGTATATAATCTTCCCATGCACCATTTTAAATGATTGATTAATATCCTGTAACTAATTATCTAAAAGAGCTAGCATGTGCCTACAAATAAAAAAAAAACATGAAAGAAAAAATGTCTAGCTCTCTTAGTTTTTGAGACACTTTCTTTATTAATTTTATACAAATTATTTACAAACTTAATAAAGAAGATTACATAACATTTTTTGATTATTTCCCTATAAAACTAGCCATAAAGGGAAGGGCTATAATCTCTTTAGTCCCGACCAGGGACTGTCCCTGCCTCCAACTCTGGCTGCCTGGCTAGCACTACTGCATTTTATAAAAATTGAATGCTTTGTCAAATTAAAAGTTCCATGATATGGTCACTTATCAGTTCTATATTGGATATCCTTCTGATGCAGGATCTGAAGACCAAGATTTTGGCTTGCCCAACAATGTCACTATTCTCTTGGTGCTACTACTGTAATGACATTTTCTTCAGTTTTTTTCAATTAGAGACTGGCTGCAAGAATCAGTCACTAGTATATTTCCATGCCCTGAACTCTAATTTTTAGTTTAAATTGGAAATGGAAGTAAATTCCTCTTCTCTGAAGTAGTAGAACCCATGTTTAGTCTCTAGAGCTAAGTTCCGGCCCACCCTTCCCCATCTCTTCCATCATGCAGTATGACTGATGTCTTTTGAGGTTATGATGGACATCATGGCAAGATCCAAACTTCCTTACATTTTGAGGGTACAGCTCTAAAGCAGTGTTCGCAGTCCGGTCACTAGTTAGTACACTGGACCAAACCTATTGGTAACTCTCTAGGAGGCTTCCAGATCAGCTAATGTATAATCCTGCTGACTCTACTCTGCCAGATGGTGACTGGAGGGAGTGCAAGTAGTGTGTATGCGGGGGGTATTGTCGAGGCCACGTTATGTCAAGGATCCTGGTATATTCTTATGATGTATACACCATACCCAAAATTTCATTGCTTCATACAGCATGTCTCCCCTCCCCCCACATTTGCTTACTATTGAATATACCATGAATTGTCAAACTAATAGCACAAGCTTATCCGTAAAAATATCTGAACCTCCCAAACACTTCCTAGTTCATTTCACAAATATACATGGTCTCAGTTCTAATCTCAGTGATGCCCATTTCCACTTACAGTCTGCCAAAGCCCATGTACTTTTTCTGACAGAATCTCAGTTATCGGTTGATTCAACCACTGCTTATCTCAGTTGCCCAAATTATTCACTGTATTATTATTATTATTATTATTATTATTATTATTATTATTAGCCATATGGTACAAGGAAGCCTGCGGCTTATGCTGCACCAGCCAAAAAAAAAAAAAAAAAAAAAAAAAAAAAAAATTCCCCAAGTTACCCCCGAGAGAGAGAGAGAGAGAGAGAGAGAGAGAGAGAGAGAGAGAGAGAGAGAGAGAGAGAGAGAGAGAGAGAAATATAAAGGAATCACCAAGAAAGAGAAGAATGATGATATTCAGCTCAGGACCCTGGGTTTGCCAAGCCCATACTCACCAGATGTGAGCCCCCGGGGTTAAATATGATTCCTTTCATCTCAAAGGTGATACTTGTGCATATGTCCGTTCCAATATTCCCAGTCAGAGACTTGGTAATTTGGAATCTCCTCTTTTCGATCTCCCCTGGCTTAAAATCTACCTGATTCTGTCAGTTTCATCTGTTACCTCTACTGTTCTCCCAACTCCGCTAATCACTTGGAGTTCTTTGACTTCTTCTCTTTGCAACTTGACTTTCTCCAGTCCAACTTTCCTAACAGTAAGGTAATTTTCCGTGGTGATTTTAATGTTCACAACTCCAGCTGGCTTCCGTTCTCTATTCACACAGATCCAGCTGGTCGAGATGCTGAGGCTTTTGCAATTACTAATGACCTCGCGCAGATTGTTGATTTACCTACCAGAATATTGGACAATACTAACCATACAGCCAACATGCTTGATCTTTTTCTCACAAACAAGCCTTCTAAGTACATGGTCAAGGTGAGTGGTCCCTTAGGCACTTCAGATCACAATTTGGTGATCATATCTTCTCCAATGGAGTCTTTATCTCATGGCTATTCCAAAACTTCATGTCGTTTGGCATTACAAGAATGCAAAAATGGGATGCATTTTTGCATTACAAGAATGCAAAAATGCAAGATTTCTTTTCCTTGGTGGGATTACTGTTTCAAAACTCCTGATGTCAAAGTTTGCTCAGGTCCTATCAGTGAAATTATTCTTGTAGGAATGGAATCCTTTATTCCACACTCCACTTTAAATCTTGTCCTTTATCTGAACCTTGGTTTTCCAATAAATGTGCTAAGGCTGTTCAAGAGAAGAATGTTGCATATTGTAATTGGCTTGTTTTCAATTCTTCAATTTGATTTTCTGCCTACACCAAAGCTTGCAACAATTGTAAAGCAGTTATTGATCAGTCCAAACTAGATTTTAAACAGGCTAAGAGTAGAAAACTTTCTTCTTGCCCTAATGGTAGCCGAGCATTCTGGTTTCTTGCTAAAGCTATTGGAATCAACTTTTTCCCATCTCTGCTTCTACCTCTGTCAAAACCAGATGGTTCTATTGTCACTTCAGCCAAGGATAAAGCTGACCTGCTAGAATCCCATTTTTTCCCAACTCCTGTATCTTGGTAAAACACCTCCCACCATTTCCATCACGCTCTCACACCGTGTTATATAAGTACCGTGTTATACTGTATAAATCAGCAAGTCTGTTGTGTTGTCAAATTCAGAATTGGAGCTCAAAAAAATTGAATAAGACCAGGAGGAGATAAATGAGTTTTAAAACAGAAAACTTCAAATGTGACCTGGATATCTGTTTCATGTAATAATTCTTCAGCCTAAAACACTGCACATCAAACTGAGCTTTGTGGAGTCATTCAGCTGGGAAATTTCAACTACCCACCACACCATGCAGACCTTGTCCTCTCTGACTATCACTTGTTTGGGATGCTGTAAAAAACACCTGGAAGGTCAAAGATTTTGAAGCATGCAAAAGTTCAATGAAATTTACTGGTAAAAGTACTTTGCCATAACGGCATTTGTATTATTGCTCGCTCTGTAAACAACAGTGGGTGTTATCGGTCTGGAGTAGCAGTTGAATGTCATGGGAGCTTGAAACCCTCCTGCAGTGGAGGGGGGTACGCTGACCTTTTTTCTTTAGAATCACTAACTGAATTAACTAATTGAAACACGAACAGTCATATTGGAAGTTCTGGCGTCATAAAAATGTTTGTAACATAGCTTTACATGTAAACTTTTCGAAGTTGTCGCGCTTCTCGTGTGGGCTTCCTTTACCTTTGCCTTTTTATTTTTCTTAATAAACAATTTATCCACTAGTCCACCAGTGATTCTAAAGAAAAAAGGTCAGGTTACCCCTCCACTTCGGGAGGGTTTCAATCTCCCATGTGATTCAATTTCTACTCCTGACCAATAACACCCACTGTATGTTTAATGAGTGAGCAACAATACATATGCTGTTATGGCAAAGTACTTTTACCGATAAATTTATAGAACTTTTGCATGCTTCTCGTGTGGGCTTTCTTTACCTTCACCGGCTATTGTTAGACCACACTTGGAATACTGTGTTCAAGTATGGAGACCGCGACTAAAAAAAAAAAAAAAAAGACATCAAGCTTCTTTAAAGGGTCCAGAGTCGGGTAACTTGCCTGGTGAGATTGGCAATAGGTTAGGAAATAGGTTAATGAGGAAAGACTTCAAATATGTGGGTTACACAGCTTGGAAACTAGGCACCTTAGAGGCGACTTGATTGAAGTGTTTAAGGCTCTGAGAGGCAATAGTAAAATGAATCAGGATGAAATTTTCATGATTATAAATGATTCTAGAACTAGGGAGCCATAATTTCAAGTTACAGGGGAGAGATGTTTAGACTGGATTGCAGGAAGTTTTATTTTAGCCAGCAAGTTATAAGTTATCTATGTGGGTGGTAGAGGCTGACAGTTTGAGGAAATTAAAAGGTATCCAGCTGGAGGGAAATGCATAGGTTTTCTATTTCCTTTTCTCTTATTATTTATTTATTTATTTAATTTTTGACTGGTGCAGCATAAGCTGCATACTTCCTTGAACCATATGGCCATTACTGATACTAATCTGCAGCAACGTTCAGATATGCTGTAGCACTGATGGTGCCCTCCAGTGGGAACAGGGTCCCAAAGGTGCCCTGATCATGACCCAGACCATTATATCCATTCCAGTGGCTCATGGTTTACGCCATATGTAGTAAACCTTTTCATTGGTGCTGAAAAGCATAAATAGTGACTCACTGGACCACATTATTTGCCTCCAGTCATCCTGTATCCATCCTTTGTATTCCTGTCACTAACACAACCATATTGTCTTATTGGTGTCTGAAATCAGAGGATTCTATGAACGTATCCTATCTCTGGGATAGAATTTAACCCCGGGGGCTCACTTCTGGTGAGCATGGGCTTGGCACACCCAGGGTCCTGAGCTGGATATAATCATTCTTCTCTTTCTTGGTGATTCCCTTCTAATTTTGACTCTCTCTCTCTCAGGGTAACTTGGAAAATTTTTTTTTTTTTTCTGGTGCAGCATAAGCCTCAGGCTTCCTTGCACCATATGGGTATTAATAATAATAATATGTGCATGGAGGTTTTCCTAGCATGTTACCATTTCTTAAAGACTCAAATGATACTAGTCTTTGAATGCTTGAGAAGTAGCACCTGTTAAACTTGCACTGACAATCATAATTTTTGGATGTCCATGAAATCTTGTCATCTCCAATTACTGGTGAACTAATTTGGGCACTATTTAGGTTATGTGGCTTCTTCGGTTTACATTTTTCTGCATAGATCCAAACATCCACAGTCCTAATAAAGTGGCTAAGCAATGTATATTGCTTTGTGTAGGTCACCTCATAAAGAGAAAATATATCCTCGATGTTAAGTAAACTAAACACCGAGAAGAAATCTTACTCAGTTAGGTCACCATGGATATACCATTTCCAAACGGTGGAACTTACAGAACTGGAATTTCTCTCACTCTAATGCTTTCTCTGTCCATAACTTATTTTCTCTAGCACCCTTTCCACCAGCCACACATCCTTTCTAAAATGAGGTTTTCAGACTTTTATGTGATTGTAACTTTGCATTATACAATGAAATAACAAAAACTATGTACAAATTTTCAAGAAGATTCTACCTGCATTTCTTGTTTTTTCTTTATGAATTTGGGGTGCTGATTCTGAATATGACATTTTTTGCATAGAATCAACGGTTTGCCCAGAAATGAAAGAGGGGGTAAATAAATATGCAATAATATATCAGATTTATTAAGAGCATTTAACTTCTGTGCAAAATAGAGCATTAATCTACTGCTGAAGTGCCTTGTGGCTTTTCCCTGTAAAGAAGGCTACTTACTGGTGGGTGAATTTTTTTTTCTTCTACTTCTTAATCAGGTTTCATTTTTATGTATGATGTACTTTCATTTCATTATGCAGATCCTATTTTATTTTTTTCTAAAGTTTTATAATTTCAGCTTGTGTTAGCTTTCAGTTTTCAAAGAAGACATTTTAGAGTTTTGCAATTATTTTCCAGCTACCTGACTTCAATACTTAAATGATAAATTTAATGAGCCTAGCTAATGTAGATGGATGAAATTACAGGATAGATCCTCTAATGAAAAGTTCAGAGCATTTTTTCCCTTTAGTTCATAAAGGGAAAAAAGGGGTTGGAGGATACCAACTAATGTTAATATATTTATCTCTTAAATTTTTAATAAAAGTGAAGTGTATAATTTGCTTTACTGTGAACTAAATAACTGTTTTATTTATATTTACAGTTTTTAAGGAAAGAAATAAAACTACTTTAATTTCAGCAGAACTAATGTTTTAGGATGAAAAGTTATTTTAAGTTGAAACTTATATGATTCAAACTTTCGAGTATTTTAAATATCTCCTAAATTATCTTTGTTTATTATTCTTGACAGGTGTGCCACAGTTAATTCGCTATTTGAATCCTGCAAAAATAGTTCCTTTATTCCTGTGGATGATATTATGTCCCAACAGGGGAAGCCACTGCCAGTTTGGCTTAACACAGTCATACTACTAACCTTTCTGGTAGTTTTCCGTTCTCTTGGCTATCTAGTACTGAGATACATTCGTAAACCAAAGTAATAATTTGCTGTTCCACATGGAACAAATTATGTAATTACAATTTCACGTTCCACTATGGAAGTTCTTTTATCCCACATTCCACAGAAGGCAGGCAAAGAGAGCAGAAATTTTTCCCCCAAAGGAATGTTCCAGAAGAGACTATGGGCATTCAAGAGCTGCTGCATACTTTGTTTTCAGTGAGATGGTTCTGCCATTGTGAAGTAGTGTAATTGGATACAATTCACTTTGACATCACGAGTGTATGATGCATAATCCTGTTCAGAGGATGTCGTGTGGATCAGATTCGTGGAGGCATCTCCACTAGTCTAGTGAGGATCGGATACTCCTCCACAGGATACAACTCTATGTACTCACTAAGTGAGTAAATTATAGTGTTCTGGATTACAGAACTCTCGTCACTTATTGTCCATGTGGATGTTTCTATGTACAAACTAGTAACTATATAGTTATGTGTTGGTGCCAAATATGAGCACACATTGACACTGAATTCTGCCATGATGCATTTTGAAATGGCATATAACACCATTTTATTTTCTTATTTTAGTCTCCCAAACATCAAACAAACAACATATAGTGACTTATGTTTTCTGAAACAAACTGGAACATATTTGTAGTTATGCAGTAAATCTTTGCTCAACTTGTTAATGGAGTATCATTACAGCTATAATTATTTAAAATCTTAACCTGCTTATGTTTCAGGAAACATTAAATATGTGCTGCACAACAATATGTATGATCAGTGACATTTGTTATACAAATGTCACTGAGTTAACTGTGGCTGTTCAGAGTTTATGTATTTATATATTTCTGAATTGTAATCGCATATAATTTATATGACAGGAACTGGACAATGATAAACTTTTTTTGTTTCACCCACTCCCCAAAAGAATCACCAATTTTCAATATTAGAAAATTTTTTAGTCTTTCATTAGTAATAGTAGTTCCTACTTTTAGAATGGAAAAATGTTTGTAAACCATAACAGTGGAATAGTTTTATATATTTTAAAAAGGTCACTCCTCATGAAGGAAGAGCTTGGCAGTTTGTTCTTGTTGTAATATGAGAAATTTTGTTCTTAGGTTAGATACTCAACTTTGATATCATGCTGCTATTTTAATACTCTAAAATAATTGCTGTTGTGTAAATTAACAAAGTATATTAAGTGGAGTTTCAGAGGGAAAAAAAACAAACTATTGAAAAGTATTTTAAAAAATTAGTTCCTATTTAAAATCATTTATCTGTTAATGTGCCACATATAAAGAGGCACTCTTTACATTGAATTATGCCACAGTCTGTAATATCTGTATATCAATATTACAGGTTGAATCCAATCAAAAAAAAAAAAAAAAGATCAAATTTAATTGATATTGATTTTTGACAGTTGTTTCAAGATTTCACACCATGCTTCTTAATGCTATTTGTTTAAAACTATATAAAGATTATATAATGTTTTTTACATAATAGTGCTAAGAAAATTGCCACAGTTTTATAAATAGAAAAGCAGTGGCTTTACAAAAATGTTTAATCGTTCATGCTATTTAAAGTTATATTATTTCAGCTTAATAACACAATGTGTTACTTGTGAATTTTTTTCAATATTTTGAGGTAAAAAAAAGCAGTGGTAGGCATAACAATTTGAGCAACTTTATTTGAATTCTTAAACTATAGAGCTTATAGTTAATTTTAAAATATCATCCTGTCAAATTCTTATGTGGCTAGGTTTTTCAAAAAAAAAAAAGCAACTCTTACAGGAGAAACCCTGAATGATCTGTTCAATAATAACAAAATTAAAAATATATAAACCCTAAGGCAATTTACACAATGCACATTGGATGTTGTTGTTGGGTTTTAGGTAAATCGGTGACTTAGACCATGTTGTGCCATTGGGGTATCATGTTTGTTTGAGTGTGCGTTCATAGGCCAATTTGCATGTTGTGCAGGCCAAGAAACCCATGGGGAAAAATTCTACTTCCTCTGCCTGAGATCAGCCAACTATTGGAGATAATTAGCCCCAATTGAAGAAGCCTTTAGAAATTCCTCCACTCTATGATGGGGCCCAAACACAGACAGTGGCAAAACTATCACTGTTAAGACAGGGAGTGATGACTGGTTGGTATTCTAGCAGGTGACCCAGAATTTATAGTTTCACTTCTGAACACATACCTCTCCACACAAGCAGCTAGTTGTTTCACCACTAAACTATCAGAGGACACTCTTTAGATGAACACTGAAATTAATCACCACCACCACTGAACGGGAAGTGAAAGGCGAATTCACATTTGAACTTGTCATTAATAGTAAATCAGACAGTTCACTTTAACATGGCACCAAGTTAGATAGTATGTGCTGGGGTTCATATTATCTGTGAATATTTAATGAGTACAGGATAATTGTTTTAAATTATGAAAATGTCTGCTAAGGGAATGGGTTACAGAAGACCAAGATGTATAAAACCCAACCCAACTTCAAAGCTGAAGAACTCTTTATAAAAATGACAACATTAATTCAAAACAAAATAGTGTAATGAGGAAATCTCTTTCTGTCAGATTAATAATACAAATTGTCCTGAGATACCACAATATAGGCAACAGTTCTGGCACTCTCAAGTCGTATTTATAGTGTCCAAATATACCATTTTCATATGAGAAGCAGCTAGACTTTTATTATTCAAATGGTGAAGAGTATGTTCCCCCTCACTGTTTATAAACTTGCCAAAATTATAGTACAAAATCCACTGAAGTTCAACAAGTGATGTTTACATGTGAAAACTGCATTCAATAGTGATTACTTGCCAAAAGTGAACAAAAGTAGAGCATCACTCTACTCCTTTAATCATTCATCCTTGATGCCTACTTTTGCTGAATTCTTTATATAATTCAGTTTCCTTTCATTCATCCAAAGTGTATTGTGTAAATTGACTTTTAGGTACATTCATAGTATGCAATTTAATTGTTAAATAATGTATCTAACAATATCTATGTATAAACATGTATCATGTTTATACATAGCCAACTACTAAGTAAATTACAAAATGAGGCTATTGCCCCAGAGTTATACTTTGCAACTGGGTTGTTACCATTGCAACACCAGGGTGTTGCAACGGTGAATAGCCGATAAACTCTAAAACAATGCCATCCACTGAGAATAAGTAATAGTAGTCTTCTCTATTAGAGAAACATTACTTATTCAAGGTAGTGCAATACCATGAAAACTTGTGAAGGCATTCAAAATATGAGATATACAGTGGACTCCCGCTAATCCGAACACGTTTCGGTCGGCGGAGAGGAAATTTTTTAATTCACAAAATATACGTTTTTTGTATTTTTCAGTTAAATTTAAATGGCATTAATGGTACAAAAGCATTTAGAATTCCACAAAACAATTGTATTTTATTGTAGTACTGAACTAATACAAAATTAATAAATCAGTGTTTGACATGGCCTATTAAAATTACAGATCTATACTTACACACCAAAACAGGAACAAAAGTCATTTTTCAGAAGTAACAAACTCTGTTAGTTTCTTTTGACGTAACGATGAAAATCGGCTAGATGATGCTATGTTTCGCCACAGCTTCATAAACATGTAGTCTGCCGGTGTAGCGCTGGGATGTTGTTCTAAGTAGCGTAAAGCGAGGTCAAGGGCCGCTGTCGCGTCTGTGTGCGACACAAGTTGTTCCGCAGAAACACCGGGCTCGTCATCACTCCCGTCATCATTCTGCTTGGAGTCTTCTTGGTCCTCATGATGTCCTCATCCGACAGGTTTTCATGACCTATTCCATCCGCTGCAATCCACTCATTAACGTCAGATTCTATTGCTTCCTCGCACCCGGGAATTTCCTGTACGAGCTGAATTAATTGTTCTATGTCATTGTTTTCGTCAGAGCTATCGACAAAGCTGAGAGAGGGCCATAATTTCTTCCATGATCTTTGTATGGACTGCTCGGTTACACCCTCCCATGACTCAGCAACCCAATATACAACATCTTTTAAGTTCACTTGTTTCATTTTCTCATGTAAAGAAAGTGAATTGGTGTTATCTTCTATCAAGGACCTAAGATATTTCTTTTTTTTTTGAAATTTTATTTTGAATATTCAAAAGTATAAAATTTAGTAATGCTGAAAGTACTGGTATCTATCTAAACTTATGATTATTCAAATAAATTATTAAAACGCAGTATTACCTCTCACTCTCCTCTGACACTCACTACATATCTGTACCATTTCATCTTCCTTTTCTTTCTGAAACTTCAAAGTCTGTTCACTGTGCTTAGATTTTTTTTTTTTCACTTTGGTTAATTGATTTATTTCTAATTCATCATTCAACATATTCATTTTTTCAAAATGTTTCATAGTGATCTTGCTTTCTTCTGTAGATTTAACTGACTCTTCAGAATCAAAAAGACCAACAAAAGGCTTTTCACTGCCTACACTTTTACTTATTTGATTATTGCTTGCTTTCTCTGAGCCTTCTACTTTTTCAATGTTTTCAGTACTTTTCAATTTATTTAGTGATAACTCATCATCAGATCCTTCAGAATCTGAAAGATCACTGGAAGATGAAGAATGAAGATGTTTTTTCTGTTTCCCTGGTAATGATATTATCCTTGATTTCTTTTAACTGTGCTTCATTCTTTCTGTTGCTAAAGGAGATTTCATCTTCATCACCTTTAAAATCAAAAGTATATCAATATTAGATTCTTCAATATCAAATGGAGTAGTGACACCTCTCTCTAATTCTGAGGCTTTCATTTTCATCTCCAACTGTGCTAATTTATCACTAGAGTGATCAGATTCTTCAGAATCAAACAGATCTCTTGAAACTACTCTTCTTATCATTGATTCTGAATTAGATGCTTTAACATATTTCTTCTCTTTACAGTTTCAGGAATTTTCACTCTGTGCTTTCTTTGAAATTTTGCTCTCCATTTAACACCAAACGCTTGCGACTCTCAGATACTTTATGGCTTAATCTCGCTGGAAAGTACAATCACGGTATGGCCAAAGTACTAAAAACCTTTCTGTATGCAAGCTTGATAGACTGTAACACCCCCTGGTCCATGGGCTGTAATAACGGTGTTACATTAGGCGGTAAAAAAGCTGCCTTTATATCCCCTGATGTCAACTCGGAAACATCTGGGTGGGACGGCGCATTGTCTATGAGGAGAATGGCACGAGGTGGCAAATCATTTTCATTGCTGAAACTTTCACTGCTGGGACAAATTGATTATGAAACCACTCAATGAAAAGCTGTCTGTTCATCCAAGCTTTTTTTTGACTTTTATAATGAACTGGAAGATTGTTAATGTTCATATTTTTAAAAGCTCTCGGCTTCACTGATTTACCGATCATCATCAAAGGTAGCTTGTGATTTCCTGAAGCATTACTACAAGCTATCAACGTCACTCGCTCCTTATTCATTTTAAAACCTGGGGCACGCATTTCTTGTTGAGATACTAGACTTTTTGTGGGCAAAGCCTTAAAATTTAAACTTGTCTCATCAGCGTTATATATCTGCTGAGGTGAATAATGTGATACCAAATCAGCGAACTCACCCAAATATTTCTCTGCTGCAGCATGATCAGCTGATAATTGCTCCCCAGTGATCGTTAGCTGGCGAATCCCATGGCGCTTCTTCCAGCGATCAAACCAACCGGTACTCGCACTAAATGATTCATCACCTTTCATTAGTTTGTTGAGATGAATGGCCTTTTCTCTAACAAGAGGTTCACTTAGGGGTGTTCCCCTTCCTCTTTCCCGAGTGAACCACGTGAATAAGGCTTCATCAAGCTTGTCAAACGTTGAGGGCCTTACTGTTTATCGATTTTTCTGAAGTAGAGGTACAAAACTGCTCGATTTTTGCGCGGTTTTTTTTCCAGTCAGTTACTGTGGCCTTGCCCACTCCAAACTCTATTGCTAATTTCGTTGCACTTTCCCCCTTGTCCAGCCTTTTCAAAACTTCCAGCTTATCTTTCAAAGTACACGTTGTGTGTTTCCGTTTCGTGGCCATTGTGGCAGCAGACTAAACTAAACTATAAAATGTAATGTAGAGCGAAGATATTAACATTCACGTTTAATGCACAATGTCGCGTGCAATTAGTCATACCGTGGAGGGGGGTTTGCTTCCGGTGTGTTACGCTCGCGTACAAACGTTAGTAGGCTTATTATACATTCATTCCTTAATAAACCAGACCTGTTTCACTGCTTGCTTCTGCATTATTGCAGTTATTCGGGTAATCCGAACAGGGCTCGGTCCCAATTAGTTCGGACTAGCGGGAGTCTAGTGTACTTAAATGATGCCAATTTTATAACTACTTAGTAGTTGGCTACATATAAACATGATGCAACAGCACAAACCTATACACTGATTAACTTCTTCATAACCTGAGGCTATTGCCCTAAACAAATTATGTAATTGAGAGAGATGGTTTATGCATGGGTATGGCACTTCCATCATTTTTACTACCCAGGTAGTATGAATGCATTGTTTATTTTTATCATCTCATATTGTGAACACCTTCACAATGAGTTGCCTAGGTATTGCACTACTTCAAATAAGTAACACTTCTCTGCGTAAACAACCTCTTTCATGCTCTTAGACATTCAGTCAAGAAATATTTTTAAATTATGTAATTGTTAAATTTTTTCTGCTTCATTCTTCTTCCATTATCTGAAACAATATAGTGAAGTAAAAAATACAGAAAAATGACCACGGCTATTTACACTTGTTATGCCAGCCAAAACTTCTGCTTCACTGGACAATCATCACCACTCAGTTCTTTAATTTGGGTGAAAAAATAAAAATCAGCATAGTGCAAGATCGGTTGAATGTTCCAAAACAGTTACAGTCTGTTTAGAAAGGTATTCGGAAACACTGTCATGAAATAGTTTCTAATTTTTCCTTGCCAACAAGTTAGGTCTCTTCCTTATGACTTCATCTATACAGCCTTATTAACAGTGTGAGCTCCTGGTAGAGAAATTTGCAATGAATTATGCCTCTATGTCAAAAATAATAATTCTAGTATAACTTTGACAAATATAAAGATAATCTGATTTTTTTTCTTCCTGGGAAGCTTCCATCCTGAGGATTGACATTTTGTCTGTAGGTTATAAAGATAACACCACATTTCGTCTTGTGTCTTTATTGTTTAAAAATCCTTGATCACAAATTCCAACCAGTTCTTCTGAAAGTTCAGCTCTTTCCATATGATTTTCCTTTAAAACATGAATAAAGAAGTTGTATAATCTTTTCATGTTTAAAAGATCTCATATGATGGCTTGGCTACCATTATATGATATTCCAACTTATATCTGATCAATCTGAATAATGCTTCTAATGTGGGAGATAAGCTTGTCATTTGTTGAGCATGATGACCTCTTGTGTATTTCAGTCACATGAAGATGTTTCCAAAGCATTAACACTACCTTTCTTTGTACATTGTCGTCTTGCCTCCTTGGCCTAATTGAACATCCCTCCACAATAAGGAATCACTGCAGGAAGGGTAGCTAGTTGGTAGCCATCACTAATTTTAATTTTGGAATTTACATGTAAAATTATACAATAGTGTATTTTTAGCTTCTGATTTACTAAGATAATTAAAATAGTGACAAAAATTTGTTTAGTAGTTGAGTTTTGGTCTTTACATTTAATTTCAAATTTGAATAGCATTGCATTCTTATCTAAAAAACGATCTAATAAATTATGAAGTTGAGTCACACATTTATAAAATATTTTTTATGGTAAAGAACTACTGTCTATAAAGTTCTATTCAAAGAAGGACGAATAAACTTAATGCCTAATTGCTCATAGAAAAAATAATGATACCAAATAGGATAAATTAGAAATAAATGCTGTCACTTTATACTCTAGAATAAGCACATGTCCAGAGGAATTCACCATTGTGATATTTATAAGAAAAAGTTATGCTTGATGGACAGATGACAAGCAAAGTCATTTGCTGGAACACTAATCAGTCTTTGGCAAGTGAACATTGCATTTTAGGTTGGAAGAAATTCATTTATTAATATATGATTATTTGTAATGTTCTTTTTTAAAAAAAAGTGTAGTGTGAATGAAATAGCCAGTGTCAAAGTGAAATTCCATATATCCTGATCACTTACCAACTGATGAATAAGGTATTTTCTTTTGCTAGCTGTGGTTCATAATACTATTTAAAACAATAAAGAAATATGGAATTAACAACAAAAAGTATAAATTTAGTTGTACAGGACCCCATGAAAGTGTAAGAATAGATAGTGATATGTTTAAGTGTAGTCACAATAGGCACTCACCTAGGGGGTGCCCCTAGAGCTCAAACATTTTTATCAAAACATCACTACAGTAAAGAGAAGGGGGTGGGGAACAATACAGAGGCAAACTGTCGTGCTATTTTCAAAATGAAGTGTCCAAAGAGATTTCTGTTTTTTCAAGAGAGGGGACAAAACAAATAATGTATTGAGGTATTTCCTGGGCTCCATTAACTGGAGAGACAAGGATAAGCTGCTCGATATGAATTCATTATGGAAGCTACCAATACATTTGTTCCAGTGCAGAAGTTTCATAAAGAAAGATGCCAGAGAGGTTAAGTGTTTAATTGCGCTAAAAAAGAAAGCATGGAATAGTATAGTTACAGATTATTACAGGATACTGATTTATATGAGTACTATAAGTGTATATGTAACAAAACCATTGATGTGATAAGACAGGTGAAAGTTAATTATGAGAAATCACTATCAAAGAGAGCTAAAAATGGAGACAAAGAGATCTTTTTATCTGTGAATCAGATAGGTCCCTTACTTGATCAAACTGTAAAAGTCATAGAAAACCCAGTGGTAGAAGAGTTTAATAGGTATTTTGCAATAATCTTGACAGTTGAAAGACCATTTCAACCATGAGGGTTCAGTAATATATCCATCTTGGAGAAGAGTATATGGGGGAACTACTGAAGCTGAACAAAAGCAAGGCTCCTGGAGTGAATGGTATACATCCTGTTATATTAAAAACACTGCACATGAGTGCACCATCTAATTGAGAGATCACCATTAGCCTCTAGGGAGGTCTCCCCAATCCACAAAGAAGGTGCAAAAGACATGATGGGCAACTAAAGACCGATGAGTTTGACTCCAATAGTGGGTAAGATTATGGGGTCTCTGATTAAGGATACAATATAGGACCGCCTTGATGGCATCCTTAATGGATCACATCATGGGTTTGTGAAGGGGAAGTCTTGCCTGACCAATCTAGTTAATTATTATGACTAACTAAAACATTTGGATGCAAGAAATAACTTTGACATTATTTACCTTTACTTCAGTAAAGCCTATGGTTTCCCCATGAAAGGCTATCATATAAACCGGAACAAAATGAGATTAATGACAAGATCCTTCATTAGATCAGGGGTTGGCTAAAAGATAGAAGTCATAACCAGACATATCACAGGATGGATCAGTATAGCAAGTGCAGTCCCTTCTGTTTCTTAATTACATTGATAAGAGAGATGGAAGGTAGGAAGGGTGATCAATAACCAGAAGCAGGTCATTTTGCTTCAAAATGAATTAGATTGGTTGTGAAAATGGCAATTGAATTTTAATGCTCCTAGTGAGAAGAAATCCAGGAACTACTTATGGGAGGAGATAGAATTGAAAGTGGTCCAGGATGAAAAAGACTTAATGGTTACGATTCAGTCAGACACAAAATTTTCCATGCAGTGTAAACTAGTGGCTAGGAAGGCACATGGTGTCTTGTCTACAATACACAGGACCTTCACAAGTAGGGAAAAGGATGCCATTGTCTTTTTGAGATCAGGAAGCCACACCTGAAGATAGACAGGACTTCCAGAAAGAATAGAGGACAACTGGTGGGGGGTGATAATTAATGTCCATATGAAGAATGACTTAGAAAGTGTGGACTACAAAGCTTGGGGTGCAACAGAAGAATGGATGTCATAGATCATTGGAGTGAACTGCCTGCAACAGTGGTCAAGGTCAATAGTCCGATAAAGTTTGATGCAGAAATGGAGAGGCATATTTTGGCAACAGAAAAGATAAAAGATATGAATGATGGACTTTTTTTTTTTTGGCACATGCAGAAAAATCTCATTTTCTTGCATCATTTAACCATTATAACATAACACTAAGACAAATTAAATGTCTATCTGTCACACCCTTAGAAAAGTCATTG
Source organism: Mastigoproctus giganteus (assembly GCF_048544385.1). NCBI lineage: Eukaryota > Metazoa > Arthropoda > Arachnida > Uropygi > Thelyphonidae > Mastigoproctus > Mastigoproctus giganteus. The sequence goes on along the minus strand of NC_143584.1, from coordinate 110,451,936 downwards.
GTCATCACAGCAAGAAAGTAATTTAAGAAATATTTTATAATTAAATATTGAAGTGGACAGCTGCATATTATTCTAAGTATAAACAATTCAGGATGATGTAACAAAAATTGCTTAGTCAAAACTTGCATACATATTTTAAATTTAGTTATATTCAAAATGTTACATCTTTTTGTAATTGCATGAGAATGGAGGCAATGAAGCATTAATCTAAAGTACAATTTTATATACAAAAACAAGGTTCTGAAATGCATCCCACCCATTTATATTAGAGCTGCCCCTCAATTTAATTTGTTATTTTTGAGGTCATTTAAAAAACCCAACTAAATATTATGAATCTAAATAATAATATTTTATTATTTAAACATTAATTTCATCTGTATATAGCATATATTTTATTATATATTAGCAACTAATGTCTGTATAAGGTTCCAGAATAGCAACCCCTCCCTCCTCAGGAAAAAACTCATATATTTCTCATTTATTTCTTAAATTTTAAATACCAAAATTTTGTAGCACTAGGGGACCCAAAATTCCACAATGTCTTAGGGCCCTCTCGCCCATCTGATCTAAACATGCCAATGAGGATAGGATGCATTTATTTTTGCATATACCTAAATCTGGATCTGAACATTACTGCTGTACTTTTATAAGCATTATGCTATTCTCTTTGTATCTTCCATATTGTATAGTTATTGCTTTCAGTAATGAAGTAGTACAATTATCATTGCTAGAAACAAACCCACTAGGTTTAAATAAAAATCTTATATTCATTGCTGCCACTGCAAAGATATCAATATATTAGGCCAAAGGTTGCTTCACTCTGGTAATCATATTCAGAAAATAAGGAAAGGGCTGAAATTTTTTTTTTTTTTTTTTTTTTGTTAGTTGTTGGCGCATCAGCTTCTATGGCCATATTGCACCTCACTGTGATCCAAGCCCGAGGTGGGAATTGAACCCACGACCTTTGGGTTGCCAGGCAGGCACTTTACCTACCTGGCTATCCTGGTCGGCTCAGATTTTGTTAATTAGAAGACTTCATTTAGCTTCTTTGTAATATGCAGAAATGTGCATTTATATATCTTCACTTACCACAAATCCCAAAGTATTCCAATTAAATGCAATTTTTAAATCTACATTTAAACATTTGATATAGCAACAAATCAAGTTGAAGATAATAAGATCATGTCCATCCAATTTTAACACACCTTGTGCCTTAGCAAATACTTTAAATTTACAGTTACTGCTTTTTCATACAGAGGGATTCAGAAAACTTAATTTTGTGAGTGACTCCAGTTTTTTAGTGTTTTGTTACATGTATCAGACAGAAATAAAATGATGCAGAGTACTTTTAATTTGACAGTGGCTTCAGCAGTCCATGAAATGTGTAAAATATTAGGACAACTAATTTATTGTGCATTGCAACTGCCACTGTCTGACAACTTTTTTTAAGTATTAAAATGTTTATACAATAAAAACTTTGTTTTGTCTTAATTTTTATTTTACAACACTGAAAAAATAAACATGAATATATATATATATATATATATATATATATACACACACACACAAAGAGAAAGTAATGGTTCCTTTTTAAAAAAAAAATAAAAAAAAAAAAAATGGCACATGAAACATTGAAAACCTTTTTTTTGTGACTAATTTTATGATGAAATACATAATACTGGGCCAATGATGTATTCATAAATAATTAATGGCAGAGTTGGAAATTTCCTCACTATTAGGCTCAATTATTTTTTCACTTTGTTTCATTACATGGAAGTCATTTGATTTACATATAATTTTTTGTTAAGTGCAGTGAATTGTCCAAGAAGCTGACATGTTGCTATTTTTAGAGGGATTATTCTGTTTGAGATTAATCAAAAACTGTTATTCAGAGGTGTCTACTACCGGAAGGTATCCATTAAGCGAGGGTTTCACAATATTTAATTTTGTATTTAAAATAATTTTTTTAAATAAAAACTTTATTTATAGTTTTAGTATAGTAGTGGCAAATGATGCAAGAGAGCAAGCTTTTATAAGCATCAGCCCAAAAAAAAAAAACTATACACTTCACTTATCCATGTACTCCAAGAATTTGTCTAGTTCTTCCTTGAATTTATTCAAACCACCCACCCCACAACAATCCTTCCTCAACTTGAATTTATACCCCCTCCTGTGTAGTGTCAGAAAAAGAAGAATGCCATCAATATTCAGCTTACTCAATGCATTCAAGGCCTTAAACACCTCAATAAGATCTCCCTGCAGGTGCCTAGTCTCCAGACACGGAAATTTGCAGAACTGAAGCCAAAGTTATTTGTACCAGAATTTCTTGTTTTTCTTCCTGTATATAATAAGTTAAAATTAATTTTCTCTTTACGTTTCAGAGTATCCAGTGTTAGTTTACAAAAATTGTACTGTATTTTTCTGGCATATTTAGATTTAGTTGACAAAATGGCTAATATATTTAAACAGTATTTGATCACTGAAAAGAAAGCCTAATTACGGAGGGTTGATTCAGCCTTTTGATAACAATTTTGACAGTCCTTTAAAACTATGAAATTCCATGCCGCCACCATCAGTTGTGTTCTATTTGTTTTCCCTTCTCATGGACACGGCATCGCAATTTCTATTGAAGTAAAGGCCGCTACAAAACAGCCAAATTGATCTTGTCCCATTCCTGCTGGCAGACTTTCCACAAACCTTCAACAGTTCTGGGGTGGTGGTATCCAAGAGCTCTTTTCAAAAGTCTGAATGTGCAAAAATCCATGGGTGCGGCGTCAGGTGATTTAACAGGTATATCTTCAAATGCGATCGAATGAATACCTGTCACCGCTTCCATTCTCTGCAAAAAAGCATGGGTAGAATGTGACTGTGGCTGGACACTTTATCCTGGTGCATCCAGACATTTTCAGTGTCAGAACCGTACAATGTGGGTATTTCACGTTCAAACAATGGCTGTAGAACTTCAGTTTGGTAATACACTGAGTTGACTTTCACATTTTTAGTGACTCTACGCAACTCAAATTTGCCGTTATAACAAAAACCGGCTACAACCATAAAACCTCAGCGAAAACTTTACTTGCACTGATGTGCCCATGTTGGAAAGGCCTTGTCACCCTGTGGATGGTAATAAATTGCTCGAATTTTGTGCAATAGGAGAGATACACCTATGCTTCGTCCAGTGTTGCTACGAATTTCCACCTTTCAGCTGCCAGATATTTTTCGTCGAGTTTTCGAACATTGATCCGCCGCTCTGCAATGTACCTTGCTCCTAGGTGGTGTACGAGGGCCTTGTACTTCTTCTCCAGTTACAAATTTTCATTGATTATGTGACAAACAGTTGACTGGGATGTTGCAACATGTGACACTATAGCTCTTTGGGCTTTTGGATTTTCACCGACAATGAGCAACTGCACTTTTCGTACTACCTCCCTCGTTCGACTTGGAGTAGGTCGCAGTTACTTCGGTGTTTTCCGCCCACTTGCAGCAGCTTCGAGGAATTTTCTTTTGCCATTCAAAACCTTATGGATACTGAACTTCGATACATTAAAATTTTTCAACTTGCACCTATCAATAATTTTTGCATAACTGTAGCCTTCTTCGGAAAGTGCAGTTATGTAATCTTCCAACCATGGGTCCAATTTCCGAGGTATGTCGACATTAAAACAACTTCTACAACTGATACACCTGTTCATAAGGTTTGGGACTGCACATGTGGTGGAAAAAATTTGCATAGCTGCCATACGTCACAAGCAGGATTAATGTCAAAATCATTATCAACCCTCTGTATCTGAATGTGAAAAGATTATTTTTATCAAGAATAGCGCTTTTTTTTTTTTTTTTTTAAGAAACTGCAGAATTTGGGTTTAGAGGAAATTACTATCATTAGGAAAATCATCAAAACCCCAGAAACCTGCCATTTTGATGAGCAAACCTGAGTGCTTGAAGAATACCATTAATGACCTCAAAGGAATTAAACTAGGGGACTCCTCAGTCCTCAGGAGCTTAACTGTCCAACCCAATCCTAGAGACTACTTCACACATTTGGCTATATAGCAGAAGGCATGTTTTTACAAGAGAGAGTTATTTTTAATGACTAGTCAGGAAAATGGGTAATATTTTTGCAATAAGAATTAGTAGAATAAGACCAGAGTTTGTGTTGTAGAACAATCATCTTATACAGATGCAAGAGATGATATTGTTGTCCAAGTAGGTTTACTACTTGATATGAAAAACAAAACTGGACAATCTGAGGCTTAACTTCATCACAATTATGAGGTGGTGTTGAGAAAAAGCTATGAATTAACTAGCAGCTTTTAAACTTAAGTGTTTAAAATTTGCCCAGGCATGATAGTAGGGTGTCCATAAGGGACTTGTCAATTAATACAGTTTCTCAGCATGGCCTACACTTATTATCTGCAAAGTATTGCATGTGGGAAGCAGTTTCCCAAAGTAACATTATCAATCGTATGATAATGTTACTTTGGGAAATTCTACAACAGGCAAAGTTCACTAAACAGTGTAGAGTTGGAGGGCTAATTTTAGATAGGAAGTGGATCTGTTGGAATGAGTGCAGAGAAGAGCAAAAAGATTATTATCATTAGCCATATGGTGCAAGGAAGCCTGAGACTTTTGCTGCACCAGCCAAAAAAAAAAAAATTTGAGTTACCCCAAGAGAGAGTAAAAACAAGAGTCAGAAGTAAAAGGGAATCACCAAGGAAGAGAAGAATAATGATATCCAACTCAGGACCCCGGTTGTGCCAAGCTATACTCACCAGATATGAGCTCGATTGGGCAGACACAAAAAGATGCCTTTGCCAAGAATTTCAACTCCGCAAACTGCTGCATCTGAAAAACTAGGCACCTGTGAAAAGACCTAACTGCAATTGTTGTTGTAGAGTTTTAGGTGCATTAGCGACTTTTACTCTATTGTGCTATATACAGAGTTTGAACAGACTAAGAGTAGAAAACTTGCTTCTTGCCCTAATGGTAGCCAAGCATTCTGGTCTCTTGCCAAAGCTATTGGCTGCAACTTTTGCCCATCTCTGCTCCCACCTCTGTCCAAACCAGATGGTTCTGTTGTCACTTCAGCCAGGGATAGAGCTGACTTGCTAGTATCCTATTTTTCTTCCAACTCATGTATTAATGATCTTGGTAAAACACCTCCCACCATTCCCAACAAGCTCCATTCAATGCCTCCTGTGGTCTTCCGTCAGAAGGATTTTGATGCTAAGAAAGCTCCAGGTCCCGATGGTATTTCTCCCCTTGTTCACAAAACCTGTGCTCCTGAACTTACTCCCATTCTTTGACATCTTTTTCAATTTCTTATTCCAAAGGTGTTTTTCCTTCTGCTTGAAAATTTGCTCATATCCAGCCAGTTCCTAAAAAAGGTGGCAAATCATTCCCATTCAATTATCATCCCACTGCAATTACTTCTACTCTTTCTAAAGTAATGGAGAAATCAATTAACTGCCAACTCTTAAACTACCTGGAAACTTTCCGTCTGATCAATGATTGCCAGTATGGATTCCGTCAATGTCGATCCACTGGTGATATTCTGGTGATAAATAGGTAATATATTCTGGTTTATGTTACCTATTTATGGACTAATTCAATGGAAAAGTTTGGTGAAACACAATCAGTTGCTCTTGACATCTAAAAGGCTTCCGATCGTGTTTGGCATAAAAAAGTAAAGTAAAGTGCAGCCATTATCAACCCACTGCAGGGTGGAAGCCTCCTCAACAATTCATGCTGAGGGAAATGGACCATAATCTGCCACGCTGGTCCAGTGCGGGTTGGCAGATCGACCGTATTCAGCAGTCAGGGGCTTGAACCCCGGTCTACTCAAAGAGCGTGTGCTACTGCACTCCCGCTCCTGCCCACTCGGCTACAGGTCTTCTAAACAAGCTTCCATCTTATGGTTTTCCAACTGTTTTTGTAATTGGTTATCCAGTTTTCTCTCTGATCGCTCACATAGGGTAATGGTAGATGGCTGTCTATCTTCTAACTTCTCCACTAATGCCGGTGTCCCCCAAGGTTCAGTTCTTTCCCCCACTCTTTGCCTCTTGTATATTAATGACCTTCTTCCATTGACTGGAAATCCTATCCATAGTTTTGCCGATGATAGCACATTGCATTCCACTCTCCATTTTGAGAAACCTTGTAAGGTAAAATCTGCTGCCGATCTCCAGGTAATTCTCCAGTGGGGCAAAGACAAGTTAGTTGATTTCAATCCTTCTAAAACTCAGTCTTGTCTTATATCTCGCAAAAAAGATTCTTTTGCTCCTATGCTTATCTTTAGTGACACTGCGATTTCTAGGCAAAATGATATATCTCTTTTGGGGATTACCGTAACTTCTAATCTCTCTTGACACAAGCACATTATAAATATTGCTTCCTCTGCATCTAAAAAACTTGGTTTTCTCTTTCGATCTCGACGTTACCTTTCTTTCAAACAGCTGTTCACTCTTTACAAATCGCAAATCCGCCCTACCATGGAATATTGTTCTCACATCTGGGGTGGTGCCCCCAAAACCTCTCTCAGGCTTCTTGATTCCGCTCAGAAGAGGTCAGTTAGGTTAATTAATGATTCATCTCTAACAGAGTCTCTCCACTCGCTGTCTCATAGACGTACTGTTTCTGCTGCATGCATCTTCTACAGATACTTCCATGGGCACTGTTCTTCGGAATTGGCTTCTATAATTCCCGCTCTCTCTTTCAAAACAGTCCGAACAAGTGCTGCCACCAGCCAACAACCATTTACTGTCCAACTTCAAACTCACAGAACCAACTTTTCATCTTCCTCGTTTATTCATTCAACTGCCGTTTTCTGGAACAACCTTCCTTCATACATATTTCCAGAAAATTACAGTCTACAGAAGTTCAAGTCCAATGTCAACAAATATCTTCTTTCGTCTTCTCAACCACCAGTCCAAGCATGGTACTATAGGTTCTAATACCCCTCGTGTTTGTCGTTTACATAAAAAAAAAAAAAAAAAAACATAATTTAAATTGAAAAAGGATAATTGGGATAGATGTGTGAAAATTTGCTTTCAGTCAGAGAGAAACTGGCCGTTTGAACAAGCTTCCATTTGGGGTTGCAGAAATAGATAATTTGTTCAATATAGTTAAGGAAGACCTAGATAAAATATTAGTGGGAAGGACAGATGAGGTGGGCAGTCTCCCCCCCCCCTCCCCGCTGATACTTTATAAGCTTGCTTTCTTGCCTCATCTGCTACTAATATTAATACTATAAACAGTAACAGCCACTGCTACTGTTGATTTTTCGTTAGAATATTTAAATCACGTAAGGGTTTGCCCAATCGTTTATTATCAAGTTTGCCATCGTATGATAGCGACAAGAAAGGGGTTTGTCTTAAATAAATTACTTATAAATACTAAAAAAAGCATACAGGGAATCTGTAGTCAATTTTTCTTTTGCACAATTTGACTTATCGGAAAAAAGGCTCAAAAGCATCACCAGTTTTAGGGTGCTATGTTGATCAGAACTACATAAATATAGACGGCCTCCGTAGCCAAGTGATCAGGAGCGGGATTCAAGCCCCTGACTGCTGAATACGGTCGATCTGCCAACCTGCACTGGACCAGCGTGGCAGATTATGGTCCATTTCCCTCAGCATGAATTGTTGAGGAGGCTTCCATCCTGCAGTTGATACTTTACTTTTTACATAAATATAACTTCGGTTATCAGCAAATAAATACAAGTTTGGTAAATATATGTATAGCGTTACATTTCAGGTGTGTTCAATTTTCAAAAAAAAATGCCTCAAATCTATATTGCAATTGAGCAGTGTTTACCACAATCTCACATGTTGGGTAGCCGTCAGGCGTGTTTAACGTAGGATTTTTTTTTTTTTTTTTTGTAGGAAACGGATGAGTGCAAAAAGAAAATCAGTTAACCTATTGATGTGATTGTGAAAAGGGATTGGAGTTGTTTGTTATTTGGTTTTTAGGAGCATTAGCAACTAAGGCCATATTGCTCTGGGGACACAGCCGGCCCGAGGGGAGTGCGAACGCACACGGCTCCGCGCCGCCGACTGATTTTTCAAAAATAAATTTTTTTTTTTTTTTTTTTTTTTGTTTTAATACTGTCGCTAGATTTTGCGACATTGCCATATTTTTTAATATACATAAGAAATAAAATGTCAATAATCATGTTATTAATATTATCTGAAAGCCCGCCAAGAATTCTCCAAAGAACATGGAAAAATATATTTAAAATATCTCCTTACAAATAAAAAAAAATAATTATATAATAATTTATTGGAGTTTCATTTGAAATTATTGAATAAATATTCCCCACAAATACGAACATATATATATATATATATATAATGTCAGCTGATCGTACGTTTTTATCGCGATTCGCGAGGTGTGAAAATAAATAATACATTCGTATCTATTTCGCAACATGACTAGTAGAAACAGAGATGCAGGAAGAAAGTATATGTGTGGCTCTGATAAATTGAAGAAAAAAAGAAAGAGAGAAGAAATTACGGAAAAACAGAGGAACTCCCTCGCAAAATTTTTTAAAACCGAAAATGTGCAACAAACTGAAGAAACGCATAATTCACAGTTACTGGAACATCAAACTCGCGGAAATTAAATTACACCGTGGGACATCCACGAAAACGATTCTGATCATCATAAAGCCAGCTCTCGTCTTAATGAAGAGGAAAGCGATGATAAGAAAACTGTAGAACGGGAAGATAATCACGAAGCAGAGGGAAACGTACAGACGGAGGATTTTTTGTCAGCGTCGAACAAAGAACAAGATGAATTATTCCGAGGACCGCAGCTTAAAGAGAATCAAGAAAGCGACGAAGACGAAAATGTCGATATCAATGATCCTGGTACTTGGCCCGAAATTATAACTGATAAATTTAGAATGGCTATCATACAAAATGGCGTGACAAGTAAAAAAACTACGATTTTCCGAAAGATAAAAATAACAGAAGTTTTTCTGAAAATTATTTAAGAAAATTAACGAATGGGGAACGTCAAGAACGAAGGTTACTCTACTCAAAGTACAAAGATGCCACATTGTGTTATGCGTGTAAATTATTCTCTTCAAATACCACTTCTCTGGGCGCCTCCGTAGCCAGGTGGGAAGGAGCAGCAGTGCATAGCACACGCTTCTTGATTAGACCGGGGTTCGAGCCCGTCACCACCAAATATGGAGGATGCGGAAAGGTCAGGGAATGACCACCGCATATTCCGGAGCAATATGGCCTTAGTTGCTAATGCTCCTAAAAACCAAACAACAAACAAAACAACAAACCACTTCTCTGTGTTTAACTGGACTTAACGATTGGGTAAATTTAAGTTCGCGATTACAAAGTCACGAAAGATCAGAATATCATTCACAAGCTATGTACAAATTGTTACAACTTGAAAAGAATTTGAAACACTGTTGACAAAGAACATGAAAAAATAATTAAAAACGAAACACAGCGTTTAAAATGTGTTTGTGAACGAATAGTGGCTGCAATCTTATTTATCAGAGCATGATTTGGCGTTCAGAGGGAGTAATTTCTTAGGTCTCATAGAATTACTTGCAAGATTTGACCCAATCATGAAACAACATTTGGATCGGTGCGTAGAATCAGCATCGCGTTCCTATTTATCTCGTAGAATACAAGATGAACTGATTTCTGCTTTGGCTAAAAAAGTTAGAAAGGAAATAATAAATACAGTTAAGAAAGCTAAGTATTTCACAATTTTATTAGATTGCACTCCAGACGTAAGCCATCAAGAACGATTTTCGGTTATTTTAAGATATGTTAATGTAGATAACTCTGAAAGTGATGTAAGTATACAAGAACGATTTATTTGTTTTGAAACAGTAAAAGACTCGACAGAAAAAGGGTTATCAGCCAAAATTGAAACCATATTAAAAAATGAGGAATTAGATTTAGGGAACTGTCGAGGACAGGGGTACGATAACGGAGCTCATATGAGAGGTTTATATAAAGGTGTGCAAGCACTTATCCTGCAAAAGAATTCCAAAGCACAGTATATGCCCATGCGGAAGTCATAATTTGAATTTAGTTCTTGGAGATATTTCAAAATCATCTTCTCTTGCAAATTCATTTTTTGTGACTTTTCAAACCATATATAATATTTTTGCAAGTTCTGTGATACGCTGGGATATATTAAAAGAGCATGTCAAACATCTCACTCCAAAACCACTGTCAGAAACGAGGTGGGAATGTCGCCTCGAAAGGGTGAAATACCAAATACCACGATTTTCTCTAGCTTTGAAATACCTTTATGGACCAGTGACATGAAAAAGAAATCCAATCAATCGAAAATAAACAACTTACTTCATTTGAATTTTTATTAAGTTTGGTCATTTGGCATGACATACTGAATGAAGTAAATATTGTGAGCAAGATATTTCAAAATTCAAATATAGATATCGGTACTGCAAATTCACATTTAAAAGTACTTTTAAATTTTTTGAACAGTATCGTGAATCGGGATTCAAATCTTCTTTAATAACTGCAAAGGAATTAGCTGAAGAATTACAAGTGACATCTGAATTTAAGAATCAAAGAACTGGACGAAAAACAAAGCAATTTTGTTATGAAGGAATCGATCAGCCTATTTCATCAGGCGAAGAATATTTCAGAATTCAATATTTTCTAGTCATAATCGATAGTGCGATTATTTCTTTTAAGAAAAGATTCGAAATTTATCACGAACATGAGACATCATATGGTTTTTTATATAATTCGGATAATATTCAAAAACTGACCGAAAACGATGTTAAATGTTGCAAAGATTTAAATGCGACCTTGCAAGACGATATTGATTGCATTGATTTATTTAATGAAATCAAAATTTGTCGTCGAGTTTTGCCTTCCAGGATCACAATATTACAAATATTACAATATTTACTAAAAAATAATTTATTTGAATTGTATCCAAATTTTGTTACTGTTCTGAAAATTATATTAACCTTACCCATTACCGTCGCATCTGCAGAAAGATCTTTCTCAAAATTGAAAATAATAAAAAATTACTTGAGATCTTGCATTAGTCAAGACGATTTACCTCCTTAGCCATTCTATCTATCGAATCCGAAATAGCCAAAAAACTAAATTATGATGATATTATCAACGAATTTGCTATAAAACATGTAAGAAAATGAAACAAAAATCACATATTGTGACTTATTCGATTAAGTCGCGTATAAAATTGCATTTTAAAAGTATATGAAGCAATTATTTTTCTTATTTGATTTATTAAAGTTTTTTTTGTGATCGAAATGTTAATTTTATTAAAATAATTTATTTATCATTTTCATGTAATCCTTATTAAACCAATTTGTGCAATGTAACAAATATCAAAATGCAATAAATTATTTTGTTGTACGAAATTTGTATCAATGCCCCGCAAGTCAACTTTGCACCGGGCTCCGCTTTTGTTCGGGCCGACCCTGTCTGGGGATATGCGGTGGTCATTCCCTGACCTTTCCGCATCCTCTGTATTTGGTGGTCAGGGCTCGAGCTCCAGTCTAATCAAGAAGCATGTGCTACGCACTGCTGCTACTGCCCACCTGGCTAGAGGCGCCGGGATTGGAGTTACTGTTCCAAATTTATTGTAACGTTTTTGTCGAGGATGAAATTGGCAATAGTGATATCAGAATTGGTCATAAAACTTCTCCATGGATCAAACAAAAGCAAGTTCCGAAAATCTGGTATTAATTCGAATTTTCCTTCAAGTAATGTTCCCGAAACATGCATTTATATATATACTGTAAATAGATACTTTGTGTAGGGGTGGGGGCTGGACTCATAATTAAACTTAAACACTTTCTAGGAACCAACAAAATATGCTAAAATTTGGTGTCGATCTGACTGTTCTTTCTCGAATAATGCTCGAACATCCAAAATACTACAGAATTCTGCTGGGGGGGGGGGGGATTGTGTATAGAGATAAAAGGAAAGATTATGGGGAAAAATGTCGAATTACTGGTCCGATTTTTGGGATGACAAAATGTCGAATTACTGGTCCGAAATTTGGGATGACTAATCTAAAATTATCTGAAATGGTTCAAATGTAATATTTCGTGAAAATTTGTCCAATAGGAGTTGAGATGTTATATGAAAACGGACAGAAATAGTGATGACAACAGACTCCGGATTTTTAAGGCTTAAAAACACAAAAATGTCTACTTTTATTACTTTTTCAGGTGCCATTGCTCAGTTGCACTTTAGAATCAACTGATAATGATTATAAGCATGAAATTTTACCATTTCATGTTTAAGAGATGGATAAAGAGAGGATATGAGTTTAAAGATAGCCACTTCTCTTGATGGGAGTCAAGAGCCCCACAACGTTCAGTGTCGGGTCCCTTCTGTTTCTGATATGCATTAATCGCACTCATTTAGTTATTTCATGTTTGATGTCTACCTTATTATCAGTAATAATATTAGTATAGGCAAAATTATGCAAGCTTTATACAACATCGGCCAAAAAAAAATCTTTAACCATTTTTTGGTCCATTTCTTCTAATAATTTTATCAGTCCACCTTTAAATTCATCCCAACTGCCTTATTCCATCAGGCGAAAGCGTATTCTGCAAACATCCTTTTCCGATTTAAATTTACGTTCCCCTGACCTGGAAAATTGTAGAGATGTCACATTGTGTAGTTTACTCAATTATTTAAGTTGTTCAAAATATTTTTACTAGTTTAACGTGGCTTAATCAGTTCTCCAAGTATGTAAACCTTGTGTTAAGCGTTTAACAAAAGAATTTCTCCTATGCGTTTTATTTATTTATGTTATTCGATTCGGGTGTGGCGTGGTTAAAGCTTTAGTTACATAATTTTGGAAAGAGGGTTCGAACTGTTGTTACGAAGCATTACGGAGCCAGCGAATACAAAATGTTAAAAACTATGTTAAGTAATTTGACAATAGTCTCTACTCAGTTAGAAGAGAACCTGGAAAATACAGTAAAAAAAAAAAAAAACTGGGTTGTTACAGACAGCGAAGTAAAATCTCTGTGGTCAGCGGGGTCATATCGTCATCTTTCGGCGTGATAACGTGTATACAGCTTGAACGATGAGTGGTTTAAGATCCATGACAACCTTAACCACATCTGATAAAAATGTATCTTCAGCAGATGTTGCATTACCACACAGCTGTAGCCTCTTTCTCTAGAATGTAATTAAACTTAAAATAATTACTTTTTTCTGAAGGTTGTTTAAAACACGCGCGCGTCCGCTCTCTCCTTCTTCCTTTCCAACTACATAGTAATTAAAGTAGAAAGAAAGTAAATGGCTTTATTAGAGCAGCAACAACTACGGCAGATGTCTTGTTACTGAGAAATATCCTGTTTCAAAAACAACACAATTTTGCTAGACCTTAAGTAAAGATCTGTGAAGGTTTTTAATACGTGCGGTGTCTATCCTTGCAGTGCAAGATTAAATATGCGAAATAACATTCTTCGTAAAGGAGTTCTCGGATTAGTGATATTGATTTAACACTGCAGCTTCAATGCCCTTAAGCCGGATACGCCCTTTTGTTCTGACGTAACGCTTGCATCTAATGTACGAGGCTTGTACATTCCATGTAAACGTGGAATGTAAAACTAACTTTAAAAAGTGTGGACTGGGTTACCTGAATTATTTGCTCTTTTTTGGCTCGCGACGTGGTCTATCCCTCATTGTTGCTTTTTTTTTTTTTTTTCCCCCGAAATATCAAAGAATGTTACGTAACACCATATTGCCAGTTTTGAGTCGAACGTTCTGACAGTCCTAATAATTTTTTTACATTGCAATTAAATGTAAAGTGGAGTAGTGAAATAACTGGATATCGTATCATAGCATTTGCATATGTAAATGCATACTCTGGCACTGTTTTAATCGTCAGCGCATATAACACTAATATAACTAGCAAGACTTCTTATTTCGTTCATTTGATCCGTTTTTCGGACATTGAACTCCGACACGAGATTTGAGCAGTTGAAAACAATGCTAGAATTACATTAGCGTAAGAAGGTATTTTCAGTTAGTGTCGAAAAACATGCTAATGCGTTGTTCCTGTAAATTGCGTGTATTTTGTGGTCGATCTGCCTGACTGCACGAAAAATCTGAGCTTTTGGGAGAAAAAACCATGCAACCCCCCCCCCCACATGCCTAACTTGATTTCTTGCATCATTTGCTACTACTAACACTAACTCAGCCACGTTGTGAAAAAAAAAAATAAAAATAAAAAATTTCGCGCCATTGACGGGATTCGAAGCCAGGCCATTTCCACCCGGTATGGGGAGGATGGCGATTCATCCAGTGTGCCATAAAAGATGTTGCATGAAAGCATGCATAAGCGCACGCACGGGAAATTGGGGGATTAACCCCAAAAACATTTTTCTTTATATTATATAATTGTACTGTCACCTGATTAAGACTACACACCTACAATGCCTCCCATCTAAAGAAAATTTCTTGGTGTGCCACTGTTTGTATGTCTGCACTTATTCCAACAGTCCGAACACGTGCCACAACCAGTCTAACTTCAAACACACAGAACCAACTTTTCTTCTTCATTTAACTTCCGTTTTCCGGAACAACCTTCCTTCATATGCATTTCCTGAAAATTACAGTCTACAGAAGTTCACGTCTAATATCAACAAATATCTTCTTTTATCTTCTCAACCTCCAACTCATGCACCGTACTAAGTACTATAGGTTCACTGCATTGCACGCTGATGCCCAAGGACGTGTTTGGGGGTTTCATTAAAAAAAAAAAATAATAATAAAAATACAAATGAGAAGTATAAAGTACCAGGTTAAAAAAAATTACAATTAAACACATCATTAGGTTAAACAGAATTATAGCATACAGTCTTATAATTAAAACAAGGCGCCTCCGTAGCCAGGGGCAGCAGTGCATAGCACACGCTTTTTGATTCGACCGGGGTTCGAGCCCGTGAGCCACCAAATACGGAAAAGTCAGGGAATGACCACCGCATACCCCCGGAGCAATATGGCCTTAGTTGCTAATGCTCCTAAAAACCAAATAGCAACAACAATTAAAACAAGCCCTGTTGAGAGCACCTCTTGCCAGAATTCACAGTAGGGATCGAAACACTTGGCAAGCAGGTGACTAACAACACGTAAGACATGTTATAATTTTTGTTTAACTTTTTTTATATGTTTAAATAGCATTAGTAGTGGCAAATGATGCCACTACCAATTCATTCCCTCAAACAGTTTGTACAGTTGTTCCTTGAATTTATTTAAG